>NC_083333.1:33639599-33949864 GCF_963455315.2 Globicephala melas
ACCATCCATTGCTTTGTGCTCAGAGGGCACCCGTGCCAGCTCAGTTTGGGCAGTGAGATCTGATCTAGTAATTATCTGAAGTCCTTAATTTTTTTTTCTAATTATTAAAGTTATGTATGTTCATTGTTTAAAAAATGGTGGAAGACGCAAACTCATGTAAAGAAAACTAAAGGCGCCCGTCATCCCAGAAGCAGGGAGCAGTCACTGCTACATTTTGGTGTGTGATTATCATCCCAGTCTTTTTCTTATATGTGATTTACATTTGTTTTTACAAAAATTGGGAGCCTTTTTTTTTTTTTTTTTTTTTTACTCTACTTAACATTACTTTTTCCCTTGATTTGTCCCTTAATTCCCAGTACCTCTGTGAGCTTCAACAGAAGCCTACCCCTCTTGGTGATTTTATACTATTTTGTTTTTTGGAGGTCATTGCTTACAGTTCATTTTTTTCAGTTTTTAAAGAACAGAGAGTAGTTTTTAAAACATTTCTCAAAATGGAACATGCGAGCTGGTTGTTGTTTCTTATTTTAATTGGCTGCATTTCTTCTTTCCTCAGTCAGGCATCAAAACTTGGAGACCAGATGGCAGATTTGCACCTTTACAACCAGAAGCTCAGGGAGAAGTTGAGGGAGGAGGAGAACAGAGTGGGTATGTTCAGACTGCTGTTGTGCACCCTTGACCTGGGTGCATCTACCCTGGGTTGGTGCTTAGGGGGGATATTTCAGTAATGGGTTGGGTTGCACACCACCTGCCTGTAGACTGCAGTGTGAAAAAAGAGATTGTTAAATAAGAATTTTGATGATAAGCTGGTAGAATCAGCTCATGACCCCTCTGCTGTCCAGTGTGCTTGAGATAGGCGTGTCCTTGCTGGTCCATGTGTGGACCAATTGCTACCATGTGTAGTATAACCTCAGCCACCCATGTTCCAGTGGTGCAGCCCAGGCCCATCCTGATGCTCTGCTGAGGTCTGACATTTAAGAGAAAGCCAAGCAGCACTTTCTGTTGACAGGCCAGAGGGCTGAGGGTGCCGGGCCCCAGTATGTGAGCAAGTTCGGCTTCCACACGGTGACGTGCTGCGGCTTCATCCCACAGGTGAGTGCCTGGGCGAGGATGCTTCTGCTTAGTTCCTGATGCCCCAATGCTGGTCACCCCACCCCTTGTGTGTGACAGAGTGCCAGTCCACTGGGCACCAGCAAGTCTGACTACCTGATTTCTTCTTTTCTTTTTCTTTTTATAAATTTATTTATTTATTTATTTTTGGCTGTGTTGGGTCTTCGTTTCTGTGCAAGGGCTTTCTCTAGTTGGCGGCGAGCGGGGGCCACTCTTCATCGCGGTGCGTGGGCCTCTCACTATCGCGACCTCTCTTGTTGCGGAGCACAGGCTCCAGACGCGCGGGCTCCAGACGCGCAGGCTCAGTAGCTGTGGCGCATGGGCTTAGTTGCTCCGCGGCACGTGGGATCTTCCCAGACCAGGGCTCGAACCTGTGTCCCCTGCATTGGCAGGTGGATTCTTAACCACTGTGCCACCAGGGAAGCCCCTGACTACCTGATTTCCGAAAGCAGAGTGTGAGTTGTGATAAATGGGCTGGGGAGAGTGGATGTCGAGGTTCACTGAGCAGAGCTCAGAGGAGGTGGGGAGCTGTGGGGCAGGTAGAAGAGCATTCTGAGCAGAGGAAACAGCAGGTGCAAAGGCCGTATCACAGGAGGGCATGTGCTAAGTGTGGAGGACGGAAGTGGGTGGGGGTAAGGCAGCATTAGAGGTCAGGGACTAAGTCCTGGTCACTCAGCCCGTCTCCTGGGGCCTTTAAAAATTATTAGTACTATTGAAAAAAAAACTATTAGTACTATTGAGAGGTAATTCAGTGACATAAATGTCACTTTTAAAGTGTACAGTTCAGTGATTTTTAGTATATTCACAGTGTTATGCAGCCACCACCACTATCTGACTCCAAAACATTTTCATCACCTCAAAGAGAAACCACATAACCATAGTAGTCATACCCATAGTATGGGTATACCCATTAGTAGTCACTCCCCATTCCCCCGCCCTCAGTCACCGGCAACCATGAATCTCTTTCTGTCTTTAGGGTTTGCCTATTCTGGACATTTCGTATAAATGGAATCATATTGTACAACAGATATACTTTTATGTCTGCCTGGTGTGGGCAGAGGGCTGTTCTTCCAGGTGGAGGTCACTAGAGGCAAGATCCTTATGAAGCTGGAGGCAGATTTAGGGATCTTATTCAAGGGGTAGCCCTCACATCTGGGGTCCCTAGAACTGTACCTGGTGGTTTACCAGGCTTGTTAAGACCCTGTGAATCTCTGCTGAAGCCAGCTCCCCTGGGGGTTACACACCTGTCTGGAGCTAGTGACCAGCACAATAGTGTGGTCCCAGCCCAGTATTGCCAAATATGGCTTGTTATCCTGCTTCAGATGTTGAGTTGAAGAGCTATGAGTCTACAGAGATTTGGTTGACCTCACACAGTGGCTTTTCAAGAACTGAGGAATGAACTTGTACACAGAACCCTGATGTGTGAAGCAGGTGAGGATGGGGCTGGCCTGTTAGGGACACAGGCAGCCCCCGAGTGCCCCTTCAGAGTCCAGGATCAGTGAACCAACCTAGTTTAGCTGCAGCCCAGCCAGGAAGGGGCAGGAAACCTGGGAGGACACCTGGTCCACCTCCTTGGGCTGTGACAGGATGGTACTGCATGTAGTGTCCGATGGACATAGCATGGATGGACCAGCCTGAAGTTTCAAGAGGCTCCCTGCTCCTTGGGAGGACTGAGTGGGCCCTTAGGGTCTGCAGCCATTCATGGGGCAACCCTGAATGGTGGCACCTAGTGAGCTGAGCCCTGTTGGGGCCATTGGCTCGGTCAGAGGACTGACACAGTTTATTTGCTGCTGTGTCCGACTCAACTCCCCAGTTGCCATCGCAACACCAGGAGGCGGGTTGCCATTGACCCGTTTTATGGATGAGGAAAATGATGTGCAGAGAAGCCAGGTGGTACCTGAGTCATGCAGCTGGTAAGCGGAGGGGCCAGGGTTTGGCCCTGTCTGGCTTCAGAGCATAGGCCCTGACCGCCACACATCCTGACCCACCTGGTCCAGGTGAAAGCTGGGTCCTCCCACCAGCTATGCACCCAGGCGGCCCCGCCTTTGGTAGCTCAGGGGAAGGTCATATATTTTCGTGAGTGAGGGCATCATGGCCCATTGGTTCAGGTGGAGGGCTAGCCAGTGCTGGTCTCCAGCTGTGTCTTCATGACCTGGTCATCTAGGAGGTAGACTGAGGCTGGGACACTAGGGGCCTGGGCAGGCAGATGGAGCACGAGGGCATGCCATCCCATACGCCTCAGGCTGTTTGGCGAGGGGGTCTCCCACCTTCTCTTGAGGTGCACCTAGCACCAAGGGGGTGAACACAGGGCCTCAGCCACCACAACCCTCTGCACAGGGAGTCTCCATGCTGAGGATGCTGACCAGGGACGCATGCTCTCCGGAAAGTTCCTCCCTTAAGGAATTTCACAAAGTAACCCTTTGTATAAAATAAGCTTTTCATCTTTTTTTCTAAACAACTCTATTAAAGTATAACTGACATAAAATAAACTGCACCTATTTAAAATGTACAGTTTGGTAAGTTTTGACATATGTATGTGCCTGTGAACCGCTGACCGCAGTCAGGTCAATGAGTATATCCATCACCGAGAAGGTGTCCTCCTGCCCTTTTGTAATGTTTTCCTCCTGCCCTTCCCTGCCCCTGGTAACTGCTGATCTGTTTTCTATCACCATGGATAGGTTTGCATTTTGTGTAATTTAATATAAATGGAATCATATGGTGTGTACTCCTTTTTGTCTGGCTTCTTTCACTTAGCACAAACATTTTGATATTCATCCCTGTTGTTGCCTGTGTCAAAAGTCCATTCCATGGTATGATAAACCACAGTGTGTTTATCCATTGATGGACATCTGAGTTGTTTCCGGGTTTTGCTTTCACAAATAAAGCCGCTATGAACCTTCATGTGCAAGGGTTTGTGTGGACAAATGCTTCCATTTATTTTGGGTAAATACCTAGGAGCCAATGACTAGGTCAAATGTAGGCTTATATTTAACTTTTTAAGAAACTACCAAAATATTTTCCGAAGTGGTTATACCATTTTACATTCACACCATCAGTGTAGGAGCATGCCAGGTCCTCGGCATCCTCACATACTTGGTATTTTCCTTTTTCTAAAATTGTAGCCATCCTAGTGATTGTGAGGTATCTCAGTGAGGTTCTGTTTTCCCTGATGACTAAGGATGTGGAGCATCTATTCATGTGCTTGTTTGCCGTATATTAGGGACATAATTATTTAGGATTATTATATCTTCCTCATCAGTTGACTTCCTTTCCATAGTGAGATGACTTTCTTTATACTTGGTGATATTCTTTGCTCTGAAATTTACTTCCGTATTAATATAGCTACTCCAGCTTTCTTTTTTTAAATTTTATTTATTTAATTAATTTTTATTTTTGGCTGTGTTGGCTCTTCATTGCTGTGTGCGGGCTTTCTCTAGTTGCGGTGGGTGGGGGCTATTCTTTGTTGCCGTTCGCGGGCTTCTCATTGCGGTGGCTTCTATTATTGCGGAGCACGGGCTCTAGGCGCGTGGCCTTAAGTAGTTGTGGCTCACGGGCTCTAGAGCACAGGCTCAGTAGTTGTGGCATGCAGGCCCAGTTGCTCCATGGCATATGGGATCTTCCCGGACCACGGCTTGAACCCGTGTCCCCTGCATTGGCAGGCGATTCTTAACCACTGTGCCACCAGGGAAGCCCTCCAGCTTTCTTTTGACTAGTGTTAGCATGATTTATTTTTTCTATCCTCTTAACCTGTTTCTGTTTTTATATATAAAGTGCATTTCTTGTACACAGCCTATAATTTGGTTAAAAAATATAATTGAATTAAAAATAATTGCTTTATTTTTCTAACCTGTTGATCTCTTGTCATTTAACTGGGGTGTTTAGACACATTTAATGTACTTATTGATATGGTTAGGTTTGGAACTGTTGTCATTTCTTTTTTATTTGTCTTATCTGTTCTCTGCTCCCCTTTTATTCTTTTTTCTTTATTGTTGTTGTTTTTATAAATTTATTTATTTTTTGGTGCATTGAGTCTTCGTTGTTGGGTCTTCATTGCTGCGCGTGGGCTTTCTCTAGTTGCCGCGAGCGGGGGCTACTCTTCGTTATGGTGCGTGGGCTTCTCATTGCGGTGGCTTCTCTTTTTGCAGAGCTTGGGCTCTAGGCCCATGGGCTTCAGTAGTTGTGGCACGTGGGCTCAGTAGTTGTGGCTTGCAGGCTCTAGAGCGCAGACTCAGTAGTTGTGGCGCATGGGCTTAGTTGCTCCGCGGCATGTGGTATCTTCCTGGACCAGGGCTCGAACCCGTGTGCCCTGCATTGGCAGGCGGATTCTTAACCACTGCACCACCAGGGAAGTCGCACCTTTTATTCTTTTTTTTTTTTTTTTTTTTTTTTTTTGCGGTACGTGGCCTCTCACTGTTGTGGACTCTCCCGTTGCGGAGCACAGGCTCCAGACGCGCAGGCTCAGCGGCCATGGCTCACGGGCCTAGCTGCTCCGCGGCATGTGGGATCTTCCCGGACCGGGGCACAAACCCATGTCCCCTGCATCGGCAGGCGGACTCTCAACCACTGCGCCACCAGGGAAGCCCCCACCTTTTATTCTTTATGCTCTCTTTCGAATTAACTTTTAATGTACTTATTGATATGGTTAGATTTGGAACTGTTGTCATTTCTTTTTTATTTGTCTTCTCTGTTCTTTGCTCCCCTTTTATTCTTTATCTCTCTTTCGAATTAACTAAGTATTATTATTATTATTTTTGCGGTATGCGGGCCTCTCCCATTGCGGAGCACAGGTTCTGGACGCGCAGGCTCAGCGGCCATGGCTCACGGGCCCAGCCGCTCCGCGGCGTGTGGGATCTTCCCGGACCGGGGCACGAACCCGTGCCCCCTGCATCGGCAGGCAGACTCTCAATCACTGCGCCACCAGGGAAGCCCTAACTAAGTATTTTTAAATAATTTACTTATTTATTTTTGGCTGCATTGGGTCCTCGTTGCTGTGCGCACAGGCCTTCTCCAGCTGTGGCGAGCAGGGCCTCTCTTCGTTGCGGCGCACAGGCCTCCCACTGCGACGGCTTCTCCTGTTGGGAAGCACGGGCTCCAGGTGTGTGGGCTTCAGTAGTTGTGACTCGCGGGCTCTAGAGCGCAGGCTCAGCAGCTATGGCGCATGGGCCCAGTTGCACCACGGCACGCAGGATCCTCCCGGACCAGGGCCCGAACCCGTGTCCCCTACATTCGGCAGGCAGATTCCTAACCACTGCGCCACCAGGGAAGTCCCTAAGTAAGTATTTTTAATGATTCCATCTTATCTCCCTTGTTGGACAGCGATAACATTTGCTGTGCTCTTTTAGTGGTTGCTTTAGGGTTTAGGCAGATGCCATGCATACCTCTGTCCTGTGACCACCAGCTGCAGCACCAGCCCCTCCTTTCCCTTGTTGCTCAGGTGAACGAGTGGCAGGATGACTGGCCAACCTTCTTCACCCGGCACCGGCTCCAAGCACAGCTGGACCTCATTGAGAAGGACTATGCTGACCGAGAGGCACGAGAACTCTGGTCACAGCTACAGGTGGGCACAGCAGTTATCCTCTGGGAGAGGGGCTGTTCTCTTATGAGCCTACCACATTTGTGTGGGACCCCCTGCTAGAACAGAGCCAGAGTGGGGACTGCTAAGCCTGGAGCAGAGCTGGTCAAGTCGTGGACCCAGAAGTGTCCTGACTATTGGCTTGATGGGGAAGCTGAGAAGGGGATGGGACCTGAGGGCATACTTGGTCCCTGAGTGCACCTCTCACGTGTGCTTGGTCACCAGGTACTTTACCTCAAACTTTGCTCATGTGAAATGTAGGTGTTTGGCTTGTGAATGGTGGCATTTACTATTACTTTCTTGTCCATTCTTATGCTGTTTTTTTCACCAAGGCAACGTCTTACCTCTTAGAGCAGGTGTGGGTAGCACTTTGAAACCAGAGTGATTGGTTTTAAAACGTAACTCTCAAAATGTTAAAAACAGAACTCGCATATCAGTCTATCAGCATGCATCAAAGAAATTTTATTTAACTCATTGCTGAAGTAATCAGGCTACAAAAGAGGTGCAGATATATATGTGCTGTGAAATAAAAGAATAGCGCAGAAAGTTTGCTAAGTTACATACAAAAAGACTCCACTCAGGTTGTACAGTTCATATTCTACATGACAATAAAATCATAACCTCTGAGGTTCTCTACTGTATGGAAATCATTAAATTGTAGCACTTCTAGACCTAAATTAGTAGTAAATACTAAGACAAAATTACATTTCCCTGGAGTCAGAGGATCCTTATCCCTGGGCTTGGTACAAAGTGGTGGCTGGACCCTGAGCAAACACAAGGTCGTCTTTGCCTTATTTCCAAGTACTGGATGAGGAGACTGTGGCTCCCAGGCCTGTGATAACTCTGTGTACAATAATTATTTTCTTAGGTGAAGATCCCAGATTTGTTTTGTGGCCTAGAGATTGTCCCCGCCCTTCTTCATGGGGATCTCTGGTCAGGAAATGTGGCCGAGGACGACACCGGCCCCATTATTTACGACCCGGCCTCCTTCTACGGTCATTCTGAGTTTGAACTGGCGATTGCCTTGATGTTCGGGGGGTTTCCCAGGCCCTTCTTCACCGCCTACCACCGGAAGGTCCCCAAGGCTCCAGGGTTTGACAGGCGGCTGCTGCTCTATCAGCTCTTTAACTACCTGAACCACTGGAACCACTTCGGGAAGCAGTACAGGAGCCCATCCCTGGGCACCATGAGGAAGCTTCTCAAGTAGCAGCCCGCCTGTGTCGCCTGCCCAGCCGCTTGCCAAAGGACCAGGGCGGCAGTACCAGAGGCGGCTTCAGAGATGAATAAAGCCCACGGTGGTTTCAGGGATGGAACTGTGTGTGTCTTAGTTTCACCTGCGTCTCCGTCCTCCATGCAGCTGGGTTAATTTATGGGGGCCCAGACCACCTGAAATGTCTCCGACAGGTTCATTACCTATTCCAGTCTGGGGGGAACTTGGAGTTTGGATACTTTCATGACAGTTGTACAGAAATTCACACAGATCTGGGGTTTGCTTATGTGGAATTTGGTGTCATGGCCCCCTGTGGATTTGGGTCTCCTGTTTCTGGCTTAGGCAGAGTTGGGGACCATGAGATGGGTGCACCTCTTGAGCAGTATCTCTGGGGCTGAGCAGGGCTCCAAGTCCACCTTACTGAGGTGGACAGGTGGAAGAAAGACCCCCCCCCATGTGCTTTAGCCACTGCCCAGCTTCTCTCCCGCGCTCCGTTTTGCAGCTGGTGTTTTTTACTCGAATAGAAGGGTGTGTGTGTGCGGGGGGGGCGGTAGCCTTGGGTAGGGGGTGTTCCCTGGCGGGTGCCTGGAGTGCTTAGGGTGTCGGGGTATCCAGGGGGTCGGCGTGTCGGGCTGCCACCGTGTAGGGGCGGGGCTGCCGGGCACCTCGGCCACCCGTGTGTGCGTCTCGGAAGACCTGAGCCGCGCCGTTATCACTCCTCCCGAATCACCAATTGTTTCGGGGCTTTACGAGTGCCCACTCATCCGTTGTCTGGAAAGTGCCTGTCTAGCGGGCTGGAGCCGCTCCCACTGCAGCCCCGCGCGCCTGCAGACGGCTTTGCAGAAAGACCCCCGGGACCTGAACTCAGCGCGCCTGCTCGGGGAAGGCTGCGCAGCCGGCTTGTGGGATCTTGTCACCTCACCCAGCCCTCTGGCCCCGCCTCACTCGGGGTCGGCACCGCCTCCGCGCGCAGTATTTTGGCGGCCGGCGCGCTCTGTAGCGGGGCCGGCGCGCAAGGTCGGAGGTCGTGGGGCGGGGCCGGCGTTATTGCCGTCTTCTCTGTCTCAGCAATCTTGAGCGTTCGGTGCCTCGTGTCCCACGCCCCGCGCCCCGCGCGCGTGTGGAGCCGGCTGCGAGTCTGCGGGCACCGTCCGGCCGCCGAGGATGGCCTTGAGCGAGGAGCCGGCCGTGGGCGCCGTGGAGGATCCGGTGGAGGACCGGGCGGAGGATGCGGCGGAGGACGCGGCGCTGGCCTGCTGCGCCTCTCTCGAGTCGTTCGGCGAGAGCGCGGAGACGAAGGAGCTGCTCGGCCGCCTACCGGCGGTGCTTGGAGACCGCGCGGCCCGGGAGGGCGCCCTGGAGCGGTTCCGGGGTGTGTGCGGGCCGGAGGAGGGAAGGGGGCAGCGCAGGCTGTGCAGGTCTCCTTTCTTGCGGTTCCAGACACGGGCGCGCGCGTGAGAAGTGGAGAGGGCAGTGGGCCTCCTGGCCGACCTCCGTCAGGAGGGGGCGGGTGGACCTCCCTTGGGCGGCTCGTCTCCAAGTTCTGTCTCCAGCCTGCCCTGGGACCACAGCAAAGAGCATTTCCTCCGAGACAGCTGTGTGGACAGGGCAGTGGGAGCAGGAGAGGCGAGAACAGGTTGGAGCGGGCGGGGGCCGGGCTGGCTGTGCGGTTGTGGGGCCCCCACCCAGAGCCTTAGCTGTAGGCAGCGCCCATGGCTCTGCCAAGACTGTGCAGGACAGCGCAGGATGTCGGATAGGCGCACCGTAGGATGCTTGGTCATTAGTCTAGGTTCTCCAAGTTTAGACGGACCCTTGTAGTTGTCTATAACGGGCAACTTCCAAATGACTCCTTAGGATCCCGTGGTTAGATAACTACGTAGGGTTTTGTGATTCAGTAAAACCGTCCTCGAGGACCCTTTTAGGTAAAGAAATTTCTATATAATTTTGTCTTCATGGGTTTGTAATGACAACTCTGAACTTCAGGAGGTGTCAGTGTGGCTGGCTGAGTGGAAAGAGCACACACTTCGGCAACTCAACCCTGGGCTTGAATACCCCTCTGCCACTTGGGCTAGTTGCTTGATTGTGCTGATTCTCTGGCTGTCGGCTGCGGTTAGCACTGAAAATACCTCTGGCGTAGAACTGTCCTGAGGGTGAGGTGTATATCCAGGGACCAGTGAAAGCCCACTTTCCCATTCCTAGGGAGTGGTCAGGTGTGGAGGTGTGTGGTGCATAAGAACTGCCGTAACCCAGGTGGTCATGGGATCTGATAGGAGCCGTTCTAGCTGCTGGTAGGAGTGGAAACCAGGCTGCATGGGATTAAGGAGGCCGTGGTGTGAGGCCTGGGAGGGCACATGGCTTGGTGTGTGTGGCAGAGGAGAGTGAAGGGTGTGGAAGGTGTGTGTCTAATGAAGGGGAGAACTCAGCTTGGCTGTCAGCAGGCCGTGAAGGAAGGAAGAAGCGAGGACCTGAGAGGAAGGTGTGCTGAGCAAGCAGAGGGCAGAGGCCAGGGCACAGTGGGCCTGAGGAAGTGGGTGGGTGGGGGCTCACTTCAGTTGGCCTGTGCTCTTGGGAGCTGCCCTGCAAGTCAGCGTGGGAAAACTCGAGTGTTTCCCAGGCTCATGTGCATGTTAATTCTCACATTGTTTTTCTTTTTAGCAATAATGGACAAATATCAGGAGCAGCCTCACCTGTTGGACCCACACCTAGGTAAGAATAGAGGCTGAGGATTTTGATTTTTGATCATTCAGTTACAGATGATCACAGAGGCCTTGGTGCATGGAGTGTGTGTGTGTGTGTGTGTGTGTGTGTGTGCGCGCGCGCGCGCGCGCGCGCGCGCCTGCGCACAAGCAGAGGGTATCAGGATAAAGTGCCCGGGCCTTACTGGTTAATGGGGCCTACAGTAGTAACACCTGCTCCTGGCAGTGAACTTGAGAAGGAGGAAGGTAGCGATAGTAATTTCAGTTGAAGGGCAGCATGGTATGGGGGTTGGGATCACAAACCCCGGGGCTAGACCACCTAGATTTACATCCCAGCTCTGCCACTTAGCTGCTCTGTGCCTGAGTTGTCCGCCCGTGATATGGGGTCATCAGCGCTGCTTGCCCCCAGGGCTGTGGAGATCTTAGACACATCACCAGGGAGACACCAAGGGTTAGCCTCAGTGTGAACACAGGTGCCTTTTAAAAAGTGGGCTGGTGCTGTGCGTGCTGGTTTTTCTTTTTTAACAGGTTTTGTAGAAGGTAAGTTTTCTGAACTCTCAGCTATCTCAGGCAGAATAAATACATTTCATGCGTGGTTGGCAGCTTGGCTGGGTGGGGATGGAAGGCATGGGTCCATCGTCTTCCCTCATCCAGTTATGCCATGTCCAAATCTGAGTTTCTTTTTCGGGAGGCTTTTCTAGAACCTCATATTTTAGGAGGGTATGACTCGCGCTAGGCTTTTTTTCTTATGCTGGGCATTAGCTGGACGATTTTAGGCTGAAGACTTGCATCCTTTGGTACAGGGAGCTTTACTTCTGGTGTGTTTTTGATCGTTTCTCTGTTCTGCCTTCTTCTGGTGTGCCTGTGAATTTCCAGGAGTGATCCTCTGGGTCCCTAAGCTTTTCCCTTATAGTTCTGCTTTTGGATCTTTGTTTTGCATGTAGAAGATGTTCTTGAATTTATTTCGACAGTTGTTTTTACTTTATAAGAGTGCTTGTCCTTGGTTTGGTATATTTCAAAGTTGTCTTACAGGTCCGGTTTTCCTCCCTGGGGAGCACACACCCAGCTGCTGGGCCCTGTGGCCCTGTGAGGAGGGTCCTGCTGTGGGCCTCCTAGCGCAGAATTACCTTTTGAGTCAGGCACCAAGCCTGGTTTCCAGCTCTAAGCCCTTCAGCCTACTCTCTTCAGGACACCTCTGTCCAGGATAGCTCTGTGCAGTGATGGAATGTTCTAGATCTGTGCTGTCTGGTAAGGTCACCACTAGCCACATGTGACTGTGGAGCACTTGAAGTATGGCTCGTATGACTGAGAAACTGAATTTTATTTTATTTTTTGTTTTTTTCTTTGAATCTTAAATTTTATTTGATTTAAGTTAAAAAAACCCAAATATGGCTAGTGACTGTGGTATTCTCCATTCGCAAGAGTAAACCTTTAGGGCTTCCCTGGTGGCACAGTGCTTAAGAATCCGCCTGCCAGTGCAGGGGACACGGGTTTGAGCCCGGGTCTGGGAAGATCCCGCATGTTGCGGAGCAGCTAAGGCCGAGTGCCACAACTACTGAGCCTGCGCTCTAGAGCCCGCGAGCCACAACTACTGAAGCCCGCGCGCCTAGAGCCTGTGCTCCGCAACGAGAGAAGCCACCGCAATGAGAAGCCCACGCATCGCAACGAAGAGTATCCCCCGCTCGCTGCAACTAGAGAAAGCCCGTGCGCGGCAAGGGAGACCCAACACAGCCAAAAATTAAATAAATAAATTTATTGAAAAAAAAAGTAAACCTTTAGTCTTCTGCCTGTATGGGCACGGTACTGTGGCCTGGAGCCTTGGACCACTCCTCCTGTTTTCAGCCCCACCTTTGTCCTACCCTGGGCTGACCCCGGCACCTCAGGCCTCTGGCCTCCCGGCTGTGACCCACCGCTGGGCTCTGCTTCTGTACTTCCCCTGTGCAGCTCAGTTACAACTTGGAAGTCACTGCTGAAGTCTCTTAGCTACTGTTTCTTCTGTTTTCTTTTTCCTTGTGGATTTGTTTCTCTTTGTTGATTTACTGGGGTTTGGAGGTGGGGGGTTGCTGAGGGAAGCACTGGAATCACCTGCTTTCCTGGTCTCTGTTCTTCCGTGAGTGCTGTGCTGTCTTTCGAGTCTCTCTGAGCTGAGTTCTGGCTGTTCTCTATTGTTCCCGAGGTTCTCCTCTTTCCCCTGGGGTCAGCTTTTCTTTGTAATTTGATCTTTTCATCTTGCTGGTTCTGTCCGTGTTTCAGACCAAATGGATGCAGACAAGGGCTCCTCTGCTTCTGTTTTGTAAGTTGGAGCATTTTCTTTTTCTTTTTTTTGGGGGGTGTTTTTTTTTTTTGAATTATTTATTTATTTTTTTATAGAGCAGGTTCTTGTTAGTTATCTATTTTTTTTTTTTTTCGGTACGTGGGCCTCTCACTGTTGCGGACGCTTCCGTTGCGGAGCACAGGCTCCGGGTGCGCAGGCCCAGTGGCCATGGGTCATGGGCCCAGCTGCTCCGCGGCACATGGGATCTTCCCGGACCGGGGCACGAACCCGTGTCCCCTGTATCAGCAGGCAGACTCCCAACCACTGCGCCACCAGGGAAGCCCCTAGTTATCTATTTTATACATATTAGTGTATATATGTCAATCCCAATCTCCCAATTCATCCCCCCCGCCGGCCAGTTTCCCCCCTTGGAGTCCATACGTTTGTTCTTTACATCTGTGTCTCTATTTCTGCCCTGCAAACTGGTTCATCTGTACCATTTTTGTAGGTTCCACGTGTATGCGTTAATATACGATATTTGTTTTTCTCTTTCTGACTTACTTCACTCTGTATGACAGTCTCTAGATCCATCCACGTCTCTACAAATGACCCAATTTCGTTCCTTTTTATGGCTGAGTAATATTCCATTGTATATATGTACCACATCTTCTTTACCCATTCGTCTGTCGATGGGCATTTAGGTTGCTTCCATGACCTGGCTATTGTAAATAGTGCTGCAGTGAACATTGGGGTGCATGTGTCTTTTTGAATTATGGTTTTCTCTGGCTATATGCCCAGTAGTGGGATTTCTGGGTCATATGGTACTTCTATTTTTAGTTTTTTAAGGACCCTCCATACTGTTCTCCATAGTGGCTGTATCAATTTACATTCCCACCAACAGTGCAAGAGGGCTCCCTTTTCTCCACACCCTCTCCAGCATTTGTTGTTTGTAGATTTTCTGATGATGCCCATTCTAACTGGTGTGAGGTGATACCTCACTGTAGTTTTGATTTGCATTTCTCTAATAATTAGTGATGTTGAGCAGCTTTTCATGTGCTTCTTGGCCATCTGTATGTCTTCTTTGGAGAAATGTCTATTTAGGTCTTCTGCCTATTTTTTGATTGGGTTGATTTTTTAATATTAAGCTGCATGAGCTGTTTATATATTTTGGGGAGTAATCCTTTGTCCATTGATTCATTTGCAAATATTTTCTCCCATTCTGAGGATTGTCTTTTCATCTTGTTTGTAGTCTTCTTTGCTTTGCAAAAGCTTTTAAGTTTCATTAAGTTCCATTTGTTTATTTTTGTTTTTATTTCCATTACTCTAGGAGGTGGGTCAAAAAGAATCTCGCTGTGATTTATGTCAAAGAGTGTTCTTCCTATGTTTTCCTCTAAGAGTTTTATAGTGTCCGGTCTTACATTTAGCTCTCTAATCCATTTTTTGTTTATTTTTGTGTATGGTGTTAGGGAGTGTTCTCATTTCACTCTTTTACATGTAGCTGTCCAGTTTTCCCAGCACCACTTATTGAAGAGACTGTCTTTTCTCCATTGTATATCCTTGCCTCCTTTGTCATAGATTAGTTGACCATAGGTGCGTGGGTTTATCTCTGGGCTTTCTATCCTGTTCCATTGATCTATATTTCTGTTTTTGTGCCAGTACCATATTGTCTTGATTGCTGTAGCTTTGTAGTATAGTCTGAAGTCAGGGAGTCTGATTCCTCCAGCTCCATTTTTTTCCCTCAAGACTGCCTTGGCTATTTGGGGTCTTTTGTGTCTCCATACCAATTTTAAGATTTTTTCTTCTGGTTCTGTAAAAAATGCCACTGGTAATTTGATAGGGATTGCATTGCATCTGTAGATTGCTTTGGGTAGTATAGACATTTTCACAATATTGACTCTTCTAATCCAGGAACATGGTATATCTCTCCATCTGTTTGTGTCATCTTTGATTTCTTTCATTGGTGTCTTATAGTTTTCTGAGTACAGGTCTTTTACCTCCTTAGGTAGGTTTATTCCTAGGTATTTTATTTTTTTTGTTGCAGTGGTGAATGGGATTGTTTCCTTAATTTCTCTTTCTGATTTTTTGTTGTTAGTGTATAGGAATGCAAGAGATTTCTGTGCATTAATTTTGTATCCTGCAACTTTATCAAATTCATTGATTAGCTCTAATAGTTTTCTGGTGGCATCTTTAGGATTCTCTATGTACAGTATCATGTCATCTGCAAACAGTGACAGTTTTACTTCTTCTTTTCCAATTTGTATTCCTTTTATTTATTTTTCTCTCTGATTGCCGTGGCTAGGACTTCCAAAACTATGTTGAATAATAGTGGCAAGAGTGGACATCCTTGTCTTGTTCCTGATCATAGAGGAAATGCTTTCAGTTTTTCACCATTGAGAATGATGTTTGCTGTGGGTTTGTCATATATAGCCTTTATTTTGTTGAGTTAGGTTCCCTCTGTGCCTACTTTCTGGAGAGTTTTTATCATAAATGGGTGTTGAATTTTGTCAGAAGCTTTTTCTGCATCTATTGAGATGATCATATGGTTTTTATTCTTCAGTTTGTTAATATCATGTATCACATTGATTGATTTGCGTATATTGAAGAATCTTTGCATCCCTGGGGTAAATCCCACTTGATCATGATGTATGACTCTTTTAATGTGTTGTTGGATTCTGTTTGCTGGTATTTTGTTGAGGATTTTTGCATCTATATTCATCAGTGATAATTGGCCTGTAATTTTCTTTTCTTGTAGTGTCTTTGTCTGGTTTTGGTATCAGGGTGATGGTGGCCTCATAGAATGAGTTTGGGAGTGTTCCTTCCCCTGCAATTTTTTGGAAGAGTTTGAGAAGGATGGGTGTTAGCTCTTCTCTAAATGTTTGATAGAATTCACCTGTGAAGCCATCTGGTCCTGGACTTTTGTTTGTTGGAAGATTTTTGATCACAGTTTCAATTTCATTACTTGTGATTGGTCTGTTTATATTTTCTATTTCTTCCTGATTCAGTCTGGAAGGTTATACCTTTCCAAGGATTTGTCCATTTCTTCCAGGTTGTCCATTTTATTGGCATAGAGTTGCTTGTAGTTCTCTCTTAGGATGCTTTGTATTTCTGTGGTGTCCGTTGTAACTTCTCCTTTTTCATTTCTAATTTTATTGATTTGGGTCCTCTCCCTTTTTTTCTTGATGAGTCTGGCTAAGGCTTTATCAATTTTATTTATCTTAAAGGACCAGCTTTTAGTTTTATTGATCTTTGCTATTGTTTTCTTTGTTTCTATTTCATTTATTTCTGCTCTGATTGTTATGATTTCTTTCCTTCTACTAACTTTGGGTTTTGTTTGTTCTTCTTTCTCTTGTTCCTTTAGGTATAAGGTTAGATTGTTTATTTGAGGTTTTTCTTGTTTCTTGAGGTAGGCTTGTGTTGCTATAAACTGCCCTCTTAGAACTGCTTTTGCTGCATCCCATAGGTTTTGGATTGTTGTGTTTTCATTGTAATTTGTCTCTAGGTATTTTTTGATTTCCTTTTTGATTTCTTCAGTGATCTCTTGGTTATTTAGTAACATATTGTTTAGCCTCCATGTGTTTGTGTTTTTTACGGTTTTTTTTCCCTGTAATTGATTTCTAATCTCATAGCATCGTGGTCAGAAAAGATGCTTGATATAATTTCAATTTTCTTAAATTTACCGAGGCTTGATTTGTGACCCAAGATGTGATCTATCCTGGAGAATGTTCCATGTGCCCTTGAGAAGAAAGTGCAATTTGCTGTTTTTGGATGGAATGTCCTTTAAATATCAATTAAATCTGTCTGGTCTATTGTGTCATTTAAAGCTTGTGTTTCCTTATTAATTTTCTGTCTGGATGATCTGTCCTTTGGTGTAAGTGAGGTGTTAAGGTACCCCACTATTATTGTGTCACTGACGATTTCCTGTTTTATAGCTGTTAGCAGTTGTAACAGCTGTATGGAGAATCCTTCATTTACCTAAGTATTTGTTCGGAGTTTGGTCCCTGGTGAGTGATTCTGGGGCTACAGCGATCGCAGACCCCTCCCTGCTTTGGGCCCCACTGCACCTGCTGACTCTGCGCTCTCCTTGGCTGTGCAGGTGGGCATTTATGACATGGCCTTCTCTGCCTGCTTGATTTGGAGCTGCCTTTCTCCCAGAAGTCCTTTTTTTTTTTTTTTTTTTTTTTTTTTGATGTGGACCATTTTTAAAGTGTTTATTGAATTTGTTACAATATTGCTTCTGTTTTATGTTTTGTTTTTTTTGGCCATGAGGCATGTGGGATCTTAGCTCCCTGACCAGGGATCAAACCCACATCCCCTGCAATGGAAGGCGAAGTCTTAAACACTGGACCACCAGGGAAGTCCCTCTCCCAGAATTCTTTACAACCGCTTTCTCCCTATTCTTGCAGCTGGTCAGGACTTTCCATTTTGTGCAGCTGTACTTTTATTTTACTGGGTCTTAGGAGCAGTGAGAGGCAGGTGTGTGTAGACTCCTGTTTTGTCCAGTTTTGTACTCTTGCAAGTAGCCCAGCAAACATCCTTAACACACCTCTTTGTGCAATTTCCAGATACTTTGTTAGAGTAATTTTCAGGAAGTGGGAGTGGTGGGCTTTTGATACTTCAAATTCACCTCATGTTTCCATCCACAGTATATCAAAGTGTCCTTTTCTTTACATTGTTGCCAAGACTGGATTTAAATATTTGAAATCTTTACCAACATAAAGTTATCTATTAAAGGATGAAAAGGGATCATGTGCTTTTATTTTGCATTTTGTTGTTTGCTAGTGAGGGTGAATTTTTTTTTTAACATTTATTGTTACATTTGTACAGTATTTTCTCCCTTTGTGAATTGTCCATTCTTATCCATTCACTCAATGTTTTTACCTTGTTCTAAACAATTTTTAAATGAATCAGTTAATTTAATCATCATAGTAACCTCGTAATACTTGTGGAAGGTCATCATTATTATTATTAATTTATTTTTTTGCACATTCAGTTTATTTAAAAATTTTTTAAAAATTATTATTTTTTAAATTTTCAGCTGTGTTGGGTCTTTGTTGCTGGGTGCAGGCTTTTCTTTGGTTGCGGTGAGCGGGGGCTTCTCTTCATTGTGATGCGCAAGCTACTCATTGTGATGGCTTCCCCTGTTGTGGAGCATGGGCTCTAGGCACACAGGCTTCAGTATTTGTGGCATGCAGGCTCAGTAGTTGTGGCTCGCGGGCTCAGTAAACTGTGGCTTGCAGGCTCTAGAACACAGGCTCAGTAGTTGTGGCCCACAGACTTAGTTGCTCCACAGCATGTAGGGTCTTTCCAAAGCAGGGCTTGAACCTGTGTCCCCGGCACTGGCAGGCGAATTCTTAACCGCTGCGCCACCAGGGAAGTTCTGCAAGGTCATTATTATTAACCACAGTTTACAGAGAAGAAAATGCAGTAGAGTTCTGAGAGGTTAACTTACCCAAGGACATATAGCTAGTTAGTGTTCCAGCCAAGATTTAAATGCAGACAGTCCACTCAGACCCTCAGACTGAAGATGATGAGAAATCTACAAGTTCTCAAGGCTGTTTTAAACAAATGCTTTAAAAATTCTCTAAATTCTGGATTCTAGGATTCTTTGATCAGCCCTGTCTTCTTTCTTCCTGGGAAAGCTTGCAAGCCTCGTGAGTGGTAACTGAAGTTTGATGGGTACTAGGTGAGGGCCAGGTACAGGGAAAATGCATCTGATGTCTGAGACGTGAGCTTGCCTGAGGCTGGCAGTGCTGCAGGGGAAGGGCAGGGCAGTGGGCTCCCCAGGCCACCTTTTATGGTCGATCTTGGGTTCATGGCAGTTCCCATTGGGAATGCCCATTGCTCAGGAGGTGAAAGGTGGTGTGACCCTCGTCTCTCTAAGTCACAGCCTTGGACCTGTGGCACTGCCTTTATTCTTGCCCGAAACCTGTCTTCATAGTGGATCACAAAATAGTAACACTTACTGTGAGTTGTTCAGAGTGATCTGAATGAGTTTTGAGAGTTTAATGTAAAGTGAACTGGAAAAGGTTCCTTTTAGAAAAAGGAAACAATAGTCGTGGATGCTGGTCCTGGACCTACTTCATGATGTTTGCTTTTGCCTTTTAATGTTACATAGTATATTTTGTGTACTCAATTTTAAAATATATGTATATTGTCAACTATCAGTCTCTTCTTTTGTGTTTGGCCTTTGGTAGTTTGCTTTAGAAGTTTATTTTTCGTATTCCTATTGTGAGCCTCATTTGTTGAACGGTCCAGCAGGCTACCGCCAACCCTAATGTGAAATGCCATTGTAAATGTGTGTTAAATACTCACATATATCGGCCTTTGTTTCTAGCCTTTCCGTTCTGTTCCCTTAATCTAGCTCTATGCTCTTTTATCCTTGTTTTGGTATGCATTAATTGCATTGTAATTTGTTTTGTCAGAAATCGACCTTCTTACTTTTCTCACCGTTGTCTTGCCCTTTCTTTAATGCAGATGCACTTCAGAATTATTTTATCACGCCCAGAAAATTCTTTTGAAATTCTATTAAATCCACAAATTCATGTAGGGAGATTCGACATCTTTACAAGATTGAATTTTCCTCTCTAAGAACATAGTATTGTGTCTCTAAATTATTCACATCTTTTGTGTCTCTCAGTAAAGTGTGGTAGTTTTCTTTAGGTGATTCCTGGGAACATTTTTTTAGGTTTATTTCTAAGTACGTTTTTTATCTTTTATTGCGCTTGTGAAACTGTCTGTTATGTTTTCTAACTGATTTTTGCTGGTGTACAGCGAAAGTATACTTTGTATACTTATTTTGTAAATGGCAACACTGCCATGGAATATATGTATACACACGTATTTTAAAAAATAACAGCTTTGGGCTTCCCTGGTGGCTCAGTGGTTGAGAGTCCGCCTGCCGACGCAGGGGACACGGGTTCGTGCCCCGGTCTGGGAAGATCCCACATGCCGCGGAGCGGCTGGGCCTGTGAGCCATGGCCGCTGAGCCTGCGCGTCTGGAGCCTGTGCTCCGCAATGGGAGAGGCCGCAACAGTGAGAGGCCCACGTACTGCAAAAAAAAAAAAAAAAAAAAAAATAACAGCTTTATTGTGATATAATTTATATACCATAGGGAGTTCCCTGGTGGTCCAGTGGTTAGGACTTGATGCTTTCACTTCAGTGGGCCTGGGTTCAATTCCTGGTCAGGGAACTAAAATCCTGCAAGCTGCACGGCACAGCAAAAAAAAAAAAAAAGTATTTTTACATACCATAGAGTTTACCCTTTTAAATGTATACGTGTTTTTTAGTATATCACAGAGTTGTGCATCCATCACCACTAATTCCTGACCATTTTCATCACTCCAAAAAGAAACTCACACTCATCATCAGCGGTCACTTTCTATTCCCTCTCCGTCCAGTCCCTGGTAACCACGATCTGTCTCTGTGGATTTGTGTATTCTGTGCATTTCGTATAGTGGAATCAGGCAATATACGGTCTTTTGTGACTAGTGTCTTTAACTCAGCATAGTGTTTTCAAGGTTTAGTGTGTAATGGAATACTTCACTACTTTTTCAGTTTCTTTTGAGTTTTCTAAAAAGGTAAGTAATTATATGGTTTTTAAATAATGTTAACTTGATCTCTTTATTCATGGTATATACCTTTTTATTCTTCCTTTAAAATTTTTTTAATAGTTAACTTTATTGAGATATAATTTACGTACAATAAAACACACCCTTTTTTTATTGTTTGTTTGTTTTTGTTTTTGTTGCGGTACACGGTCCTCTCTCTCACTGTTGCGGCCTCTCCTGTTGCGGAGCCTCTGGATGCGCAGGCTGAGCGGCCATGGCTCACGGGCCCAGCTGCTCCGCAGCATGTGGGATCCTCCCAGACCGGGGCACGAACCCGCGTCCCCTGCATCGGTAGGCAGACTCTCAACCACTGCACCACCAGGGAAGCCCCCAAAACACACCCATTTTAAGTATACAGTTTGAGCTTTGCAGATGTATGCACCTTCCCTACTATTAAGGTGTAAAACATTTCCAGCACCCCAAGAAGTCAGTTTATGTCCCTTTGCAGTCAAGACCCCCACCCTGGCCCTGGGCAACCAGTGTTCTACATACTCTCTGGTTTCTTCTGTTGAAATAGTATTTCTGAGACTCATCCGTGTTGTTGCATGTGTACCAGCAGTTTGTTCCTTTTCTGTTGAACCGTACTTTATTCTTTCACTTGTTGATGGGCTTTTGGGTTGTTTCCAGCTTTGGGCTGTTACTAGTGCTGCTATGAATATTCACAGACAATTCTTTGGGTGGATGTATGTTTTCATTTCTATGTAAGAGTGGAATTGCTGGGTGTATAGTAAAGGTGGGTTTTATGATAAACTGCCAACATGCCACGTTTTCGTAAAGGTTGTATGTACCATTTTACATTGCCAGCAACAATCTATGAGAATTCCTGTTGCCCTACATCCTCAACAGCACTTAGTATTGTCAGTCTTCCTGATTTTAGTCATTTTAGTGGGTGTGTAGTGGTATCTCATTGTAGTTTTACTCTGCATTTCCTAGGTGCAAATTGCAACCTTTTACAGTTATTAAGACTTGTAGCCCAGCATATGGTTCTGTTTTGTTCAGAATTCCATGTGTACTTGAGACGAATGTCTTTCTGCTTTTGGTTGGAGTACTCTATAAATGTCATTTTTTTTTTTTTTTTTGGGGTACGCAGGACTCTCACTGTTGTGGCCTCTCCCATTGCGGAGCACAGGCTCCGGATGCGCAGGCTCAGCGGCCATGGCTCACGGGCCCAGCTGCTCTGCGGCAAAGGGGATCCTCCCGGACCGGGGCACAAACCCGCGTCCACTGCATCGGCAGGCGGACTCTCAACCACTGCGCCACCAGGGAAGCCCTATAAATGTCATTTAAATAAGGTGGTCAGTAGTGTTATTTGGGTCTTTTATGTCCTTACTGATTTTGTTTTCAGTTGTTCTATCAATTCTTGGGAGAGGAGTATTGAAATCTTCAGCTCTATAGATTTGTCTCTTCCTCCTTTCAGTTCTCTCAGTTTTTGCTTTATCTTGAAGTTCTTTAATTTCATGTATGCTCTTGTAGGATGGTTAAGTCTTCATGATGAATTGATCCTTATATCGTTATAAAATGTCTTCTTTGGGAATTCCCTTGCTGTCCAGTGGTTAGGATTCTGCGCTTCCACTGCAGGGCGCCCGGGTTCAATCTCTGGTCAGGGAACTAAGATCCCGAAAACTGAGTGGCACGGCCCACCCCAGAAAAGTTCTCTTTATCTCTGTAATAGTCCTTGTTCTGAAGTCTGTTTTGTCTGATACTGATGTGGCCTCTCCAGCTTCCTTATAGTTAGTGATTGCTTGGTGTATCTTTCTTCTCCCTTTTACTTTTTTTGTTTTTTAATAAATTTATTTATTTTTGGCTGCGTGGGGTCTTCGTTGCTATGTGCGGGCTTTCTCTAGTTGTGGCGAGCGGGGTCTGCTCTTCGTTGCGGTGCGTGGGCTTCTTATTGCAGTGGCTTCTCTTGTTGTGGAGCTTGGGCTCTAGGCGTGGAGGCTTCAGTAGCTGTGACACGTGGGCTCAGTAACTGTGGCTCGTGGGCTCTAGAGCACAGGCTCAGTAGTTGTGGCGCACGGGCTTAGTTGCTCCGCGGCATGTGGATCTTCCTGGACCAGGGCTTGAACCTGTTTCCCCTGCATTGGCAGATGGATTCTTAACCACTGCACCACCAGGGAAGTCCATCCCTTTTACATTTAACTAGCTACATTTTTATTTTTAAAGTGCATTTCATGTAGGGAGAATGTAGTCGGGTCTTCCTATTTTTAAAATTCAATTTGGTAATCCTTGCCTTTTAATTGTAGTGTTTAGGTAATTTAATGTAGCTCTCAATTCTTGCTCTTTGCTTAGTATTTGTCCCATCTATGTTTTGTTTCTTCTTTACTCTTTTGCCTACCTTCTTTTGTATTAATTTAGCATTTTTTGGTATTTGATTTTGTTTCCACTGTCATCTCATTAGCTGTTCCTTTGTTTTATATTTTTAGTGATCGCTCTAGGATTTACAATACGTGTCCTCAATATGTATCACAGTCTACCTTCACATGATGTTACCCTGTTTCATGTATAATGTGAGAGCCTCATAGCAGGACTCCCATCTCCCGTCAATTTGTCATACATCTTGCCTCTGTGTATGTTGTAACCTTACAGTGTATTGTTTTTACTTTAAACACAGTTATTTTCCAAGGAAATTTAAAAATGAGAAAAAAGTCTTTAATATTTATCCATGTTTTACTATTTCCATTTTATTCTTTGCTTTCTGTAGATTGTAGTTTTCTGTCTGGTAGTTATTTTCTGCTTGAAGAATTTAACATTTCTTCTAGAGTAAATCTACTGGTGTTGAATTCTTTCAGCTTTTGTTTGACAGTTTGCTTCACTTGCATTTTTTAAAAAAAATTATTTATGCTGCGCCACTTCTTAGTTGTGGCATATGGGATCTTTTTTTTTTAGTTGTGGCACGTGGACTTCTTAGTTGTGGCATGCTGGGTCTTTAGTTGAGGCATGCAAACTCTTAGTTGCAGCATGTAGGATCTCGTTCCCTGACCAGGGATCAAACCTGGATCCCCTGCAATGGGAGCACGGAGTCTTACCCACTGGACCACCAAGGAAGTCCCTTCACTTGCATTTTTTTTATTTTTTCACTTGCATTTTCGAAAGATATATTGCTGGTTATAGAATTCTAGGTTGACAGTTTTTTCTTTCTGCATTTTAAAAGATATGGCTTGGTTGGTTCTGATTGGTTCTTTTTTTTTCAATATTTATTTATTTGGCTGTGTCAGGTGTTAGTTGTGGCACGTGAGACCTTCGTTGCGGCATGTGGGATCTTTTGTTGCCGCACATGGGCTTCTCTCTAGTTGTGGCGCATGGGCTCAGTAGTTGTGGTGCGTGGGATCTCTAGTTGTGGCACGCAGGCTTAGCTGCCCTGCGGAGCTCTAGTGGAATCTTAGTTCCCCATTCAGGGATCGAACCTGCATCCCCTGCATTGGAAGGTAGATTCTTAACCACTGGACCACCAGGGAAGTCCCGGGAAGTCTGTCTTTACTCATCTCTATTCCTCTGTGTAGTGTGTACTTTTTTCTCTGGCTGCTTTTAGAATTTTCTTTTTACTGCTGGTTTTCAACAGTTTGATTATGACATGCCATGGTGTGTTTTTTTTCCTTTTTGTCCTGCTTTGAGTTTGCTGAAACTTTTGGATTGATAGGTTTATAGTTTTTATCAGATTTGAAAATTTTTTGCCTCTTATTTCTTGAGGTATTTCTTTTGCCCTTGCCTCCATCCTCTCCCGCTTGGACTCCAGTCACACATCTGCGGATACACTTGATACTGTGGCAGTGTTGCTGAGGCTGTTTAGTTGTTTACTTCCTTTTTCCCCTTAGGGTAGAAGTTTTTATTACTGTGTCTTCAAGTTCTCTGATCTTTTCTTCTGCAGTGTCTCATCTGCTATTAATCCCATTTAATTTTTCATTTCGGATCTTATTTTCCAGCTCTTGAAGTTGTTTGTTTTTTACATATCTTCTGTTTTTTAAATATCTATCTTAGTTGCATGCTGCAACTAAGAAGTCCACGTGCTGTATATTGTTCATGTTTTCTTTTACATCCTTGAGGATATTTTGTAGTATTTAAAGTTTATATCTAGTAATTATATCATCTTTGTCATTTCTTTTTTTAAAAATAAATTTGTTTATTTATTTATTTATTTTTTGTGGTACACGGGCCTCTCATTGTTGTGGCCTTTCCCGTTGCGGAGCACAGGCTCCGGACACGCAGACTCAGCAGCCATGGCTCCCGGCCCAGCCGCTCCGCGGCATGTGGGATCTTCCTGGACCAGGGCACGAACCTGCATCCCCTGCATCGGCAGGTGGACTCTCAACCACTGCGCCACCAGGGAAGCCCAGGTTTATTTTTTTTTACTTATTTTTCTGGCTGCGTTGGGTCTTCTTTGCTGCACGCGGGCTTTCTTTAGTTGCGGCGAGCGGGGGCTACTCTTCGTTGTGGTGTGCAGACTTCTCATTGTGGTGGCTTCTCTTGTTGCGGAGCACGGGCTCTAGGCACGTGGGCTTCAGTAGTTGTGGCATGCGGGCTCAGTAGTTGTGGCTCATGGGCTCTAGAGCACAGGCTCAGTAGTTGTGGCGCACAGGCTTTGTTTCCATGGCATGTGGGATCTTCCTGGGCCAGGGATTGAACCCATGTCCCCTGCATCGGCAGATGGATTCTCAACCACTGCGCCACCAGGGAAGTCCCTCGTCATTTCTGTTGACTGATTTCCCTTCTGTTAGGGGTCACAGCAGTTTTAGTTATATGTCTAGTAAATTTTTAGTGGATCATGGACATTGTGATTGTTATGTTGTTGGGTTTAAGTTTTTTGTCTTTAGAATGTTGAAGTTTGGCAAGACAGTTTAGTTAATTGTATATCATGTATATCCTTTAAGGTTTGTTAGGGCAGGTATAGCTTTTTCTCTTGCTTTTCTCTAATTTAGTGTTAATACTAAGGAGAGACATTTCTGGAATGTCTGCTGGTTGCTCTGGGTGCTCAACAAGGACTCTGCACTCTGGCCTTGTGGAATTTGAATGCCAGCCCTATATGAGCTATGGGAACGCTGCCTTAGTGCTTCCTGGCAGTTCTTACCCAGCCTAGTGGACTAACCACTGTGCCTGTGAAGATTCACCCAAAGGTTCGAGGGGACCTCTGCAGACTTCCAGAGCTCATTCTCTGCTTAGATTCCTCTGGCATGCTGCCCTGCAAATTTCAGCTGACTCAGCCTCCTGGAACTCCAGTCTTTGCTATGCTTGAGTCCCCCCTCTCTGCATTGGGTTCTAAAAATTACTTTCTGGTGGACGGCCTGAGTGGCTGTAGATTGGAGTTGGTTTGTTACCATGCGCTGCCTGTTGTTCCAGTGTCTGAAAATATAATTGTCCTGTTCTCTAATTGTTGGTGGTGGTAAGGCAGTTCCATATCAATTATTCCTGTATAACTGGAAGTGGAAATCCTTTTTCTTCTGTCTTATTACGTTGGTTAGAACCAGATTGTTACTAGGTCATAGTAGTTGTAGAGGTATTTTCTGTAAAGCATGGTATTAGATATTGATTTGATATAGAATAATAATAAAAAATAAGAATATTTTCCTTACATTTTAAAAGCAGGAATGAATGTTGTATTAACTCTAATGCCCTTTTAGAAACTGTGAAGATGAAAGTTTTTTTTTCTTTTACTCTATTGATACTTTGGATTATATAGATTTACTAATATTAAACCATTCTTATATTTCTAAATAGCCCTTTTTTCTTTTGGCATTTTGTTTTAATGTCATGTTGATGTTTAACAGGCAATATTTTATGTATGTTTTTCCCTAGAATGGATGATGAACTTGTTGTTGGAATTTGTGCGAGATAAGAAATCTCCGGCTGACCTCGTACATCTGGCTTTTAAATTTCTTTACATCATCACCAAGGTGATATTTACGTACCACTTTGTAGTTGACAGAACACTTTCTTAATATACTCGGTCCAGAAGTACCTTCCAAAATGGTATCTCTCAGGAAAGATTGTTCTCATACCAAAGTTGTGGGTTTCATGCTTTCTCTTTTTACCATGTGCTGGAGATCAGATGTTAGTGATCCAGGGGACCCTTTGGCAGAAACAGTGCTTTTCAGCATTGTTTTCTGCGTCTTGTATTTGAATGGATCAAGCACCAGCTAGCCAGAAAGGGACGGAGAGGATATATATACATATATACGTATATATATGTGAGTAACTGAGAAAAGTTTCTTACGAGGAAAAAGGAAATAAACTTGGAAGTGGAAGTGCTTCTCAGATGTGGATGTGCAGATAGCTTTTCAGGGATCTTTTTATGATGCAGATTCTGAGTAAGTGGGTCTGCTGTGAGGCCTGATATTCTGCATTCTTACAGGCTCCCAGGTGATGTGTGTGCTGGCTCATACGTACCATGGGAGAGACTTGGCCATCTCGGCTGGGGTTTTGCTTCTGTGGGGCCTGCTGTGTGGTGGAGGGAGGCCTGTGTGCACACTCCTTGCCCTCAGTTAGTTGAATGCAGGGTCTCTCCTGAAGGTGTAGTGCCACCGCGTTTCATGGAAGCCTTAATGAATTTGGGACCTCCTGGGTTCCCGAGGACTTATTCCTCATAATCAAGGTAGAAGCAAAACTTGTTAGTTTGTAACATAGCTATATTTCTGATGAACCAAGATTGGTTGGTCAAATTGGGACAACGTATTTATGAAATGATTTAAGAAGTAAAGGTAGCTTTCTTATTGTTAGTCTTACTAAGTTGTATCACTGTAATGTGATGTAATTCTCTTTGATCATTGGGTGGCATAGGTGGTGATTTTTGGTAATAGAGAAAAAAATAATTTTGCTACTTTATTTTCTAATTATATAATAATTCAATGTCTTTATTTGATAGGTTCGAGGATATAAAACATTTCTTCGTTTATTTCCACACGAAGTAGCTGATGTGCACCCTGTTTTGGATATGTTTACAGATCAGAATCCTAAAGACCATGAAGTGAGTGTCCCTTTCCTCCTCTTCATTTCCTGTCCCCCCGACTTATTCCCTGGTTTTCCCTGCTCCTGCACTGGCAGCTTCCTTTCCTGTTTCCTTCAGTTTTATCTTATACTATTTTGTATCATTCCCTCTCTTTTCATTTTTTTCCTTTGGCTTTCTCTTTTTATGTATGTTACTTTAAATTATTTTGTTTAAAAAAATGCCCTTTATAAAGAAAACAATAAACCTCCATACAGTGTGATGGTAACTATATCATCATCCAAATTTTTTTAACTTAAAATAGAACTATGTTGGGGGTCCCCAAGACCACCCCAAGTCCAGTGATTTCCTAGGATCACTACAAGAATTGGCATGTAGTCATCCTTATGGCTATGATTTACTACAGCAAAATCAGCAGAGGGAGAAGGCACGTGGGGCTAAGTCCAGAGGAAACCAGGAGTGAGCTTCCGGAGTCGTCTCCCCGTTGGGTCACGCAAGGCACTTGTGATTCCGCAGCACCAAGTTGTGAGAACACGTATGAGGTGTTGTCCACCAGGAAGGTCGTAGGGGCCGGCACCCACAATTTCTGTGTGGGCTGGTCATGTGGGTACTCCGCCAGGCACATACTAAAACCCAGAAGGAAAGCAGGTGTTCAGCATAAGCCACATGGTTGGTACAAACGGCCTGGGCACAGAGTGACCCTCATCAGTTAGGGAATGGTGGGAACGTTCCCCGAAAACCAGGTTCCCAGATGCCCGCCAGTGGCCAACCTTGCAGTCCAGCGTGCTGGGGAGCGCTCTTGGGCCCAGGACACGTTCAGAAGGGCACGCAGGTTGTAACTGCAAACTCAGGGAATTGTCTTGCTGTGCATGTGCCCTGCTCTCCTCTGCTTCTCATGCCTCTGATGGGGAGTCTGGGACCAAAGCAGAATCTTGTTTTATTGACTCCTCTGTGACTGGAAGTTGAGAATTTTTTCTTTATTCTTAAGTCTTATGTTTTTTTAATCTTTTTCTCTGTTTTCCATTTTCTTGAACAGCTGATTGCACGCTGAAGGGTGCCAGTGATGAGAAGCCATTAGACTGACATGTTATGATTTTTCTTTGTTCCTTTTGCTGTTTCTCTTGGCTGCATGCCCCAGGGCATGTGGTGGGGTGTGGTGCTCTGCAGCCTGGCTCCGAGGCCCTGGCGTTTGGAGGCCTGGGTGGGCGCTGAGCGGGAGGGGGTAGCAGGACTGCGTGGATGCCCTTGCACAGGAGTCATGTTGCTTTGACTTGGCCCTGTAGACCTGGGAGACCCGCTACATTCTCCTCCTGTGGCTCTCCGTGACCTGCCTGATCCCGTTTGATTTTTCACGCCTTGACGGCAACCTCCACAATCAGCCTGGGCAAGAGCGAGTGTCCACCATGGACCGTATCCTCCAGATAGCAGAGGTGAGTGTGGCTGTGAAGTAATGAGCTGCTGACCAGTGTTCTTTCTCATGCCATTAGGGCTTAATTAGGTACACTTGTGACATGTGTTTATCTCTTCAGCCATTGTTACTGTTTTTCAGTGAAGTGAAATTCCATTTCATAACTTACCATGAAACTGATAATTCCTAAAGGGGTCAGGATGAATTACTTTAGCAAATCTTATTTCTCTGTACATAGTGCAGATACTCTTTTTTTTTTTGTGGTACGTGGGCCTCTCACTGCTGTGGCCTCTCCTGTTGCGGAGCACAGCCTCCGGACGTGCAGGCTCAGCAGCCAGGGCTCACGCTCCGCAGCATGTGGGATCCTCCCAGACCGGGACACGAACCCGCGTCCCCTGCATTGGCAGGCGGACTCCCAACCACTGCACCACCAGGGAAGCCCAGTGCAGATACTCTGATGATAACTTAGAAGAGGTTTTAGGGGGTAATGGTAAGACAAATTAAAGGTCCATTTAAAATCTAATTTTTAACATTACATAAATAATACATGATCATTGTAGGAAAATCAGAAAATAAAAAGCAGGAAGAATATTAAGGTGAAATCTCTCAAATACCTAGAGATAACACTTGTGTTTTTCTTCAAACTTCTCCTGATACAGATGTTATGTGTGTAGACATAGATTATTGTATTATCTTTTGCTGTGGAAAATATTACCCTGAACTTGAGTGGTTTAACACAGCACACATTCTTCATCTCACAGTTTCTGTGAGTCAGGAATCTGGCTGTGGCTTCGCTGCGCCCTGTCCTTCGAGCTCTCCCCAGGCTGCAGGCAGAGCTCGCCTGGGGGCAGGTCGCTTCCAAGCTCTCATGGTCATGGCAGGAGTCAGATCTCGAGGGTGTTGGCCAAGGGCTTCAGTGCTTTGCCGGCTGTTTGCCACTCGAAACCCACCCTGCGCCCCCAACGATGGCAGCTTATTCTGTGAAAGCCAGCAAGGGGCAGGGGCTGTAGCAAGATGCATGTCACACTCATGTGTGGCCCAATCATGGAAATGACATCCCACGCCCTGCTGAATTCTCTTGGTTAGAAGCAAGTCAGCGTGTCCTCCAACCGCGTGGGAGGGATTACACGGGACGTGGGCACTGGTGGGAAGGACCAGGGCCCATCTTAGAGCCTGACCCTGACACTTACTTATACTAAGCTTCTTTGAGCACCTGCTGTGCGCCAGACACTCCCCAGGCAATCCCACTAAAGGCTTTTTCATACATTAACTCCTTTCATCCTACTTAATGAGGCAGTTCACTGTTTTTATCCTCATTTTACTGAAGAGGCAACAGGTGTAAAAATAAGTGACTTAGCCCGCTCACTCTCTCACATGAGGTGGATCTAAACTTGAACCTAGGGTTTGGCTCCCTGCCCGTCCTTCACAGTGCTCCGCGCGGCCCCTGTGTACTAGGGCCCCTGGTGTCCTGCTGTTCTGGGACCTGCTTTTCCCCTGAGCAGGACTGTCTGAATGTCTTGTGTCAGTAAGTAGACGTCTCCCTCAGAGTCTTTAAGGGACACGGTGCTCCACTGTATCTTCATTTCTAAAATAGTCTTTTTTAGGTAGGTGGTTTGTTTCTAGCTGTGTTCCGTTAACCCTTTGGGTGCTTGTCTCCTAAGTGGGATTGCCTGGGGAGAGGACCTAATTTCTAACAATTTGTCCTCCAGAAAATAGATCTTTTAAGTGTATCATTTGGAAAACAGTTGAGATGAGAAGTGGAAACCTCCTAAGGTGTAATTGCGTTAAACTTCGGCCCTCCTGTGTCTGAGCCGGGCCTCCTAGCTGCTGTGAATGCCAGAGTGCTGGTGGGTTCCAGGAGTGTTCTGTGCACACTCTGGGTAACAACATACACTCTTCATTTTTCTGCTGCTTTTGCAAATGTGGGTTTCAAGGGGTGTAGCCACGTGCTGTATGAGGATTGGGCACTTCCCTGAGGGTGAGCACACATGTGGCAGCTGCAGCCCTGAGTTCACGTTATGAGTGGTTCGTGCAGCTTTGGAATCTGGCCTCTGTCCGTGAGCCTGGGCTCTTGTGGAGCTGCTGAGTGTGGGACCAGGTGGCTGAGTGGGTCCCTGAGGTCTACATCGTGTGTTTAATGGTGCCTGTCCTTTACGCTTCCTTGTAGTCCTACCTGGTCGTCAGCGACAAGGCCCAAGACGCAGCTGCTGTCCTCGTGTCCAAGTAAGTGCTTTCTGAGAAGGTTTACTGTCTGTTACTGTGTGTGTCTGTTGTCATCAGAGAGGACGTTGGGATGATAGGCTTGGGGAAGTCTTTGCTGTCCTGAGGACTCTGCTGCTTTCCTTGAGGGAACCCAACGCTGTTTGGGTGCAGGAAACCTCTGAACCTGATGTGATCACTGACAGTGCTGTTTAGGGGCTCAGGGTCACCTGACGCTGGGTTAGGAGCTCGTGGGCCCGTCAAGGGAGCGCAGATTTAGAACAGGTGTAGCAGTTTCGCTGGGGCCGGGCCTCCCCTCTGGGGGAGGGGGGGTGGCAGTTAGAAGAGCCTTTGGAAGTCACTTAGAAAGCAGTCCACACCATGGTTTGTGGAGATCATGGGCTGTGATTGCGTCATTGTGGCTTGGGATAAAAATCCCCAAACATCCCGTGTTAACTAAAAACAACAGGCTGTGCCCGAAACAGGCCAAGATGGGTTTATCTGATGAGCTGGGTAAGATGACCCAGGCAGCAGGGCCTGGAGTCTCCAAAAAAGTGCCAAAGACACATGTGAAAGCTGAGTAGACTTGTTTCATGAAATGTGAGAATGGAAGAAAGCAGTTTTTCTAAATTAATCTTCTTCATGACATGTGATTTAAAGTATGTATATAGCATAAACGAGTTAGAAAATTTGGCTTTTTTTCCCCTCTGCATTTGTGAAAGTTAAAAATTGGCTCTAAAAACTTTTGGATGTTTTGATCGGGAAAACAGGGCAACGCCTCCTTCAGGGTCACCTTCTCTTAGGTGTGTAGCCATGACCTTGCACAAGGCGGGAAGAGACATGCTTGATTTATGGGGCAGTTGGGGGCATTGGGGAAGTATTTGTGAAAGTACTGGCTAAACCAGAGGGCAGAGCCTAAATGCGAGAAGCTGATTTTAGGAGTGAGGAAGGAAACACCTGAGCTCGCCTGCGATGCTTACCCTGGGGGAGGAGAAACTCACTGACAGAGGCTTCTCGTGGTTTTGACAAGGAGTGGAAAAGCGTGGCTTTCTTTCTAACTGTGAAAGTAATCATGTGTGTTCAGGAAAATAAAGAAAAGTAAAAAAGTACAAAATAAAACTCACATGTACTGTCATCCCCAGAGATGTAACTGCTCTGTCCTTTGTCCCCCACTGCCCATGGGCATGTTGGTCTGTGGCCCATGGGTACACTTGCAGGGTTGTTTCAGGTGCTGGCAGGCAGGCCTGGAGCTTTGGTCAGTCTTCCAGATGCAATTATGGTGTGATCTATTCTTCCTCCAACCCCACTGTACGTGTGGACTTTTTGTTAGTAAAATTAGCGCCGCCTGGGACACTCTACATGAAACTTTGTACTGTTCTGATCGGCTGTATTTTCTCCTTCCAGTTTTTATTTTTTTTGTATTTATTTATTTTTGGCTGCGTTGAGTCTTCGTTGCTGCGCGCAGGCTTTTCTCTAGTTTTGCGGTGAGCGGGGGCTACTCATTGTTGCGGTGCGTGGGCTTCTCATTGTGGTGGCTTCTCTTGCTGTAGAGCATGGGCTGTAGGCCTGTGGGCTTCAGTAGTTGTGGTGCACGGGCTCAGTAGTTGTGGCACACGGGTTTAGTTGCTCCGCGGCATCTGGGATCTTCCCGGACCAGGGGTCGAATCCATGTCCTGCACTGGCAGGCGGATTCTTAACCACTGTGCCACCAGGGAAGTCCCCCTTCCAATTTTATTGAGATATAATTGACATCCAGCACTGTACAAGTTTAAGGTGTACAGCATGATGATTTGACTTACATACATCATAAGATGATTATCACAGTAGGCTTAGTGAACATCCATCATCTCTTATATAGATACAAAATTAAAGATACAGAAAAATATTTTTTCCCTTGGGATGACAACCCTTAGGATTTACTCTCCTTTTTTTAAATTGAATGAAAGATTCTTTAAATTCTAAACTGCTTTACAACTTTCAAAAGTTTCACACACATGATTTCATATAATCTCATAATAATCCCTTTTCCCCATACCCCTTTATTGCCTCTCCCCCCAGGATTTACTCTCAGCAGCTTTCATGGATAACATACAGCAGTGTTCAATATATTTATCATGGTGTACGTTACAGACCTAGTACTTATTTATCTTACAGCTGGAAATTGGTACCTTTTTGACTGCCTTCCTCCAGTTCCCCCTTCCCCACCCCTGCCTCTGGTAACCACACGTCTGATCTTTTGTATGAGTTTGTTTGATTTCTGATTGGTTCTTAGGAATGAATTCCTAGAAGTGGAATGAACATTCTAGGGGTTTTAAATGCAGCTACTGGAAAGGTTGAGCCAGTCGGAAGTCTCCTTTTCCCCATATTTAGCAACACTGCATGTGATCTTACAAATGTTTACTAAATTTGTTAAATGAAACATCTTTATTGTTTATTATCTTTTATTACCAGCAGTACTGAGGGTTTGGTAGAGTTCTGCTGAGCTTGACCTGGTGGAGTATTGCACCTGTGGGGTGGGGGAGGTGAAACCCTAAACCCTTCTTCCCTCCCTGGTGTCCTCCAGAAAGGTGGCAGCTGGCGACCCTGGCTGCCTGTCCACTGCTGGAGGGATGCTCCCCCGCCATCTAGTGGTCGGACGAGCAAGTGTTGGTGAGGTTGAGGCCCGTTTTCCACCCAGCTCCTGCCGGTTTGCCAGGTTGTAGGTGCAGCCAGTTTTCCTCAGTTCTAGAGAGGGCGGATGCCCTCAGGTCCTAGAGCTGCTCTGAGTATCCCACCTCACGGACGGGTTCTGACTCGCATATTTCTGTCTTTTTTGGTGGGTTGTTAACAGTGAGGCCCTGGGTGTGAAGGGTGGTCACATGTGGCCTTTGTCCCCACTGGCATCTATTTTCTGATATTTCACGAGGGAGCTGCCTGTCTTACTCTCGCTGCCATCAGCTTTGATTGCTTCCTCTTACCATGTGCAGTTCTGGAGCCGCACCTGTTTCCTTTCATTAACTGGAACCTTTAAACATCAGCTGCGTTTTCTGTAACTTTGATGTTACATTTACGCCAAGACGTGTGGATATGAGTGTTATTTTACAGAAACTCTTCAATGGAAATATATGCCTTTATTCTTATTGATTACATTAATTTTAAAAAGATATTTTTAATCTAACTGTAAAATCAAGGTATGCTCCAAGTAGAAAAGTTGGAAATTTTGGAACATAGAAAATTAGGAAAACCCCACACGTTTATAATTATAATACACAATACATGTGTTGTATTTTTTTGGTGTTTTTCTGTGCTGTTATTGTATGGAGTTTGCACAGCACAATCTCTTTGAGTTAGCACCTGCTTTTTCACTTAATTTCACGTTACCGTTGATTAAATGGCTCCTTTAGATTCCACTGTTTTTAGTTACTCTGACCAGCATTCTCACGTCCTTCCTCTTATAAGCAATGCCATAATGACTAGCTTTGGGTGTAAACCTGTTTTGGTATTTGGGATTATTTTCTTAGGCCAGGCCCTTAGAGGTGGACTTCTGAGTCACAGGACACAAGGACATTGTTGAGTGTCTACACCTGTCGCTCGGTGACTCTTGGGAGCGTGTTTTCAGGACTTTTGCAATCATGGGCAGCCTCAAGAACAACCCTCTTCCCCCAGTTGGATTGTGCATTGTTTTGTTTATTACTAACATTTAGTTTGTATTTCACTGATCGCTGGTGAGCTTTAACACATGAGTCTTATTTCAGATATCGTATGTCCCGTGTAGTGACCTGATTTCTAAGATCTGTGGGATTCTTGGTGCTTTTTCTCCAGTAGTATGAGCTTTCTCTGTGAAGGATGTTAGCTAGAGGAGGGTGTGATACTTCCTCCAGTGGGTTGGTAGCCTTTTTTACTTTCTTCTTTGGACTAAAGTTTTAATTCTAATGTCAAAATAGTAACTTTTTTCCTTTTATTTATTTAGTTATTTTTACTTTTATGCTTGAAGGCTTACCCTATTAAGAGATTTTACAAAGAATCATTTATATTTTTCTACCTTTTTATTGTTTAATGTAGAATTATTAATCCATTTGGAATTTCTTTTGGTATAGGATATATGATAGATTTTTTTCCTTCTTACAGGTAACTAAATTCTATCACCGTTTTGTGAATATTTAACTTTTCCATTAATTAATTTAAAAACACACACAAAGTAAGTTCTTACACAAAATAGGGTTTGTCACTTCACCCGTACTGATTCACTCTCAGACCAGATACTCTGTGGTAACCGTACTGACAAGGGTCCGGAGCAGCAGTGTGTCCCACTGGTGTTTTGCCCTTTGTCCCTCTGGTAGGTCTAGTCCTGTAGTTAAGGTTTTGCTGATCACTCTTGTGGAAATTACCTTCCTGAGAGAAAGACAGTGGGGTCTCTAAACACCTGCACATGTTAGCTGAGTTCCACATTGAAAGTAGATGTAGTCTGTGATGTAACTTTTCCTGAAAGGGAAGGAAGTGTAGGATTCAGAGATCTTTCAGTTTGTGTAGAAGGGTCTCGTTCTCTGTGTTACACCTGTGGGATAGGTATTTTCCATTTTTGCTTATCTGTACTTTTGGACCTCTGCTGCGAACATAACATTTCCTTTTTTAGAGAGAAAAATAAAAAATATAAAATAACCTATTTGCTTAAATCTTTCAAAGGAACCTTAGGTTTTTACTGTAATTTGGAAACTCACCTTGTGTGATTTTGCCCAGGAAAGGAAGTTGGCCGCTACAGGCTGCACACAGAACATCAGCCTCCTGCCTGCTCAGCAGATGAGTGGGTGGAGGAAGCAGGGTGCGTGGCCCCTGAGTGGATGGCGCTGTGACTCACGTCTCCATGTTGGGCTTTGGGTCCCAGCAGGGCCGCTTACCGGCCCTGTGGGCCGTTCTGTGCCTGTGACCTCGCCTGTCCTGAGGGCCACCCCACTGCAGGCGCTGTGCCTGCCCACATGCAGGGTGAGTGCCGGCCGGCTGTTGTCTTCAGGCTGAGGATCAGGTCACTGTAGGTGTGACCCTCATCCTGTGGCCCCCTCCAGAATCAAGGAGCTTTGAACAGGGCCAAGGACATTGAGATAGGGTGTATAATACCAGTTATCCATTTTAGATGATCACTCTGAGGTGCAGATTTTATGAAATTCCTGGGCCCTCTTCTCAGACCCGCCGTAACGCAACTTCTTGGCTGGCGGGGGTGGCATGTGAGTTCGCCTTTGTAACCAGCATCCTAAAGTTTGGTAAATCCTCGGTGACCAAGTCTCTGGGTGTGTACCCTGATGGAGGTGGGCGAAGACAGTCGTGGCAGCTTTGTATTACTGACACGGAGACCTTCTACATGGCCGCAGTGTAATCCCTGCGCTGGCTGAGCATCTTGCGTGGGGCGGCGGTGGCTGTTTTGAGGGAAGAGGGGCCTGTGGGGGCTCCTGGTCAGGACAGGAGGCTCCTGCAGGGGTGCAGAGATCAGAGCCAGGCATGTCGAGTGCTGCCCCCAGGGTAGTGCCACCTGGCGTGTTTCTGTGGTATTGGTGCCGAGCCCTCTCTGGGTGTGGTCTGTGGGGCCAGCTAGGGGAGCGAGAGGTCCTCACAGGTCACCTCCCGCGACGCTGTCCCTGCGCCTGCTGTCCTCCCCTCACTCAACTGTTTCCTTCTCATTGTTTGCCTGCTTCCTGTGTTTCTGCCCCAAGACTGCAAGCTCCCCCAGGAGGTCAGGGACTCAGCCTGAGTCAGAGAGCTGGGGGATGGGTGTGTGCACTGGTTGGAGAGGAGTGAAGGGGGCCTGGGCTTTGGTGTGGGAGCCCGAGGGTGGCTGCCGGCCCAGACCAGTGTACAGGAGGGTGGGTGAGAGCCAGCACTCCAGGAGTGCAGCACTGAGCAGATGCCTGTGGTGGGGACGATGGGGCCGTGGACACAGCTGGAGCTCTGCATGGCGTGTGCAGCAGGCAGAGAGGATGGGGAAGGAGTCCCATGGCAGATGCAGAGAGGGAGGTCGCAGGTGGCAGCATGGGGTCCCAAGGTGAAGGGATACAGAGTTGGGCCGAGGAGTGGGCGTGAGTGGGCTCAGGTGAAGGTGGTCCCATGCTACACAGGGTCTCGAGATGAGGGGGCTCAGGAGGCGGGAAGTGTGGGGGGGGTGGGGACTGTGTGAGACCCCAGAGAGGTGGTGGTGGGAATTGCCACCTGAGAGCCAGGGTCTTAGGTTGGAGAGTGGCAGTGGGCCAGGAAAGAGTGAGCTCTTGGCAGCTGGGGCCTCGCTTGAGCTGTCACCTACCTGTCTGTCCCCTTTTGGCAGGTTTGTCACGCGGCCCGACGTTAAGCAGAAGAAGATGGCGAGTTTCCTGGACTGGAGCCTATGCACTTTGGCCTGCTCCTCCTTCCAGACCATCGAGGGGGTCATCGCCATGGACGGGATGCTGCAGGCCCTGGTAAACACTGTCCCAGTGGTGCGGGGCGGTCAGCGGTCAGCTTGTGGGGCTGTCAGAACCCTGGGGACAAGCCCTGTTTACCTTGGTTTCGTGGGGAAGTGGTTGGAACACAGGAGGAGATGTTGAACCCCGACAGAATAGTGAACACGGTTTCTTTTCTCTGCTGCTTTGCACTGGGCCCTGCGACTGAGGGCTGGCCCTGCATTGTTAGCGATGGGCTTTCTGCTCTGGGGAAGGGGGTGGACTGGTGGCCCTGCGCATCGCCGCCAGGGGGCACCAGTGCCTGCAGAGCTGGAGCCGGCAGACAGGTAGGGGCGTGTCCTTCTTGAGCTTCCTGCTGCTCAGATGCGTTACAGAGAAAAATGATTGGAACCAGCTTGAAGGAAATAAGGCAGGTGGTTTGAAATTTGGTCTTGTTCAGATACTCAGGGTATTTGTAACCACTGTACTGAGCGCAGACCTGGCCCCTGGCCTGAGAGCTCCCACCGTTTCCTGGCTGCCTGCTTTGCTTGTCTGGTGGTGCCTTTTCTAGGAGGAAAGATCAATTGAGTTTAATTGGTTAAACTCTGCAGGGGAGGGGAGGCTGCTACACTTGATGCTCTGGGATCAGGGCTCCCCTCCCTGGGCCTTGTGGTCCTTGCTCTTTCATTGCAGTGGGTGTGATTTCGTCCTTGCCCTTGTCTCTGAAGCTGGAGAGCTCAGGGCCCACTTTGAGGAGAGCAGGGCATTTGGACTATGTTTAAATGGTGGCATTTGGGCCGTGACTCAGCGTGATGTCGTCTTCTTGGGTGTCATCCCATCTCCTTTCCTTGGCTGTTGCAGGTTCTGGCGGGATGTAGGAAGCGTGAGGGCCTGGGGGAAGTGGGGCTGTTGGTGTGATGTCCTGGGGTGGAGGGACAGGAGATGGGAGGATCGGAGAGGACAGTCCTCCTCCCTGCCCTGCACTTAGAATGTTCTCTCATCTGTGTCTTTTCATTTATGATGCCATTGTCTTCAGGAAGGATTGGCATTTAAATGATGAGGGTATCTCAAGACGTTTTAAAAAGAAACCTGGAAAAATAAAACATGTTCCTGTAGTCTGATGAGGTGATCTGTTTATTCATGTGTCCTTTCATTCTGTAAATAAATGTGATATGTTATACTTACAATGGTTTTTAAAAAGTTGAGATGTAATTCACATAATTCACCTTTTTAAAGTATATAAGTTCAGTGATTATTTTGTATATGTACAGGGTACAACCATCACCACTTGTCTAATTCCAGAATACTCTCATCACCCCTAAAGGAAACCCCACACGCATTAGCAGTCCCTCCCTGTTCCTCCCCTGCCATCCCCCAGCCCCTGGCAACCAGTGATCTACTTTCTGTCTTTCTGGGTTTGCTTATTCTGGACATTTCATACAGTGGAATCATATGCAATGTGACTTTTTGAGTCTGGCTTCTTTCCTTTAGCATCATGTGTTCACGGTTCCTCCACGTTGTAGCCTGTGTCAGTGCTTTGTTCCTCCTTACGGTCAGTACTCCACTGTATGGGAATTCTTAGTTACTCTGAATAATGCTGATCTGAAATTTTGTATATAAGTTTTTGTTTGAGCATATATTTTCAATTTCCTTGCTACAATAGTAGCAACAGGTTTTTTTTTTAAGTTTAACAATAATTTATTTAAAATTTATTTATTTATTTTTGGCTGCTTTGGGTCTTCATTGCTGTGCACGGGCTCTCTCTAGTTGCAGCTAGCAGGGACTACTCTTCGATGCGGTGCGCGGGCTTCTCATTGCGGTGGCTTCTCTTGTTGTGGAGCACTGGCTCTAGGTGCATGGGCCTCAGCAGCTGCATCACGCGGGCTCAGTTGTGGCTCACGGGCTCTAGAGCACAGGCTCAGAAGCTGTGGCGCACGGGCTTAGTTGCTCTGCAGCACGTGGGATCTTCCTGGACCAGGGCTCGAACCCATGTCCCCTGCATTGGCAGACGGATTCTCAACCACTGAGCCACCAGGGAAGCCCCAGTTTAACAATAATTTAAATATTTTTTCTGTGTTTCTGAGGTTTTTAAAAAATTGTTATGGCTGGCGCATCTGTGATACTGATGGAACACAGGTATCAGCCTATGCCTGTAGGTGGCTCTCGTTCCAGCTGCATGTGTGGGGAGGTGCTTAAGGAAGACTTTATTGCTATGATGGGGGTCAGTGCTGGAGGTGGCTGGCCAGGAATGATGCTGAGTGTTGACAAGAGGGGAGCCGGTGGTCCTGGTCACCAGGCCATTGCTGCAGGGGTCCTGGGCGGGCAGGGGAGGGAGGTAGTGCAGGGCATCCAGCCCTGGTGAAGGATGGGTGGATGCAGCTGAGATGGTTTATTTGAAAGTTTGAGTGTAAGTGGATTCTTAGTTTTTTGTATGAGTCACATTGAGAAGTCTTAGGTCACAGAGAAACAAGGGTCTGACGAACACAGCCAAGCCTGTCGGTCCACTTGGCCTTGCAGGGTAGACCCGCCCAGACGCTGGTGCTGCTTCCTGACTCACTTTTGTCCTGCTTTAGACCTCCTTCCCCCAGTCTGGAATCTGTGTCCTTGACAGGCTCCTGGGGTCTCCTGCCAGGCCCCCCTGGCCTGGAAGCTGCCTCTCCAGAGGCCACTGCTGTGTTCAGGTCAGGGTAGCTGAGCCGCAGGTGCCTCCACCATGGGGCTGGAGCCAGCAGTGACCACCCCTGGGGCGTGCAGCTGGCGAGGCCTGTGTAACCCCTGCCTGGACTGGCAGCGGCAGGCCTGTGCGTTCAGGCCACCAGCGAGAGTCCTGGGGGCGCCAGTGCTTTTTTTTTTTTTAACGTTTTTGATCCTCTTACTGCTTGTCACTAGGTTGTTCCCAAGTTTTTTTAAAAAATTAATTTATTTTAACTTATTTTATTTTTGGCTATGGTGGGTTTTCATTGCTGTGTGTGGGCTTTATTTGCGGCGAGCGGGGGCCACTTTTCATTGCGGTGTGAGGACTTCTCACTGCGGTGGCTTCTCTTGTTGCAGAGCATGGACTCTAGGCGCCCGGGCTTCAGTAGTTGTGGCTTGCGGGCTGTAGAGCTGAGGCTTAGTAGTTGTGGTGCACAGGCTTAGTTGCTGTGCGGCATGTGGGGTCTTCCCAGACCAGGGCTTGAACCTGTGTCCCCTGCATTGGCAGGCGGATTCTTAACCACTGTGCCACCAGGGAAACCCTGTTCCCAAGTTCTGTTCCTTCTTCCCCGGGTGGGGCACAGGCGTTGGCAAGCCCACTGCTGCCCTCCTGCTGGCCCCTTCACTGGCCATGAGTGGGGAAGTGCTTTTTATTGGGACATCTCCCCGTTTGACACTCAGGAGGAGAGAAGGCCTCCATTTTCTCTTCCTCCTGAGGAATAAAATGATTTTCCCAAAGGCTTAGCAAAGTTGAACCCTGTGTCCCTGCCCGCTTGTTGGCCCAGAGGAGGAAGCCCTGCGGGGCCGAGGCCCTTTGGCAGCCGCACCCAGGAGCTGTCGGGGAGATGCGCCCTCAGTGAGGGTATCACCTGGTGTAAGAGCCCTGCCAGGGGAGGGGAGGCCTGGCCCTCCCACAGCTCCCAGGGCAGGCACATCCTTCTGGAGCCTTCAGAAGCCTAGTGCTTCCTCTGGAAAACCCAGGTCTTTCTGGAATCATGCACGTTCTTTCCTTTCCTTTTTTTGAAGGAGAAATTTGGTTTAATTGCTGCTACTGCCGCCTGGGCAGGAGGAGACAGTGTTGGTGCTGAACTCTCCCGGGCGGGAGCGGTTTCACCATGAGCTTGTCAGACCTGAACGGGGAGGCTGGGTGTCCCCTGTGCATGATGAAACCTGCAGGTGTGCTGTGCTTCAGGATTGCGTCTGCCTCCTTCGATGCACTTGGCTTCATTCTATCCACCTGCTCATTAGTGTGGGTTAGGCGAAACAGGTGGACTCGTAACAAGTACCATCGAAACTGGCGCTTCATTTTTATTTCCCTTGAAGCCTGTTCCTCTTGCAGGGATGATTTTTAACCCTCTGGCAAGGAAATAAGTGTTTGGCAACTTCATTTCATTGGAAGGCCTCTTTACTGTAGATCTTTGAAACACCCTTTGGTTTAGTCCCTCTTTAAGCATTAGGATTAATGGAAATCTAGGAAATTCAAGGAAGGGAAACACAATATTAAAAATTGAGGGGCTTCCCTGGTGGCGCAGTGGTTGAGAGTCCGCCTGCCGATGCAGGGGACGCGAATTCGTGCCCCGGTCTGGGAGGATCCCACATGCCGCAGAGAGGCTATAGGCCCACGAGCCGTGGACGCTGAGCCTGCGGGTCCGGAGCCTGTGCTCCGCAACGGGAGAGGCCACAACAGTGAGAGGCCCGCGTACCGCAAAAAAAAAAAAAAAAAAAAAATTGAGGCTGGTGGCCATTTGAACTTGCTGCGCTCCGCTCACACTGGCAGGCATGCCGTCTCCGCTCTGGCTCCTCAGATTAGAGACTGACTGACAGGTGGCTCTGTGTGCTTCCCGAGGGCGGGCAGCGGACGGGGGCGCGCCATTCTGTTTGCCAGCTGCTGGGGTTGTCCCCCCTTCACAGTGAGGTTCTTCTGTCCGTTCTGTCACTGTCACAAGTACACCTTGTTAAAGGGTAAAGCAGTCACAAACAAGATTAAAGAGCAGGGAAGTGAAGACAGCAGATGCCCACAGTCCCACAGCCTGAGCCCCTTGTGGGGAGGGCGGGGACCCTGCTTTGGCACGTGGTTTAAGGACGTGGAGGAGCCTCATGTCCAGGTCAGGGTGGCTGTCGAGCAGGTGGCCCGCACCCTCGGACGGGCAGGCCGCACCCCGGATGCGCGCCCCAGACTCCAGACGTGGTTGGCTCTGTCCCCCAGGGAGGAGCGGGTCCTACAGCAGCACCTGAGATCCCAGCGGGGGCAGCCCCTCTCCATGCCCCCGTCTGTGGAAGGGAAGCAGCAGGCCTCTGGCCTCAGAGCGTGGTGTGAGCTCACCCTTGAACTTGAAGAGAAGGCACTTGCTTACCCAGAACATTTCTCATGTGGCTTTGATTCCTCTTCTTTCAGGATTCTTTGGAAACGGCACCCTGTGGTTTCATTAAAGTTGTTTGGCCAGAGGACAAATTAACCAAACTGGGCTTTTTAGTCATAGCACTTGCCTGGGGCAGGGTTTCCGGTGGAGGAAAACGTGGTAGAACGATTTGAATGTGACCATTTTCAGGGTGTGGATGTTTATGTAATGTTCATGTGCTCCTATAGGATTCAGGTGAAATAAGCCATCTTCAGTTTTCTTGGGGGTCTAAGATGTGGAGCAGCCAACTCTGAGGCTGCTTTAATCTCATGTGACTCTGTTTTATGCGTGGCGGGCTGCCCAGTGCACGGGTCTTGTTAGAACACGCGCTGTGTGAGGCTTGTCTCCGTTCACCGGCGGCCTGGTTTGTACACCTGCTGTGTGATGGGGTGACGTGTCCTGCTGGACAGGTGTGTGCTTGCAGGCAGCCAGCCTGGGCCCACGCTTGCACGGGAAGGGGCTTAGCCATCGCAATGCCTTTGCCTCTTGGATGAGAGACAAACACAGAGCGCTGTGCTCTATGAGACAAATGCAGACTGCTTGGCCAGTGTCCCTCCACCGTGGTGCCCCACCTCGTAGCCCCCACTTACCTGGCTGCCTGGCCACCCTCACCTTCCCTCCAGCACAGGGGTCCCTCAGGCTCTGTCTGTGCCCGACTCTCCACTGACCTTAGTCCTTGTTTCTGTCCTTGGTCCCAGAGCCCTGGTTCTGTGCACCTGTTGTGCTTCAGGCTCCGCAGGTCAAGGTAGCGTCTTGTGCTGTGGCTTTTCCCTCCTCCCGCCTGAGTTGCGAGTGAGACCCAGACGCAGAGGAGGATGCTGGCCGGTGCTGTCTGTGCTCTCACAGGCTAAGTCCAGGGCCGAGCCCCAAGGTGGGGAGGTGGCTTGAGGCGTCTCCGAGGCCCCGCCCTCCTTTACTGGTCCAGTGCTTGCTGGGCTGTGCTGGCCACTTCCCTGGCCCATCCTTCACGCTGTCCAGGGTCCTCTCGGCCATCTGCCTGCTGCTGCCCTCCCTCCATTCAGGGGCTGGTCCAGTCTGAAGGGTCCCTCTGGGCAGTGACAACCGCCTCTGGGTGTTCTGGGTCCCATGCTGCTTTTCTGCTGCCCAGGTCGCCTGCCCTGTCAAAGCCCGTCAGTGGGCTTAGCTCTGCCCATCTGGTCCCAGGCGAGGTTCTTCCTCCCTTTCCTCCTTGTGTCTCCTCTTGTCTCACTTCCGCACAGAGCCCCCTCCTCCCCCTGGGTTTGGCACCAGAGCACGACCCCTGCCACTTCTGCGTCCGAGCCAGCTCTTCTCGGGACGCTCCCCTGTGTGTCACAACCTCCTCCTCTGACCTCTGCTCTGGGAACTGCAGGCTTTATGTTGATCATTTCTAAGTTTCTGTGGCAGGAATTATGCCTTTTGCATCCTTCACACGTCACTTCGTTAGGCAAATAGGAGATGTATGATCAGTGTTTTTGGTACTTGTGAATCGACTGAGAATTGATATTTATCTGAAGAATCATTAGCACTGAGTAAGTGGTCCTAACAGGGCATGTTCGGGAGGGACTGGAGTCGACTGGTCTGGCTCTCCCTCCAAGATTGTTCCTGCAGGTCTTTGCCATCCTCAGGCTTGCTCTTCCCATAGTGGAGGTCGAGGTGGGGCAGCATCTTTGCTGACCTTCAGACTGATTCTGACCCTTTTAAGGGAAGAGCTTTTAGCTTTTTTTTGCTACATGGTGTTTGAAATTCCTGTATTAGGGGCGGTAGAAAGCCTGCTTGTGCCTGTACCTTTGTGTGGTTGCTCATGGTTTGTAGAGTCTGACCACGCTGTCTTGGGGTGGGTGGGCTGGACGAGGGCCACCCCGAGTGGCCTCCCAGTCATCCGCCCCGTGCCCTGGAAAGCTGGGCCCCTCTGTGTAGTAGGACCACAGGCAGCCCAAACGCTAGGGTCTAGGAGGGGTCATTTAAACGGCAACATCTTAATGCAGTTTGTTATTAGGATCCTGACTTCCGCGGGGGCTGTTTAGAACATTTGAGGAAGCTGGGTAGATAATAAGGTGGTGGAATACGTCGTTATGAGCAGATTGACATCTGAAAACAGGAGGTCACAGTCGTCAAGTGTCCTCTGGGCTCTTGTGCACCATGCAGCCTCATCTTCCAGACAGGACGCAGGAAGCTGCAGTCAGTGACTGGGGCGGGGCGGGCCGGGCCGTCTCCCCTCCTGTGAAGGTGTGTTTATGATTGGGATTTCACTGTTAGGTTAGGAAAAGATTTAACACATAATGGGAAGATAAAACTAATGTGATTATTTTGATCATTTAAACATTTCTTTTTGAAGTTAATTTTTATTTACATATTTGTGTACTTAAAATCCTTTATAGTTTACTTGATATAAGTGCATTTTATCAGAATTGTATTTTTTCATTCTGGGTCCTAGCTGATAATAATCAGCTGTTATCCTAGCCATTGAAAACTCAATTTCAACAACTAAAATTTTTCCACATTTGGAAGTTTTTTGTTTTCCCCTTAGTGTATGCAATCCTGAGGAAGTAAACCAGGCACCCTCTCGAGAGAACAGATGTCTTGCTTCTTCTTGGGGTGGGAAGTGCCTCTGGTTGGGCTGGCTTGCCCCTCCCCTCCCTCAGGCCTGGTCCTGAGCACAGTCTGGTGGGCATGGCCTTCAGGCCAGTTGTCCTCCTGTATTTCTTAGTGATCCCCTGTACAGTTTTAGGTTACTGTCATTTCTTGGGGTGGTGGTGGCCCTCCCCCTCCCTTTTATTTTTGCAAGCCAGTAGTCTCGTGTGTGTGTGTGTGTGTGTGTGTGTGTGTATGTGTGTGTGTGTGTCGGGGTGGAGGGTGGTGCACGTGGTGGGGTTCTTCTCCTCTGACCTGCAGGGAAGGGGGGCCTGGAGCGTGAGTTAAGAGAATTCGTCTGTATAGCGCCCTTGGGTGTTACTCAGAGGGCGCCAAGCTGTTGGGCTTTGTTGCCTTGCATGGAAGGTTTGGTCCTGGCTCGGCTCTGTGGCTCCAGCAGGGACCATCAGTCAAGCTCTGGAGTGGCGTCCAGCCTGAAACTGTTGTGTCAGTGCTCATGGTCCTTTCTGTTTACGTTTTGTCCCCTTCGTGTGTGCACATCCAGGAAGAGCTGTGATACTGGGGCGTGGTCCCCTCTGTTGCTCTGGGACAGGACTCAGGAGCACAGAATGGGGGAGCTTGTCCTGCCTGAGCCCCATCCTGTCTGCTGGTTGGTGCGTTTGTGATGTCACGTCTTTCTGAGGGACTGGGAATGGGGCCATCATGCAGTGAGGTGCCCCTCAGTGCCAGTGCTCATCAGCTCACAGGGTAATTCTTGGGTGCTAGTAAGTGGCACCCCGAGCCGTGTGGTGTGGGCCCCTTTCTCCCAGGGCCTAGGGTGGAGCTGCTTTTCTTGCCCTTGACTCAGTGGTGCCTTCAGGGGCCTCAGACCAGCATCTCCTGCTTGGCAGCCGGGCGGACTTGCTCTCAACAGCCGACAGCCTGTGATTTATGGCTGGAGAACATGCCCTGGGGAGGGAAGCTGGTTGCATGGTGCAGAAGAGCTGGCTTGGGTGGGTAGTGATCGGAAGGTGTGGTGGTTTAGAGTGATTACTGGGAAATGCATTTGTTTGCACTTTATGCTGTGCTGGTTTCTAGAACAACAGGAGCAGACCTGGCGGTCATCTCTCCTCAGATGGGTGTGCTGTGTGGTCTCGTCTCTCTGTGGTGTGAGGGCTTGTATGGAGTGTGTGCTTCCAGCTGGTGGTTTTCAGTTGGCTCATGTTTTATGCTTCCATGAAAAATGGGGTACACTCCCCATTTAGTGGCCCGGCTGATGGATCCTCCTGACCATCTGAAGATGAGAGCATTTCTGTTGGCCACTTCCTCCCGTTGCTGGGGGTCACTGTTCTCTGCACATGCCGGGTTGGACCGTGTGCTCTCAGGAGGGAAGGGCAGTGAAGATGGCCCTACTTTACGTGGAAAAATAGACTAAGAAACAAAATCAAAGCCCTGGCCCTCTGTGATTTTTGTTCCTTTTCATCCCTTTAGCCATTCTGAGTCTGTTCATGGGAGAGTCTGTAACTCCTGTGACCTTTGCCTTTGTGCATACAGAGCACCCCCACCCCTGGGAAATCCTGTGGGCTTCAAGGTCAGGAAAAGTGTAGGGATAAAAAGAACCCACCTTGGGCTTCCCTGGTGGCACAGTGGTTGAGAGTCCGCCTGCCGATGCAGGGGACACGGGTTCGTACCCTGGTCCGGGAAGACCCCACATGCTGCGGAGCGGCTAGGCCCTTGAGCCATGGCCGCTGAGCCTGCGCGTCCGGAGCCTGTGCTTCGTAACAGGAGAGGCCACAACAGTGAGAGGCCCGCGTACCATAAAAAAAAAAGAACCCACCTTGAACCCATAAAAGGTGGGGTATTGGGTCCCCTTTGGTCCAGACAGTGGCCTGCAGCCTGGCCTTGGGGCTGGTCCCCTCTGTGGGGTGGGGACCATGGGGGACTGTCACCATCTGCCCATGCCCAGTGGCGGGCTGTGTCAGTGACAGTTGTCCTGGGAAGTCTTCACTACTTGTTCTTTTCTCTTACTTAGATTTTGTAAGGAATTTGGCAAATGAAGGATGTTCATGTGTGAGAGCATTTGGGGCCTTTCCTCGTATTTTAAATTCTTATTATTTATCAGTGAATGAGACCAAAGAGCGTTTAAGTGGTCACCAGGTGCTGTCAGTTCTGTTTCCTGCCGTTGCCTGTCCAGCCTCCCTCCCCCTGCAGACCGTCTGCCCTGGTCTAGGCGCCCCACCTCAGTTTCCCGGACGTTGAGAGTGGCCTCCCCATGTGTCCCGCACACTGCTGCCAGGGTGGTGCCTGCAGGGTGAGATTTCAGTCCCTCACACGGATCCTAAGGAGGGAGCTGTGTCTGTCGTGGACAAGCCACCCCCTAAGCCTGTGGCTCTGCACAGCAGCTGTTGTGTGTGGATTCTGTGGGTCCTGACAGGCCAGGGCATGGGCTGGGGGGGCACTTGTCTCTGCCTCGTGCTGCCAAGGGCCTTGCCTGAGAAGCCCGCACTGTGTGGGTGACTAGAAGGGTTAGGCTCAGCTGGGCCTGTGGACTGTGGCTCCTGCATGGCACCTCTGCATGTGGCTACTGGGTTTCCAGGGAGAGTGTCCCAGGCAGAGGATCCTGGGCTTGGCAGTCACAGTGTTGCTTCTGCCTGGCTCTGTTGGTTGAAGCAGCTGGAAGACCCCTGGCCCCAGGGAGGGAGGCAATGACCCCAGAGACCCCGGCTGTGGAGGGGAGGAGGTCAGAGAACTTGCCACATAGGGTGACCGTACGATTTTTATCCACACTATGTATTTGAGAGTAAAAGGAGGCTCTGCTCTATTCATAACAAAGCTGCCAGGAGTGAGGGGGGTGAACTGGCCAAGGTGCCCGTCTGACCCGATGCTCCAGTAGAACAGTGTACCCGCGGCCCGCCTGCATGGGGTGCCCATCGGTAGACCTTGTCCCTGCGCTGAGAGCTGCTGAAGGGAAGCTTCTCGGTGAGGTTTGTTTTTGACGCCCCCCCCCCGCCCCCCGGCACTATTAGGCATCTCATCGCACGTTGTGTGGACCCCATCACACCACTGGTCTGCAGACGGTAAGTGGGTATTTTGGTGCTTTTGGCGCCCTCCCAGATTCCAAGTCCTCACATGGAAGTAACCAAGTGTTTCTGCTCAGGAGTAATTGTTCTGAAAATGGATGACTTGTGTCTAAAATATATTAAATTGGATGCATTTGAATTTACATGGAGTAAGTTAACTTTAAATTTTGTAAATGAAACCTAGGGAAGAGTTCTTAAAAGAAAATAGTTTTTGGACAAACGAAAGGAATATTTCTGTATTTACCAGGTTGGAGACAATTCAGATATCATTGGTTAATATAATGCGTTTTATGTTCATTTGCATTTTATTCTCTGAGTGGCTCAGCGAACTGGTACCATCACTGCCGCCTGTCGTTTACTGAGGAAACTGAGATTCAGAGAGGGTGCCTTCCTGCCCCGTCACACAGGTGGTCAGGGGTCTGGATGCTTCTCTGTGTGACATTCGTGGAGAATCCTCAGCACAGTCAGTGGGTAGTGTAGGAAGAGCTCCTTCTTCTTTGAAAAATCATTTTTATTCTACACTTGGTGAAGAGATTAAGCAGTCCAGAGGCTTGGTGATGACAATACATCAGCCCTTGTCTGCTCTTGTCAGCACAGCCCCTTCTCCCGGAGACAACCCGCTTTGTGCTGAGGGTGATTGCTGCCTCTTCCTCCTGCACAATGTGCTCCAGCCCATCTGCTGGCTTGCTGATGCCCCTCCTGCTATCTCCCAGCTTTGTTGACAATGTCACTGTTTTTAGGTGCTCTGGACCTGTTTCCTCTGCCATCCCCTCTCCACAGGGTCTCCTGATCCCACCCCTCTTTGTAAGAGGATGTCATGGTGCTTTTCCTCCCCTGCTGCCTGCCTCGCCCGTTGCTTCTTCTCAGCCAGTGCCTGTGTGTATTCACTTGTACATGATACGAGTTGGCAGCATTTCCCTTCCGTTCTGTATCCTTCTTTAAGTCTTGGGCTTAGAATCATTGGTTTGTAACTTTTACAGTCAATAACATTCATGACAGGGGTTCGTTTTCTGCTCTGCAGTCCCAGGGTCCTTATGAAGGAGCGTTGTGCCTGGTATTAATGTCAGATGGAGTCTACTTTCTAACATTCCCGTTGATCAGAATCCTGTCTTGTTTTTGTTTCTTTCACATGTGGACCACAACTTGTACAGTTTTGATTTTCTTGTATTTTGCTTATCTTTTTCTGTTCTTCACTAGCCCTTAATATGGTCTTAATATTGTTGATTGCTTAGACTCCCTTCCACCCTTCTGGAAGATTCTGCTCTGTGTTTTTGCTGACTCTGTGGAGCCCCTCAGGGTCATCTGGGACAAGCTGGATCCTCCTCTTGTAGCCCCACTTCTAGTGTGGAGCACCTTCTCACCACTCCATCGAAAATTTGTTGCGATTTCTTGCTATTTATTTAGGGGAAAGCGTTCAGTCTTTTACCATTAAGTATGATACCAGCTGTGGGTTTTCATAGATGCTCTTTATCATGTTGAGGAAGTTCCCTTCTATTTGTAGTTGATGGGGAACTTTTATCATGAATGGATGTTGGATTTTGTCAGGTGCTTTTTTTGCTTTTACTGAGCTGATTGTATGTTTTTGTTCTCTGTTCTGCTAATACGATGTATTATATAAATCAATTTTTGAATGTTAAACCAGCCTTGCATTCCTTGCAAATGGGGAATAAATCCCATTTGGTCATGGAGTAAAATCCATTTAATATGTTCCTGGATTCATTTTGCTAGTATTTTGTTAAGGATATAAAAAAGAAATTATTTTAATTAATTAATTTATTTATTTTCTTTGGTTGCTTCAGGTCTTAGTTGCGGCTCGCCGGCTCCTTAGTTGTGGCATGCAAACTCTTAGTTGCAGCATGCATGTGGGATCTAGTTCCCTGACCAGGGATCGAACCCATGCCCCCTGCCTTGGTAGTGTGGAGTCTTAACCACTGCGCCACCAGGGAAGTCCTAAGGATTTCTATATGTTTGTTCATGAGGGACATTGATCTGCGGTTTTCCTATGATGTCTGTGGCTTTTGTATCAGGCGAGGACCGGGAACTGTTCCTCCTCTGTTTTCTTGAAGTTTATGTAGGATGTATTTTTTCCTTAAATGTTTGCTAGAATTCATTAGTGAAGCCATGTGGGCCTGGGGGTTTCTTTATGGAAAGATTCTAAAGTACTAATTTAAATTTCTTTACATGATCCAAGTCTATTCAGATTTTCTATTTCTTAAGCCATTTTTGCTTATTTGGAATTTGTCTTGGAATTTGTCCACTTCCTTTGGGTTGTCTAATTTTTTTTTTAAAATAAATATATATATATATTTATTTATTTTTGGCTGCGTTGGGTCTCGTTGCTGCGCGCGGGCTTTCTCTAGTTGCGGCGAGCAGGGACTACTCTTACATTGCGGTGTGCGGGCTTCTCATTGTGGTGGCTTCTCTTGTTTTGGAGCATGGACTCTAGGGCGCTCGGGCTTCAGTAGTTGTGGCATGAGGGCTCAGTAGTTGTGGCTTGTGGGCTCTAGAGGGCAGGCTCAGTAGTTGTGGCACACGGGCTTAGTTGCTCTGCGGCATGTGGGATCTTCCTGGACCAGGGCTCAAACCCGTGTCCCCTGCGTTGGCAGGCAGATTCTTAACCACTGCGCCACGAGGGAAGTCCCGTCTAATTTGTTGTTGTAAAGTTGTTTATAAAATCCCTTTGTTATCCTTTTAGTTTCTTTAGGCTCTTTTGTGAAGTCCTTGAATCCCTGCCTTTATTTTTATGTATACATGTGTGTGTGTGTGCACATGTGCACACATGTGTGTATATTAAAATAAAATATACAACCACACACTTGTGTTGTTGAACTGTTTTAAATTAAATCACTCCACTGCCTGTAAATACTTCAGTGTGTATTCTACATAATCAGCATACCATTTTGAGGACTTCTTTTTAAAACAAAAAGTTTTGTTGTCTCCCACATGATAGTAATTCTGATTGTAGTATCCACTGGAAGAGAACACAGAGTGGGTACTTTGAGTTCAGTGATGCTTAACTGTGCATTCATGTCTGTTAATCTGGCCGTGTCTGCCCGCCATGCAGCTGGGTGTGGCAAGGCCTCCCCTCTTGCTGCCCGGACTCAGCGTGGAGCTTGGGGTGGGCAGGGTTCAGAAAGGACAGCAGTGATTCTGGTGCTTCAGTAGCTGAGACGGTAAGTCTTCCTGGTGGTATTTTCTACCATAGAGCTGTTGGCGTACTAGAGTGTGCTTCACAGTTTTAGAAAATTTGGCAAAATTTATGTTAGTTATTTTTATACCAAGACATTTATTTGTGTTTTTAAGCGTATAATTACTATAACTTTGAAAGTTGATTGAGACCTGAGTGGTTTTTATAACTTGTGTGCTTGTCGTATTGTCAGCTGTTTCCTTGTGGCACCGGTTGTCTTTGTGTGCAGTGGCACTGGCCGTGTGGATGGCTTTGTGCCCCGAAAACAGAGGGGAGGTGGTATGTGTCCGCAGGGCACGCTGGCGCTGCGATCTGGGCTGGGCCAGCCCTGAGACGCCCCCTCAGCCCTGCAGGCTGGGCCTCCTGCTTGGAGGAGGAGCTGGACCCTCGGTGAAGCCCCATCCTCGGCCAGGTTCTCTGTCCTGGTTTGTATGTGAGGCAGTTTGGAGCTGAGACCGTTGCATCCAGGTTGTTTATGTGAACCCTGACATTTAGTTTTTTTAAAGTTAGAGATATCTAACCACAGTGGTCTGTTCTGTAAGCTTTACTGCTGGGGTCTGGACTGTCTGAGTCCTGTATGGAGGCCTGGCCTAGCTCCTGGGGGAGGCCGCGGCGGAGCTGGAAGGATGCGTGGCAGGTGAGGGACGGCAGTGGCCTGCATGGAGGCTGCAGCGGAGCTGGAGGGATCGAGGCAGGTGACAGACGGCAGTGGGCTGCATGGTGTGGCCCGCCCTTTCCTTACTCCTGGTCCCAGACCAGCTCCACGGCCACCAGCTTGGGTGTCTGTCCTTCTGAGCCAGTCCACTGGTCCTGTTGTGGCAGTCGGGGCAGGAGGCTGATGGCCAGCGTAGTAGATGGGGTTGCTCTCGTGGCCTCTGCTGCAGGAGGAGGGTGGCGGGCGTTGTGCCCAGGGCTGTGGGTGGCTCACCCTGGGGCTCACACGTCCTGCTCAGACTCATCTGGCTGCAGGATGGTTTCCTCCTTCCTTTCCACCAAGCCACCTCCCTGACTCCTTTAAAAGTTCACCAGGGGGCTTCCCTGGTGGCACAGTGGTTAAGAATCCGCCTGCCAATGCAGGGGACATGGGTTCGATCTCTGGTCCGGGAAGATCCCACATGCCGCAGAGCAGCTAAGCCCGTGTGCCACAACTACTGAGGCTGCGCTCTAGAGCCCCTGAGCCACAACTACTGAGCCCACGTGCCACAACAACTGAACCTGCACGCTTAGAGCCCGTGCTCCACAACAAGAGAAGCCACCACAACGAGAAGCCTGCACACCACAACGAAGAGTAGCCCCCACTCGCCGCAACCAGAGAAAGCCCGCGCACAGCAACGAAGACCCAGTGCAGACAAAAATAAAATAAGTTAAAAAAAAAAAAAAAAAAGTTCACCAGGAAGAAGCTAGGGGATGCAGGTGACTTTCCCCCTCCTCATAAACCCAGATTGTAAAGACAAACATTTCAAGTGTTTTGGGAGTGGTTTACCAGTCATGAAATGGGGATATTTCAGATGTGGCCCGTGAACGTCCGGGGGTCCTTCTCCACTTGTAGTGTGGGTCATGGAAAGTTGTGGGGGAGTGAAATGTCCTGAACTTCCTAATCTGATGGCTGGCTCATGGTTTTGGGGTTGAGTTGTTGCGGGGAGAGGAAGGGCAGAAAGCACGAAGGAGAGCGTGACTTCTGCCAAGGGGCTTTTGCAGCAGAGGGCCAGAGCAGGGCTGGTGAGGTGAGGCACTTATCACGTGTGCTGGGAGAGGCGGTGGAGCCATGGGCCACTGGCTGGGAGGTTCCATGGTGCTTTGAGTGTTGGGATGTCCTGGGCCTGTGGGTCTGAGCCCTGTGTCTTGTTCTCCTGTGAGCCTGCCTCAGAGTGTCCAGGGCCCCGGAGTGGTTGGTCTCCATGTGAAACACCACTGACTAAGTGTCTGGGATGGTGTTCACTCTCTTCACCTTGGCTGAGCAGCTCCCTCACCAGCAGGACCTGGTGTCGGGGGACGGGGTCCAGTGCGGTTGGGCCCACGTACCTTCAGATGGTCTAAGACAGAAGTGGTCTCACCTTGCCAGTTAAATAGTAATTTTTTTTTTTTTTTGGCGGTACGCGGGCCTCTCACTGTTGTGGCCTCTCCCGTTGTGGAGCACAGGCTCCGGACGCGCAGGCTCAGCGGCCATGGCTCACGGGCCCAGCTGCTCCGCGGCATGTGGGATCTTCCCGGACCGGGGCACAAACCCGTGTCCCCTGCATCGGCAGGCGGACTCCCAACCGCTGCGCCACCAGGGAAGCCCCAAATAGTAATTCTTGAAGGAGAAGAAGTTCCTTAGCTGTTTTCTTAGAGTTGCTTAGCTTGAGGGTTCTTCGTTTAAGGGCTTGGATACCCAAGTCTTGCAGAGTTGAAAGTGGAGGGTAAAATTTCAGGTTGAGGACTCCGGGTATTTGAGGTTTTGACAGCCTGCCGGCCCCACGTGTGTGAGAAGCAGGAGGGGCCCTTTCTCCTTTGCTGGCTCAGAACGAGGATGAGTACGTGGGTGTCTTACCTTTGTGTCGGATAATTCGACCTGTAACTCTTATCCTTTGGTACCTTCAGGTACACGCTAGTCATGGAAACCCGGTACGATTCCTTACTCTCCTTACAGGCCAGCACCCTTAACTTCAACGCGGGCGTGTGTCAGTGAGCAGGGCCTCACCGCTGCATCTCTGGTTTACGTTGCCCCTTTGGAAGATTTCCTCTCTAGTCTCTTGTAATTCCTTTCTTTGTCATGTACAGAAACTCTTCTCTTGTTATTTCCTGGCGAGTGTCTAGAATAAAAATCCTGGAAGATGTGATGAATTGTTTTGATAATTGATGTTTTAAATTTGTAAATGTATTTGCAAATTCTAACAGAATTTTTTTTCTTTTTTTTAAGGCACAAATATTTAAGCATGGAAAACGTGAAGACTGTTTACCCTACGGTAAGGTTTATTTGTAAGTGAGGGTGTGTTTGTGACATGAGTTTGCCTGAATTATGATCAAATGTGTCTCTTTAACAGTTTATTCACAGGCACAAAAATCTGTGACTTGCTATATTTGGATACTATCATAGGTCTTTTTTTTCGGTCTTCTTTGTGTGTGTGTGTGTATGTACGTATGTGTTAATAATCTGACTGTTAGGTCTCAGGCCTCTTAGGGAGGAGGTCTGGGTTCCTGATGCCCTGACTGTCTGGTCTTGATCCTGGGGGCCTTGGGATGTAGATGAAGCCCTGAGGTTTCTGGCTCGCTTCCTGGGGCCCAACTGCATTCTTCCCAGCACCATGGCTACATCATTTGCCCTTTTTGCCTCATTCTCTTAATTTTAGATTGAACCTCAACTTATGAAAATCAGTATAGTGATTTTCGCTGCAGGAAGGCTTACTCCCTGGAACAAGAGAAATTTCTTAGTCCATGTTTTAGAAGATGTATGAATCAGATTTAGGTAGTAGAGTCTATTTCTTGAAGTTTTCATCATGGAACATTTCATACACATACAGGAAGACTGATTGGTATAGTGACCTCTCATATTTCTATCACAAGCTTCAGGTTTTTAATTCATGGGCACTCCTGTTTCATCCATGCTCCCCCTCACCCACCACCTAGACACCCTATCATTCCACTGGCATCTGTTGACTCTTTTTGGAAACATAACCTTGATGTCATTGTCACACAGAACATGAGCAGTCGCCATTCAGCATCGTCACACGTTGTCCTTGATGGACTCGCACACACAGATCCCAGGTCCATCTTGAGTTACTGTCAGTTATACCTACGCTGGTCACTGTGCGCCGTTTGGGTCTTTTGGGAAGTTACCCAGATGCCATTTCAACTTGTCTTGAACGCCCCCTCCTTGTCTCACATGAAACATGGTCCTGCGTGCTCTCCTGGCCTCCGCTTCCCCCGATGCCCGCCTCATTGCCCCAAATAGCCTTGACTGCAAGGGGGCCCGATCACACAGTTTCCCTGCTTGTAGAGACCCCTCTCTGTTCTTGCAGCCTCATGCTTAAGCCTGTCTGCATGGTCCTCATGGCCTGCATGTGCTCCACCCTCCAGGCACGTGCCCGCTGTCTCTGCCCAGGACACTGTTCCCTCCCTGGGTTCCTCTGCGTTCCATCTCCAGATCCGTGGTTCACAGTGAGAGGGTTGGGCAGGTCCGACTCCAGCTGCACTTAGTAAATGACATGGGGTGAAAGGGTCTTTATGAAGCAGAGCTCAAGGGGTCCAGCGTAGATGTAGGCCTTCACACTGACTGGGGTCGGGGGGGCCTGTGGAAGTGTCTGGTTTTGGTGTCGTGCGTGTCAGGTGGGGTTGGTGGGTTTGGGAGATGACACAAAACCTTCCCACCAAACTGAGCGAGATGTGCTGTGTTCACAGCTGCCACCGTTCTCCAGTGCCTGGACAACTGCAGGCTCCCCGACAGCAACCAGACCCTGCTCCGGAAGCTTGGGGTGAAGCTTGTGCAGCGGCTGGGCCTGACCTTCCTGAAGCCCCAGGTGGCCAAGTGGAGGTGAGTGGACTGAGTGGTAACCACGCGACCAGGGTGTGTCGGGAGGCTGGCGCGGGGCTAGGTGTTTCAGGGGGCTGGACACAGCGGGCTGATTGACGTGTCCTCCTGCTTTCATTTTTTCCCCAGTCTCAGCAGTGTTTCTGATTTTGAAAGGAACACCTTTTCTTTCGGTTATTTTCTGACCCCACATCTTCCAGGTAGAATCTTGAAGTGGAACTGATGACAAGGAAGGCTTGTTTCGCACTCACTGAGAGTGCTTGTCATTCAAGTGTAGGGCAGCCTCACTGGCGGGTCGCACCGTAGGGAAGGCTCCATTCTGGTCACCTCAGTCTGGGTCATGGGCTCCTTCCTCGAGGTTTACTCAGAAAGGAGAGCTGTCTCTGCCTGTGGATGGAAACGATGTCTTAAGGGTTCTTTTGAAGTAGTGGCTCCCCCGGAAACAGACTGTTTGCTGTGCTGGGGGTGGTACTGCATTTTAGCAGTCTTCAGTTTTATTTCACGTATTCATTTGTGTGGTTTGGGAGGAATTATTTGATTAAGTTTGTCTCCAATTATAGGAAATTCCAGAGAAGTGTGTTATGTTTTAGTGATGTTTTACTGAAATACCTTTTAGGTGTTCTGTATACAGCTTGTTCTGTAAGTTGTTTATGAGACTAAATGTTAGTGGTTACTTTGCAGATGCTGTGGAAAATTAACATTCTGTGCTGTATTAGGGCTCCCCTGAGAAACAGAACCAATTGGTGTGTGCGTGTAAAGAGACTTATCATAAGGAATTGGCTTATGCTTGTGGAGCTGGCAAGTCCCCACATCTGGCAGGCTTGGAGGCCAGGAGGAGCTGATGTTTCAACTTGAGTCTGAAGGCAGGAAGTATCCCTCTCACTGGGGGAGAGGGAGCCTGTCTGTGATCCTCAGGCCTTCAGTGGATTGGGCAAGGCCCACCACACTGGGGAGAGCAACCTGCTTTACTAAGCCCACAGCTTAAATGTTAATTTCACCCACAATCACGGTCACAGACACAACCAGAATAATGTTTGAGCAAATATCTCGGCACTGTGACCCGGTCAACTGGACACGTTAAAATGAACTATCACAAGTACTCCAAGCATTTATGTGGTAAGGAGAGTAATTTAGCACCCCAGTTACTTTGTTCAGTCTGTATCTCTCTGTACACTGAGTGTGATCATTAATGTGGTGGGTTCAGTCTCCGTCTTGCTCTTTGTTTTCTCTCTCTTCCGTCTTTTTTTCATTTTATCCCCTCGGATACATTTTCTTTTTACTTTTTTTCTTTTTCTTTTTTTTTTGCGGTACGCGGGCCTCTCACTGTTGCGGCCTCCCCCGTTGCGGAGCACAGGCTCCAGACGCACAGGCTCAGTGGCCATGGCTCACGGGCCTAGCCGCTCCGTGGCATGTGGGATCTTCCGGGATCGGGGCACGAACCCGTGTCCCCTGCATCGGCAGGCGGACTCTCAACCACTGCGCCACCAGGGAAGCCCCTTTTTATCTTTTAGATTCATTCCCTTTTTGGTTGCCTTCCCCTTAGTGACAGGCAGGTAACTGGCCACGCTGCCCCTCCTGCTGTCTGGGGCGCAGGCCTTCTCAGTTCCCCCTGCTGGGGTGTGGCCCTTGCTCCTGCAGCAGCCGCTCATGTCTCATGCGTGGCCTTTCAGTCCTTCCTGCTGGACCCACACTTCAGTGACTGCCCAGCGTTACTTGCCCTCTGGACTCTGTTTGGCTCTCTTGGCCTCCCAGCTGCTCTCTGATGGCGCATCTGGGTCTCACACGCCTCACAGCTGCCTGAGGATCCAGGGAGAATTTGGGATGCTGTTTCAGCTCCCCTTCCTTCAGCGTCAATCCCCACTTAGTAGCCATCTCACTAGTCAAGATTTCTTTTTTCTGCCCAGCAGGACGGCGGCTATGCTCGGGCTGTACTTTCCTGTGCCGTGGTTTAGAAAGTGCCTTTGGGAGGAAGCAGAGGGGAAGTTGGGTGCACCTGGGGGCTTCCCTGCTCTGAGGGATTGTAGCCATGCCTTGGTTGTCATCTTGTGCCTGCCAGTGGTTGGTATATACACTTTGTCTAGATTTGTGGTTAAGTCAGGAGGGAAAGTCCAGTGGCAGCCTGTCTGGTCCCTGGTTGCTGGACGATATCGAGAACTTTTTCTGTGAGGTAGAGTCCTCGTGTGTCTTCACTGGAGGACAGTAACAGTGTCGACAGTCGTTGCCCAGTGCCTGCTTCTTCCCGGGAGCTTTATGATCTTGACCACAATCCTGTGGTGCCTGGTGACGTTCTCCTTGGTTCAGTTACCTGTTGCTGCTCTGATTCTGACAACAACTCTGATGTGTGTTCTTTTCCAGACCAACACCAGGCAGTTGTCGGACACCAGCTGGGTGTCCTACTGTGTAACTCAGTTTTGACTCTGTCTTTGTGGAGACAGCACCAGATCCTACAGGTTAAGGGCTCAGCCCACTAGACTGTCTCCCCCCGCCTCAACACCTTTCCTCCCTCTGCCAACCCCAATTGCAAGTCGAGGTTGTCACCTGTGTTTCTGACAGTCTGGCTACAGGTTGGAGGGTTTGATAATTTGCTAGAGCGGCTCATAGAACTCAGAGAAATATTTTATTTGAGATTACTGGTTTATTATACAAGGCTATAACTCAGGAACGGCTAGGTGGAAGAGATGCAGAGGGCAGGACCTGGGGAGAGGGCACAAGGCTTCCATGCCCTCTGAGTTCCCCACCCTTCCTGCTTCTCCCTGTGTTCACCAACCTGGAAGCTGTCCTAACCCACTCCTTTTTTTTTGGTCTGGCCATGTGGCAAGCGGGATTTTAGTTCCCAGACTAAGGGTCAAACTTGCGCCCCCTGCAGTGGAAGCTCGGAGTCTTAACCACTGGACTTCCAGGGGAGTCTTCCTTTTGGGTTTTATTGGAGGCCTCATTGCATAGTCATGGTTGATTAAGTCACTGGCCATTGGCAGTTGATTGAACCTCCATCTTGGGAACTGCCCACACCATCCTTGTTTCACGGAATCTGAGGCCTCAAGGCCACAGCTAAACAGTGTCTGAGTTGGCTCTGTCTCTGAAGCCCCAGTTATCTGGAACTGGACTTGGCCTTAGGCTGTGGCCCCCAGTAATCATGCTGTAACTCGACCGGTCACCTTTTATGCCCCAGGCCCTGTCCTGAGATGGGGCTGCCCCAGAGTCAGGCCCAAGCATGCCTGTCCTGCTTCTAGGAGGGGAGGCGTTCCTGGGCCTTTCTCTGCACAGGGCCTGGTCTGAGTGCTTTGTGCACATCCTCCCACCTGGCCTCGTTACAGCCCTCTGGGTGGGGCCTCATTTTACAGATGGGAAACTGAGGCAGGCAGAGGTTCAGGGGCTGTGCAGTCAGACAGCTGAGCTGGCGTGTGCTACTGGCCCCTTCATGGCGCTGCAGGAGATGATGCTGGTGGCCTCAGCAGGTGGGGAGGCGGGTGTGGGCGGCAGGAAGTGGTGAGAGCCATTCAGGAGGCAGGATCTGTGGGAGCTGGCATGGACCAGCTGTGGCCCCTGGTGTGGAAGGCAGGCATCTGGCCCGGAGACAGGGGGTGGGGCTCTGCTCAGGTGGGACCTGGAGGCAGAGCCTGTGGAAATAAGGCCAAGGCCAGTGGGTTCAAACGTGCCCTCCCTGCCATTTCTGTTGGGTGCATTCTTTTTTTAAAAAAATAATTAAAAAAATTTTAAATTTATTTTTATTTATTTATTTTTGGCTGCATTGGGTCTTCGTAGCTGCGCACCAGCTTTCTCTAGTTGTGGCGAGCAGGGGCTACTCTTCGTTGCGGTGTGCGGGCTTCTCGTTGCAGTGGCTTCCCTTGTTGTGGAGTACAGGCTCTAGGTACACAGGCTTTAGTAGTTGTAGCTCACGGGCTCTAGAGCGCAGGCTCCAGTACTTGTGGCTTATGGGCTCTAGAGCACAGGCTCAGTAGTTGTGGCTCATGGGCTTAGTTGCTCCGCGGCATGTGGGATCTTCCTGGACCAGGGCTCGAACCCGTGTCCCCTGCATTGGCAGGCGGGTTCTTAAGCACTGTGCTACCAGGGAAGCCCTGTTGGGTGCATTCTTGTTGTCACGCTTTGTCACCTGCCTTTCTGCTAAGAAAGCTTTCCAACACGTGAGGGTTTCTGAGTCATCTAGAAGGTGAATCTATGTTCTGTGGCTCAGATGAGGTTGTCATCTTCCTTGACAATCCATGCTGGTGACAGTTACTGCTCAGTTTCCTTCCTGTCCATCCTGTACCTGTAAAGCACATGGAATTTTCACAGTGACACTGAATTGTTGAGTTCAGTCATCAGGATCTTCTAGCTCCAAGTTGTCGCAGCAGGTCTGAGGTGTGTTTGTTTGCTTCTTGCAGGTACCAGCGTGGCTGCCGCTCCTTGGTTGCGGGCCTGCAGCTGAGTGTCCAGAGTCCTAGAGATCCAGGGATACAGACCGAGACCCCTGACAGCGACGGAGAGGACGACGTCCCCGAGGAGGTGGAGAGCGTGATAGGTGAGTGGGGGCCACCTCATCTCGACCTGCAGGGGACCTGGCCCCACCTCTGGTCTTTGCAGGGTGGGAGGTGAGCCTGGGGCTGTGTGCATCTGCTGTCTCCCCGCCCCCCGTTGCGGCCCTAGACCGCCCTGGTCGCAGTGCACCTGTGCACCTCCACAGGCTCCGTCCTGCCTCTGCATCAGGCTTCCTGTGCTGCCATGTGCCCTCCACCAGGGCTTCCACTGACCGGCTTGCAAGGCCTGTACTGCTTGGGAGCCCTCTGTGTGGCCTTTCCTAGAGGCTGAGCATTTCTCAGACCCTGTCCCTAGGAGAGCTGCTCTCTGCAGCCTCTGGCAGAAGCTGGTTTCTCTGGGAAGCCTCCCTCATCGGCCTCTGGCCTTCCTCGCTGGTGCTCTCTGCCCAGTGACTGTTAGGAGCTAAGACAGAAATTGCCCTTAAGTGATGACTTAAAGACATACAGAAGGAAATGTCCTTTTATTGTGATTAGAATTGAGATTCTTCATGTAATTGCCTTTATGGTACTGTTTTGAGTGGTGTGCAGGGTGGGTTACCTTAAAGCTGGGAACTGAGAGCTCATCTAAAACTCTGGGTGGTTCCGTGGGGCTCACAGACCGGCCTTCCTGTGTTCTTCCAGAGCAGCTGCTGGTTGGGCTGAAGGACAAGGACACGATTGTGCGGTGGTCTGCGGCCAAAGGGTAGGTGACTGCACTTGGTCGGGGGGCTGGGCTGGGGGCTCACAGCTTATGCCCCAGATGCCTGCAGGTCTACTGAGTCTCCTTAAACATTCAGTACTTCCTGTGGAATTGGAGGGCTGCAAACAGCTCCCAGAGTTTTAAAAGGTAGAATGATTTTTTCCTAATTTACATTTACTGCTTTTTGTTCTAATTTTCAAGAAAATCACTGAGGTTGGTCAGTGGCTTCTTCATGTTCTTGCCCTTCTGGCTGGAATGAGCACGTTTGCCTTTTTTACCTTCAGGTGTTCCTTTCCTTGCTCCTCACGTCCTCACTGCCACGACCCCCACCTCCTGCCTCCACAGCCAGGGGCGGCCCCCCATGTAGAGAGCAGATGCTGCACGGCCTCACTTGATTCCAGAGCCCCCAGGAGGGGCTGGCATCCCCCTCTGCTATGCCTGAGGGAACAGCCAACACAGGCGCCCCAGCACACGCAGTGGGGCCAGGGCGGGTTAGGGGACAGAGTACAAAGGAGATGTTGTGGAGAAAAGGAAAATGGGTGAAGGTGCCCGTGGGCCCTCCCCACAGAGGTTACGGGTGTCCTTGCCAATCCACTCACATAGCGAATGCCGGGGAGAGGAGGCTCACACGGGGGCTTTTGGCCAACCTCGGAGCCCAAAGTCTTGTCTGCTTGGAGTACGATGGGCTGGGAGGGTGGGCCTTTCTGGGGCGCCGCTGGCCGGGACCCAGCCTGGGCAGTGACTTGATGGAAGCTGGCCCGGTTGGCATGCAGCAGGGGATGGACCTTGGTGGCCTGAGCTGGGAGCCGTTGACTGTCTGAGAAGTGCACCTGCCCTGTGGGCTCCCTTTGCCTTGGTCCCCCAGATGCCTGTCCTGTCTCTGTATGTCAGTGTGATGGGCTCCCTGATGGGGCAGGTGGCTTTTATGGAGCAGAATCAGCCTCTTTGCCATCCTCTGGAGAGAAGGACAGTTACTCGGGACGTTCCTAGTGTAGCGTGTGCCCTCGACGGGCTGCTGATGCTGACGACGTTGCTTCTGCTTTTCAGAATCGGTAGGTTGGCTGGAAGACTTCCCAAAGAGCTGGCGGATGATGTGGCCGGGTCTGTGCTGGACTGTTTCAGGTATGTGGGGAGATCAGAGGGGTAGATGTGTTTCTGGGTAAGAGCAGTGGCTTTTCTTTCCTTACTTCCTCCTACGTTTTCTTTCAGTTGAGCTAGTTATCAGATTCTCTGAAGCCATTTCTTTTCCTTTTGAAGTTAAATTTGAGGACTCTAGTATATTTCTTGTGTGTGTGTGTGTGCACGCGTGTGCCCCTAATACATCTTTTTTTAAAAAAAATTGGGGTATAGTTGTTTTACAATGTTGTGTTAGTTTCTACTGTACAGTGAAGTGGAGCTCCTTGTGCTATACATTAGTTGTCTATTTTATACATATTAGTATATATGTTAATCCTAATCTCCCAATTCATCCCACCCTGATATATTTCTTTTGTCAGCTGAGGCTCCGTTACATTTAAAAACCTTAAGGAGATCAGTTTTGCGCGTGTCCACACATAGAAACGTATCCTTCAAGGAAACCTGTTTTCATTGGAATGAAACCAGGGCTGCTCTGTCCGAGAGAGTTTTCTGTGATGACGGCCTGTTCTAGATCTGGGGCTGTTGAGATCTTAAAAGAGGCTAGTGTGACTGAGGTCTGAATTCCAAATTTTATTTAATTTCATCAGATTTAAATCTCATAGCCACATGTGCCAGTGGTTGTGCTGCATCCGTCCTCACCTCTCAGGGGATCCTGGGGACCCGCGGCCTGCCCGAGGTGCAGGTGTGGGCCGGGAGGTGCAGGTGGCAGGTGTGGGAGTTTGAGCCTGGGGCCTGCAGGCGAGGGGCAAAGGGCAGAGCCCCGAGCAGCGCAGGTGGGCTGAGGGGGGCCGCGTTAGTGCAGCGCAGGTGGGCTGAGGGGGGGGGGCCGCGTTAGTGCAGTGCAGGTGGGCTGGGGGGGGCTGCGTTAGTGCAGTGCAGGTGGGCTGGGGGGGGCTGCGTTAGTGCAGCGCAGGTGGGCTGGGGGGGGCTGCGTTAGTGCAGTGCAGGTGGGCTGGGGGGGCTGCGTTAGTGCAGCGCAGGTGGGCTGGGGGGGGCTGCGTTAGTGCAGTGCAGGTGGGCTGGGGGGGGGCTGCGTTAGTGCAGCGCAGGTGGGCTGGGGGGAGGCCGCGTTAGTGCAGTTCAGGTGGGCTGGGGGGGCCGCGTTAGTGCAGCTGCTCACGAGGACTCTTGCTCTGCTTGCCCCTTGCTTTCAGAAGCAGGTGATTTGAGAATGGGTGTTGTGTTCGGCCCCCATTTGTGGTCCCACCCTTGTCAGCCGGTTGCTTCTCTTCTTGGTGCCCCCATGCGTGTGAGAGCTGTGCTATTGGTGTTCATGGGCACTCAGGCCTCGGTCACCAAGCTGGCCCACGGGGTCCCAGGGGCGTGGGCTTCTCCTGCCCTGGGCCCCGAGCCTGATTGGTGAGGTTTAAGGACTGCAGGAAACAGTTTCACACTACTGTTTCAGAGTAATGTTGCATGTGTGGCCACTGTGTCTTCTTGTGGCAGGAGACACGTGCTGCTTCGCGGGACTCTGTAGAACCGTGGGTCTGCACGATGACTCTGCTGGCTTGTTGTAGAGTGTCTTCCTGGAGTTCTTTTTCGGGGGCTTGCTGATGGGCATGAGATGACACGGGCACCCCACTGGTCCTGGGTGAAGAGGTGTGGGTTCAGGGCAGCCAGGGGCGCGGGGGGTTTGGGAGGATGGAGGAGCCAGGGCCTCCGGCCTTTCCTCCCAGCCCCTACCCCTGGGGTGGCTGTCTGCCTCAAGCGCTTCGCTTTCCTCTTTCCTTCCTTAGAGTTTCTGCACAGCACTCTGGCTATTTGAAGCCATCTTTGTCCAGCCCTTCCTTCTGCTGCTCCTTCTGCAGTCTCCCCTCCCATGCGCTCCTGGGTCCCCTTCCGTCCGGCTCTCAAACCCTGTTACTTCTCTAGCCGCTGTGCCTCTGCCTCAAGGGCTGTGAGCCCTTCACCCCAACGTGTCTCCCCTGAATGCTAGCATCTTGTCTCCCAAAACATGCTTCTCTGGTCAGATGTATGTTCCTTGCTCTCGGCCTGCAACCTTAGTCCAGTTTCACTCGTCCTAGTTAATCTCCAAATGCTGCTTTGCCTTTATTTTGTCGTTTTAATGAATTCCTCTGATCTTTGTGTCTGGGTTGTGGAGGGTAGAAATGGTCTCACTGCTCCAGATTCCCAAGGCCAGAAGCCCAATGCAACATTGAGTGAAGGGGCCTGAGTGGGCCCTCGGGGAGGCAGTCTTTCCCTGGACAGGACCTCACACAGTGGGCGTGAAACTCCTGATTGCAGAACAGGCCATAGAAAGGAGTCAGCGCAGCCGGGAGAAGCAGGTACCAGCTGGGCTGGGGTGTGAGGTTGGCAGGGTGGCCGGGCCGGCTGGCGACCCAGCACAGAGGCCGCTCTGGTCTCCTTCCTCCTTCTATGTCCTCCTGGGGTATGTGGTGAGCTGCCAGCCATTTCTGCAGTGGGTCAGAAATAGGACATTAATTCCTTTACATGTAAGAACACCCGACTCCTGGGACTGTTACCTTGCTCCCTTTCTGTTTCTGGGCCAGATTATGTGGCTGGGGCCTCCCACTGAGCCCCAGAGGACCTCCTCAGGCCCTGTGCTCCCCTCCCAGGTCCCGCCCCAGAATGTGCAGGTGCCCTTCAGTACCTGCACTCCCCTACCCCTCCCACCACTTAGAAAACCACGCGTTAGCCCCTCGATGGCCTCAGGACAGGATCCCAGAGATGGTGCCCAGACCCACCAGTCCAGGGTGGGTGCAAGCAGCCTGCCCCGGGAGGCCTTGCCGGGTCCTCTGTGTCTGGCATCTGCACTGAGCCCGCGGGTTTCTCCAGTCAGCAGACGGGCCTCAGCCCTGCGGCCTGGGTCCTGGGTGTGCCATGGTGGTGCTGCTGTGGCCGCGGGAGCAGCCCCCTCTCAGCAGGAAATGCTCTTCACGGCTCCTTCCCAGGCTTTTCCTTGAGTTCTAGTGCTGTTTGCAGTTAAAAGTTCAGAAGGAGATGAAAGTGATGGGGTGTCCTCCTCTGCTCTGCACCCTGCACGCACCGTCCCCCTTTCTCCGTGTCCTTCTAGGGACAGTGGGTATGAGGTGGGTGGAAGGATAAGAACGTCTTCTTCGCTCATCCCACGCCCTCCACGCCGCCCCACTCTGCTCTTCCAGATGGTCCTCATTGGGTGCCCTTGCCGATGGGAGGCCAGTGGCCCTGAGCCCATCTTGGCCCCTCTCTCCTGAGCCTGCTGTCTCGGCCCTTCTGTTTGCTGTTGTCTCCACTCCTCTGAGACCCCGGGCCCTCCCATGGTCGTCTGGGGCTTGGCTCTGGGACAGGAGCTTGCCCTCAGGCACTGGGCACTCTGGCGGTACTCAGTACTCTGCGTCCTAGTGTCTGCGTCCATCCCCGCTGTGCAGGTTGGCCTTGGAGAGGGTCCACGTCCTCCTGGAGTGGGCAGAGCAGAGGCAGCAGTGCAGGCAGCACACCGTGGTCCTCCTCGGCCGCCTTGGGCCACAGGCATTTTACAGCCTGACGCAAGGTCCTGCACCGTCCACAGCTGTTGACAAGCTACAGCGCACACACGTTTAGTTGAGAAACGATGGCGTGACTGGCGATTGTTTTAGTGATAAGTGAGTCATCGTACTGCTGACCTTTTATCAGGTTCTTCCAAATGTTATTAAATCTTTTATGGAAAGCAGAAAGCACTTCTCTCCAACTGAAATCCTGAAGTACACAAAGTGCAATATTAAATTGTGGCAACGGTCATATAGTCTTTGGGACAGACATTTGATAAACATCTGGAACTTAAGAAAGTTATAATTGGAATTGAGTCACTGGTTGCTGGCGAGGTCCAGGGCAGCTTTTGTGTCTGTCTTGGTCAGCGTGTCTCCGCAGAGCCCAGAGCAGGGCCTGGCACGTGGGAGACACTGCTAAGTGTATTTTGAGTGAAAAGATAAGCCTAACTTCTATCCTATCTGAGTATTCGTGCGTTTGTTGCCAGCCAGTGATGCAATTTATTTGGTTTTCCTAAACATTTCTTTGCCATCAAATTAATTTATTCAGAATTGGAAAGAGTCCTGTAATTTCTCTGGTTTTTTGGGTGAAGTATATTTCCATGTTTATTTTGGCAGCCAGGCGTGGAAACTCTCAGAACAGTTATTGATGTAAGAAGCAGTTGTTGATGTAAGAAAGGGTTATTCTCGCTAGTTATTATGCCAGAGCTGCACCTTTAAACATGAGAGCTTCCAAACCACTTCAGGAATTTTTTATTAAATACGAAATTTTGCTTATGAGTTGACTGGCTTTTCAGTTGTTTATTGAAAGTCTGTTTCAAACAGTACAAAACAAGTTCTGTATATGCTGTTTGATTCTAACTTCCTAATCTCAATATTCATCATTCAAGCCAGCAGGGGCTCCATGAAAAGGGGGTCTCCTTGCCCTTCCTGTGAACATTTTCCTAACCTTCATTTGGTGTAGTCACTGTGTTGTAAGCCCAGCGTTTCTTGAGCGGCGCAACTGCTTAAACGGCTGAGAGAGCTAGCTGCTCTGGCCCGAAGGTACAGTGGGCACGTGTGTGGGCTACTCTTCCTGGGGTGTGTGAGGCTGACCCAGGATTTTTACTCATTCTCCGGAGACCTGAACATGGCCGTTATCTTCAGCTGATTTGGAGTACTTTATCTCGTTACTGACTGATATTTTATAAACTCACTCAGGGTTTTAGTGAGGCTTTTGGCCCGGGGGTGGACTTTCACTCTGGGCTGTGGGGGGCATCGTGCTGGGTCTCAGGCTCTTTGTGCTTTCAGTTTCCAGGAGACAGACAACGCCTGGCATGGCGGGTGTCTGGCGCTGGCGGAACTGAGCAGACGAGGCCTGTTGCTCCCTTCCCGACTCCCGGACGGTGAGTATGAAGCTCAGTTTTGTCTGGTCAAGACCATTTATGCGTGTCGAGGTGCTTCATCCGGCCCCCTCCCCAGTGTGGCCGGCTGTCAGCACATACCACGCCTCTGCCCTCCCTGACCATCATGAGTGTTGCAGGAGAGAGCCCTCCAGACCTGTGCTCTCAGCTTTCTTTCTTATGTTGGCCTTTCTGATTCCTGATGCCTCTTCTCCCTGCTGTGAAAGTTTAATAGCACACGTACACTGTAGGTCTGGATTTGGAGGGCCGCGAGCTGTTGTGATGTCTGAGATTGTCTTGTCCCCCAGAACCAGTTTCACCTTCGTGAGGGTGCTATTGCCCATTAAGAATGTGTGCACTGCCACTGTGCTTAGCCCCTGGGGTGACATCATGATTTTTGGGAACAAGGCTTACGCCAGTGAGGGGATGGGGAGGAAGCTCGGCAGTGGGCCTGAGCAGGGGCACAGTGCAGCTGGTGCAGATAGACCACCGAACTCCAGGCCTGTGCGTGCCAGCTCTCGGGCCCGGCCGCATGGGGGCGCTTGTCTGTGGTGGGTGTCCCTGGGAGCCGCCCGCTGTGCCTCTGTGGACAGAAGGGAGGGATGCCTGTGAAGGATGGAGAGGGCCCTGTGCAGGAGTGTGTCACCAAAGACGCCATGTACCCCGAGGGCGACTTCTGTACGGAACAAGGACGTCTGTGCAAAGAAGAGTGCAGCTCAGCAGCTGAGTTGTGGGGGTATTGCAGGTGCTGGCTGTGTGCTTGGCGTTGTGAAGCACAAGCAGGGCAGAGGACCCTTGGTTTCTATGGGCTCTTTCTGCTTATTCTTGTAGCAGCTTTACTGAGATACGATTTTTAAAAAAATATTTGTTTATTTGGTTGCGCTAGGTCTTAGTTGCAGCCCGTGGGCTCGTTAGTTGCGGCTCCAGGGCTCGTTAGTTGTGGCATGTGGGCTCCCAGTTGTGGCATGCGAACTCTTAGTTGCAGCACGCATTTGGGGTCTAGTTCCCTGACCAGGGATCAAACCCGGGCCCCCTGCATTGGGAGTGCGGAGTCTTACCCACTGCACCGCCAGGGAAATCCCTGAGATATGATTTATATACCATAAAGTTCACCCATTTAAAGTGTTCAGTTCAGTGGTTTATAGTATATTTACAGAGTTGTGCAACCACCATCTTAATCTAATCTCATTTTCCCTCAAAGAAACCCTATACTCAGGAAAAGTCATTCCCCATTTTCCCTCAACACCACCAGCCCTAGACAACCACTGATCTTTTTCTGTCTCTGTAACTTTGCCTTTTCTGGACACTTTATGTAAATGGAATCTCCAGTAGTGGTCTTCCTTGTCTGACCTCTTTCACTTAGTGTAATGTTTTTTTTTTTGCGGTACGTGGGCCTCTCACCACTGTGGCCTCTCCCGTTGCGGAGCACAGGCTCTGGTCGCGCAGGCTCAGCGGCCACGGCCCACGGGCCCAGCCGCTCTGCAGCACGTGGGATCCTCCTGCACCGGGACACGAACCCGTGTCCCCTGCATCGGCAGGCGGACTCTCAACCACTGCGCCACCAGGGAAGCCCTGGGGTAGTGTTTTTAACATTCATCCCTACTGCACCACGTAGCAGTGGTGCTTCATTCCTTTTTGTGGCTGAATAATATTCCATTGTATGGATACACATTGTTTATCCCGTCATCGTTGATGGACATTTGGGTTTTCACCTTTGGTGATTATGAAGAATGCTGCCCTGAACATTTGCATACAAGTTTTTGTGTGGACATGTGATTTGAGTTCTCTTGGGTATAGACCTATGAGTGGAATTGCTGGATCACATGCTAAATCTGTCTTGAACTTTTTGAGGAACTGCAAACCCTTTTCCAAAATGGTTGTACCACTTTACATTCCTCCAGCTGCGTATGAGGGTTCCAGTTTCCACACATCCTCTCCAACACTTGTTTTTCTCTGTTTTTTTTTGTTTTTGAAAATAGCCATCCTAGTGGGTGTAAAGTGGTATCTTACTGTGGTTTTGATTCGCATCTCCCTGCTGACTAATGGTGTTGAGCATCTTTTCATGTGCTTCTTGGCCATTTGGATATGTTCATTGGCAAAATGTCTATTCACGTCCTTTGCTAATTTAAAAAATTGGATTATTTGTCTTTTTATTGTTGTGAGTTCTTTACAGATATGTCTTTTATCAGATGTATGATTTGTGGATATTTTCTCTCCTCTGTGGTTGTCTTGTCACTTTTCCGATGGTATTGTTTGATGCACTGAAGTTGTAAGTTTTAAGTCTGGTTATCAGTCTTCTCTTTTGTTGCTTGTGCCCCTGGTGTCATATCTAACAAGTCATTGCCTACCCCAAGGCCACAGAGATGTACTACTGTGCTTTTATTTACTCTTGTTCCATCCTAAGTGACTTACACATTTATTTGTGAAAATAGATGTGTGAGGGTGTGTGGGTATGTGAGGGTGTGGTGGGTCAAGATGAAGTCTCCGCCTGTGTGGTGCCAACTCCAGTTTAACTTGAAGGAGACCAAAGCGCTCTCTCTGCTTTTCATGCCTGAGACCCACTGGCATGTGTGTGTCTGTCGTATCTCACGATGTCAGCAGTGTCCACCAACCACAAGCAGCCAGAATGAGAGTGCATGGTGGTTGTTGTTGTTGTAGATGAAAAGTGTCAAGCTGTGGCCAAAAAACTGAGATGTCACATACGGTGAGTTGGCCCATGATCTTCACTTGAGTGGCTGGCCGCCTCTTGCCTGTGGTGCCCTCCGCATGAGTTGAGCCTCTCTGCAGACCTTTTGCGTGGCCAGTGGGTCGTGGAGCTGTGCTGTCTCCTGCCTGGGAGAGATCGTGCAGGCGACAGTGGTCTTGTCCTGGAGTAGGCTCCAGAGGTGATGGGTCTAACACTTACTGTTCATTTTTCTTTACTCTCTTTTCTCCTGCTCCTCAGACTGGATAGTTTGGATTGCCCTGTCTTCAGGTTCTCTGGTCCTTCCTTCTGCCTGCTCAGATCTGCTGTTGTTCTCCTTCCTCAGCTGAATTTTTCATTTCAGTTACTCTATTTTCAGTTCCGGAATTTCTTTGTGATCTCTATTATAGTCTGTCTCTTTATTGACATTCTGTGTTTTTACAGACATTGTTCTCTTGTTTCCTTTAGCTCTTGGAGCTTATTTGAGAAAATTGATTTAGGGTATTTGTCTTGTAAGACACTGTCTAGCCTTCCTCAGGGGTGGTTTCTGTCAATTTCTTTTTCTTCCTGTGAATGGACCATAGTTTTCTGTTTCTTCATGTGCCTTGTTATTTTTTGGTTGAAAACTGGACATTCTGACATTTTATTATATTATAACTCTGGAAATCAGGTTCTCCTCCCTTGCCAGCAGTTTGCTGCTGTTGCTGTTGAAGACTGTTAGTCATCTCTTTATTTAGTGACTTTTTCCAGACCTTTTTTTTGCAACGACTGTATTCCCTGTTATGTTTGGTCACTGAAGTCTCTGTTCTGTTATCTTAGCATTTAGCCAGTGACCTAACAGAGGTTTCTTTTTCTTTTTTTCTTATGGCTGCATTGGGTCTTTGTTGCTGTGCGTGGGCTTTCTCTAGTTGCGGTGGGCGGAGGCTACTGTTTATTGCGGTGTGCAGGCTTCTCATTGTGGTGGCTTCTCTCATTGCAGAGCATGGGCTCTAGGTGCGTGCGCTCCGGTAATTGCGGCACACAGGCTCAGTAGTTGCGGCACGCGGGCCCTAGAGCGCGCAGGCTTCCGTAGATGTGGTACGTGGGCTCAGTAGTTGTGGCTCGTGGGCTTAGTTGCTCTGCGGCATGTGGGATCTTCCTGGACCAGGGATCAAACTTGTGTCACCTGCATTGGCAGGCGGATTGTTAAACACTGTGCCACCAGGGAGGTCCCTAGAGGTTTCTTAAATGCTGAAATTTAGTAGCCTCCTCCTTCACTAAGCACTCCCCTGGTTGTGGCAGGTTTTTGATTAGATTCCAGAGTGCTGAAAAACTTGATTCTCTCTGTTTTTGCCAGCTTACTGGTTGGTTTGGTGGAGGGACCAATTCGTGGCGCTCCCTACTTGGCTGTATTCTGAGACATCATCCAAAAAGTAGCCTCTGAATAGCATTCTAGCGTTAGTCTGGGTACTCTGAGAAGATACCAAGACAGGATGAACTGTGCAGTTATTAGGGAAATGCTGGTAAGGGTGGCAGAGCCACCGTCTGACCCCGAGAGCTGTGGGGCTGGGGTATGGGTGGCGGTGTCCTGGTGGGCTGTGTGGTCTAAGGAAGGGCTTCTGGGGGGGGTGGTCCTCAAGCCAAAGTCAGCCTCAGAGGCATTCCTGTCTTTCTGGAAGGGGCTGCAACTTGTGGCTGCCGCACCGCCTCCCTGGTAGAGTGGCTGTGGGGCCTGGGGTCAGCCGGCGCCGGTGGGTGAGTCCTGGCTGTGGCCACAGCCTTCATTTGCAGAGTGCTGACCTCTCTTGTCTCCCGACCAGTCCCTCCCCATGGTCCTTTGTGCCTGGGTTCCCACTCTTCACTGCTCCTGACCCCTCCTGGCACCTTCCCATTCTCCTGATGATTGTGCACTTCCCTGATTTTTAACCTTTGTGCAGTTTTGAGCTGTTTGGACATTCCAGCCTGTAAGAAAAGTGACAGCCGTAATGTGACGTCTGTGGCTTAGTGTGTGGAGTGGGAGTTGTGTTTTTCTCTATTAAAATGCTTTTCTCCTTGAGTGAAAGTGTGTGTGTGTGCTTCATTTCATACTCAGCCCTCTCCCGCCCTTGGGAGCGGAGTGTTTTGGTCGAAGATTAAACCAGGGGTAGGGGTAGATGGCTGTGGGCTGCTGGTGAGACTGTTGCAAAGGGGCTTGTTAGTACTTTCGTTTTCTTCAGTGTGAATTCAAGGATCCTTTTAGAGGTTATTTTCAGCTTTATTGGGATATATAGTTCACCTAACATACAGTTGACCTATTTTAAGTATCTAAGTCAATGGCTTTAGTCTATTACACTATTAATTTTTAAAAAACATTTTAAAATATATACGACATAGAAATCTGCCATGTTAATGATGTTTAAGTGTACGATTCAGTGGCATAAGCTACATTTACGATGTTGTACAACCATTACTATCACCATCTATTTCCAAAACTTTTCATGTTCCCAAACAGAAACTCTGTCCCCCTTAAACACTAATTCCCCCTTCCCCTCCCCTCAGCCCTGATATCCATGAATCTATCTGCCTCTGTGAGTTTGCCTGCTCTGGAGAACCTCATATAAGTGGAATCATGCAAGATTTGTCCTTTGTGTCTGACTTCATTCAGAATTTCTTTTTTTTTAAATTTTTGTATTTATTTTTATTTATTTGTTTACTTATTTATTTGGTTACACTGGGTCTTAGTTGCGGCAGGTGGGCTCCTTAGTTGTGGCTCGTGGGCTCCTTAATTGTGGCATGCGAACTCTTAGTTGCAGCATGCATGTGGGATTTAGTTCCCTGACCAGGGATTGAGCCCGGGCCCCCTGCATTGGGAGCGCAGAGTCTTTTTTTTTTTTTTGTGGTACGCAGGCCTCTCACTGTTGTGGCCTCTCCTGTTGCGGAGCACAGGCTCCGGATGCACAGGCTCAGCAGCCATGGCTCACGGGCCCAGCTGCTCCGCGACATGTGCGATCTTCCCAGACCGGGGCACGAACCCACGTCCCCTGCATCGGCAGGCGGACTCTCAACCACTGTGCCAACAGGGAAGTCCCTTACTCAGAATTTCAAGGTTAAGTTCATGTTGTAGCTTGTGCCACAACTTCATTCCTTTTTATGGCTGAATAATTTTCCTTTGTGTGGATGGACCACCTGTTAGTTATCTGTTCATCTGTCAGTGGATACTTGGGTTATTTCCATTTTTTCACTATTGTGAATAATGCTGCTAATGAACATTGGGTGCACGTATCTGTTTGAATCCCTGTTTTCATTTCTTTTAGGTGTATGCCTAGGAGTGGAATTGCTGGGTTACACGGTAATTCTGTATTTAACTTTTTGAGGGTTTATCGCTTTTTGTATGTAAAGGTTAGAAACTTCCAGCTCTGAAGTCGGGTTATATGTGAATGGAGAAAGGTACTGTCATTGAAAAACCACCAAGACTGGTTTCTTTTCTTTTTTTTTGTTACAAAGATCTCAGACCCCATTGTGCTTGTAAGGATAGTTACAGAGAGCCTGCATGGTTTCTGCGGCTGTGTGCATGCAGGTGACCTTTTGGAGGAATTGCATTAGGCGGGAGGAGTCCACAGGGCTGAAGGCACACATATGGCTCCACCGTGAACATCTGCAGGCAGTGCTGGGCTCCCGGCCTGTGTGGTTGCAGGAGACCGGACAGTTGTTTACCATCTCTGGTTCCTCTTCTTGTCACTTAAGATGGTGGCGGACAGTTTTGGGTGAGCTATAAAACAGTGTCCTCAGAATCTTTGGGCCCCGGAAGGTTTATGTTCTTGTGTGTAAGGCACAAGGCGAGAGCTTGTCTCTAGGGCGTGAGGCTTTGGGTCCCAATCCTGGAGGCTTCTGAGGCCTGGCTCTGCTTCCCACAGGGTATGGACTTGCTGGAAAGCAGGGGTACCCTGTTTTTGGTCTTTGTCAAAGCATATTGGTATATAAAAAAAGGAGAGCCCAGGCATGCCAGTGAAGGCTGCACAGGTATGCATCGGTTTCTGGTCGTGACAGTGCACGCATTGGATTAGTGGTGTCTGTCTGCAGGCACACCTCGGATGGGCGGCAGGGGCTCGTGGGCCATCCTGGATGGTTTAGGGGCAGTTTGTAACAACGGCCTCCTATTTGCCCTAAAAGAATATGACAAGCTCTGCATCCCTCCTGTGAGTTGATATCAGTGGTTTTGTATAAATTTAACTTGCTGCAAGGCAGGTTATTTGCCATACCGAATAGTGTCATTTTAAAACAAAGCTACTGTATCACTGTTTTAAATATGTCTGGTGGAATCCAGTCATCATGGTACCTTGGAATCCACCATCCTCCATCTAAAATGCAGGGATTTTATTCTTTATCTCCTTGAACCTGTATTTCCATTTACTTTTCCTAGAGAATTTTTCCTTAATGTAACAGGTTTCTGTGCTTGAGAATCTTTTGCTGATCTCCCTGTCAAGTATCTTCAGCAAGAGGATGTCTGTGAATGCAAACTTTAACTCTTACATTTTGTTCTGCCAAAAGGTAGTAAGTATTTAAGTTTTCTAGATCGAGTTTTTACAGGATTAGTTATTAGTACAAACTTGATCAAAACAACCGAAAATAACATTTTATTGGAATGCAACTTATTAACAAGATGGGTTTTTAGTTCAGGCTATCTTTTGGTGAGTAGTGCTTATATCTAGAACAAGGCAAGGTTCCAGATCAACTTTTTATTTAAAAATTTTTAATTTTTAGCTCTGAGCACTGAGAGACCTTGTATGTGCACGTCACTGGGAACGGCAGGCGTTAGCTTTAGCAGTGCTTTTTCTTTGAACGCTCATTGGATGGCTCTATTGGGACCACCTCTGTTCTGGTCAAAGTGTGAGTTGAAACTGCCCATCTTGTGGAGAGAGGGTTCACCCAGTCAGCTCAGCTCGGCGCCACTGTTTCCAGGCCCTTTCTTGACCCCCTGCCCCGCTCCCAGGCAGTGCATTGCTGAGAAACACCCTCTGAACAGTGGGGAAGGGCCCTTGTGAAGCCAGGCCCTGTACGCTTGGTCTCCAGAGGTGCCCCCGGATGCCTGCACTCCCCCGGGCTCGATGACTACCGGTGGACAGCAGACACATGCACACGCCCTCACATGCACACACAGGTGTACCCTCGTCCTCAGTTTTAATTGCTGCCTCAGCTCTTTTCTCTTTTTCATTGAGTTTATTTATTGTGGCAAAATATTGTATAACACAGAGTTTATGCTTGTCTTCTTTTTATGTATCCTTAAAGTTCACCTATGAGTTCATTGGAAAATTAGCGACATATACATCATTTTAGGAAGTGGAAAACGAGTCTGAATGAGTTGTGAAGACAGAGCATGTTGAGAATAGCTTCCCCAGCAATGCATTCTCCCCAATGGAAATAAATTACTTGTATAAATAGCCTCTTGCTGTCTGTGTATTGTTCAGTCATAACAAATCACAGTGTTTTTACACACAGAACTTGAATGCTAGTACTGGAAACGTCTTTGCCTGGCATTTTCCCCCAGTAATTGTTATTTACTTCAAAACACACAGTAGATTTAATAGAAAAACAGTTAAAACGATTTGTTCTAGTGCTGAGATATTTATAAGAAAATGTTTTAAAGAGATTCCCTCCAAGATGCTCACACCTAAAAGTTACCTTTTGCTCCTGTGCATTTCATCAGGTCCTACAGTGTGAGTCATTCAAGTATTTTACAACCCGAAGTAGAAGCACGTTTTAGCGTTCATGCTTAGTATTTACAAAACTGAATTGAGTTGCAGGTTTAGTTTAATTTTTTTGTTGAGAAGAAGAAAACTGCGTTGTAAAAAGGTACCAGATAAAAAAGCAAGGGCCAGATGGAGGTTTGCTGCTGTCTCGCCTGCACCGGAAGGCGCGCTTGTGGCTGCAGCCTGTGGCTGGCCAGAGGTGGCTCTAAGACACCCGCGTTCTTTTCCGGAGTGTGAACACTCTGGCTGTGTCGCTGGGCTTTGGCTTCTTGGTTCCCTGCTGGGCCTTCCCTGCATCCCTGGGGCTCGTCCTCTTTTGCCCTTTGGGTCTGAGGTCGCACTGAGCCTCCTGGCTCTCAGGGGCTCTGGGGGTGGGTGCGTCTACCTGGCAGGCAGGCTCCTGGGCAGCGGGCTCGACGTTCCCTGGGCTGTAGGCCGCCAGCTGGCAGAGGGCCACGGCCGCAGTCTGCTTCTGCTCGTCACTGTCAGCTGAGCGTGTGTCCTGGGCCTTCCCAGCCGGGCGGGGCGCAGGGATCTCCACAGAGCTGGGGTCGGGCCCGGCCCCGGAACTTGCTGTCTCCGACTGCGGAGCAGGAGTGGGGGTGGGGGCAGCCGCGTGTTCGGCCCCTCTCGGGCGGCTGCGGACAGAGGGCCTCGAAGTCAGGGCGTTGCAGGGGTCCTTCACCGAGAGGTTGAGGGGCGCGTCCTGTGGCTCCACAAATTCTCCATAGGCAGTGGTGTGTGTAGTGGCCGGCTCAGCTTCTGGTTTCGTGGAGAGGTTCAGAGGGGCTGCCCTGGAGTCGTCCTCTGGGCTGGAGGGTGCAGCTTCCAGGCTCCCCATCTGAGCCAGAGCGTCTGCGTTCACGGCCTCGAGGCTGGAAGAGACACAGAGAGGGAGTCATAGGGACCTTACTGAGGGCCATTGCCCGTGGGGGGTTTGGGCAAGTACCAGCTCCTCTGATTAAGCACAACCAGAGACATTACTTCGGAGGTTTTGAAAATGGACTCTCTTACCTTTCTGGAGATGCAGCTCTGTTTTCTGGGGCCTGGGAATGTGGGCGCTCCGTGTTCTTCTTGACAGGCTTGAAGGCTGTGAGGCTCTGTTCTGGTGGATGGAGACTTCCTGGGGCACCGGAGGCCGGCATGTCCAAGAGGCTGCACAGCCCGGCACAGGGCTGGCTTGTCTGCGTGAAATTGGTGGGGCTCGGCCTTCCCGGGGAGCCTGTGGCTGCGCTGCCTGCGCGTGGGCTCATTTTGGTCCCTTCCGTGTCCCTCTGCCCATCTCTGGAGAGGTCTTTAGCCTTGGGAGTCGGACTCTCTTTCTCAAACTCTGTGTGTTTTTTGTGGGAGTTGGAAGAGTTTAACTTGGATGGACTCCAGGCCGGGTAGGCCAGGGCAGCTTCTTCCAGTAGGTGTGAGCTTTGATCTTGTGACATACCAGCAACGGGTGGGGGTCTGAGGCCGTAGGAGGAAAATGCCGACTCTGGTCTATAAAATCCATAAGGAATCGGCAGATTGGAGTGATACTGCTGGAAGAATCTGTAATGGTCGTATGTGGATGGAGCTGGGTTCAGGTGCTTAGGGATCGGCCCTGGGTGAGGCAGGAAATGTCTTTGGTCTTGGGCCCCGTAGATGGACAGCAGGGGGCTGTCACACTCGGGCGAGTTCCCTGCGAGTAGGTACGGTGAGTAGATGGTGGCCAGTCCATGCTCTGTGTAAAAGTGAGGCGGGTACTCTGCGATGGTGGGGTGCACGTACGGCGAAGTGGCACCAAACCCCTTTGTGGATGGGATTTTATGTGGAAACTCAGGCGTGAGGAAAGGTGAGCCAGCTTTCCACGCGTAGCCAGGGGCATGAAAGGCAGACTTAGTGTGGAAGGAGGCAGCTTTGGCAGGGGGCTGGGTCAGGGTCAGCGCTTCAGGAGCCTCGGTGAGTTCCTGCCCTTTGAGTCTGTGCTCGCCAACTGGCATGAATGCTGAAGGCCGGGTAGTGCCTTCCAGCACAGGCTGGGTGCCCGCGGTGGCTTCTGGAGCTGGACTCAGGGGTGCTGCTTCCTTGTGGAGAGTGGGCTTCTGTCCGGGGCACCTGTGGGGCCCGCACGCATGCAGGTCCACATTTTCCTTGATGTCATCCTTGGCGAGGCCATGTTGGAGCTTGGTGTCCAGGTGTGAGAGCCCACTTGGGACGGGCTTGGAGGAGGTGGGCTTTGCCATGGGGTCGGACTGACTGGTTGGCTTAGGGTCTGAAGAGTTCGGTTTGGAACACTTGGGAATGTGATCTTGCTCGGACACTAAAGTGATGGAATTTTTACAGAGACCGTATTTCATGTGATTAAAAAGATGTGACTTTTCGTTGCAAGTAAAGGGACACTGGAAACACTTGTACTTGAAGGGCTTTCCTGGGGGCCTGGGGATGTAATGTGGCTTTTTTGGTTTTCGCTCTTTGAGAAGGCTCATTTTCCCTCTGTGGTTTGGCGTCTGAGCCCTGCTGGCTCCTGCGTAGTTCAGCTTTGGTGATTTTTAAGGAAGCAGGTCACTGCTTCTCCTTCGCTTTCCTTTCTGAGTGCTTTTACTTGAAGCCGGCTCCACGGGCTGTGGGTGTGACCAGGGAAGTCTCGTTCATTTGGGGACTGGGAGCTGCAATGGAGGAGCAGAGCCTTAGTGTTGGAACGATAGCTAACAGGCTAACAAAGAACCCCGGGGTCACGGAGGAGGTGAAGCAGAGTCCTCTGCAGGTGCAGAGGACGTAAGTGCTCTTGCGCGGCAGGTACGGGACGGGCATCAGCCACCCCTCCTCACTACCCCGGGCGCCACCCCTATGGCGTTCTCTGTTTTCTCAAGTCTGGTCCCAGGCGAGTGTGGTTGCAGGAGTGTTTAGTGTCATTTCAGAGAATACCTGTAACTCTTTTGAGTTTTGGGAACCTTTAGCCTGTGATCTGAGGCCTCAGGTGCCAGGAAGGTTGTGGACCCACCAGGCTGAGTGATCACTGAGATCCCACCCCCATCCATGTGCCTGGAGTTTCTGGACTGAGTCCCATCACTGTGCTGGCCTGACTGCTCTAACGTGAACCTGAGGAGGTCCAGGCTCATGTGTGTGTGTGACGTTCACATTTGTGCTCACTGAGAACAAAGCACGTGTGATTGTAACCTTCAGTCCATCTGCCCTATTTAATCACAGTGTTCTGTTCTATGAGGGAGTATTTAGAAGTGAAGAATATTTAAAAATGCCACCCCCCCCCCCCCCGCGACCCTGTTTCTAAACTCACAAATGAAAAGTCAGCTTTCTGGGTAAGTAGCATTTGTGTTGGCCCAAATACAAACTTAAGTGCTGTGTTTATGTTGATTTGAATGATATTAAGATGCTGTGAGTCAGTGAGTGAGCAGATGTCCTCGTGCACTGCTGCCTTCCACTTGCCCATTTCACAGATGGCGTGGAGTGAGTTCACGCACTAGCCCATCCCTGCCTATCCTGGCCTTAACCAAAGGCAGAAAAGCTTAGCAGCCCTCCTGGTAAGAGGAGACCAGAGTGGGACTTCCCTGGTGATGCAGTGGTTAAGACTCCACGCTCCCAATGCAGGGGGTCTGGGTTCCATCCCTGGTCAGGGAACTAGATCCCACATGCATACTGCAACTAAAAGTTTGCATGCCACAACTAAGGAGCCTGCGAGCTGCAACTAAGGAGCCCGCCTGCCGCAACTAAGACCTGGCACAACCAAATAAATAAATAAATAAATAAAATTTTTTTAAAAAATAGAGGAAACCAGAGTGAGTGGTGCCTAATTTTACAGATGGTTGGATCCTGGGAGGAACCCATCCCAGCCTTTAACGTGTACGAAGGGGCTTCTGGATATCTTCCCCAGGGTCCTCCTGTCCTTGCCTATCCCCCAAGCTTAACCTCCCCCCGGGTTTCCTTCAGAGGCTGCTCTGCACACCCCTGGGCTCTCTCTCTGCCTCATAACCCGAAGCTGAGAACGAAGACGTGAGGTCTGGGAGGATCTCAGCAGGGCCGGGCGCGGCTGCGTGTCCAGGACCAGCCCATGGGGTGACTGTGTCTTAGAGAAAGCCTGTGGGTGGGGCGGGCTGGGGGAGTGGGTGTGAGGAATCAAGGCCTGCACTTTAATTTGCATAGAAAATGTAAAAAGGATTTAGCTTCTGGATATTTTTAAACACTTAGAAAAATAAAGTTAAAAGGAAATAACTTTTCAACTGCAGTTTTGCTTTAAGGAATAAGTAAATATGGACAGTTCTGAGTCTCGTGAAATTGCTTGTGTAAAGCATCGCCTTCTAGACATCGGGTTGGTTAAAACATTGAGCTGGAAAGCAGCCCTTTAAAAATAGAGAAATACACATGGGAAATCTAAGAGACTTGTTTTCACAAAATAAAATGTAGCTACTCTCCTTGCCATCTCACGCATCAGATGAGGTAATGGGTAGCTTGTGGGAGGAGGGTGTAAGGGGGAGGGAGTGTGGTTTTAATTTCACTTGGATATCTTAAATTCTAAAAAAGCTATCTGATCTTATTCTCAGCAAACTGGTTCCTCTACTCATTTTTTCATATTTCTGAAAAACACAAGGAACTACTCTCCCCCCAAGAAGCTGCTTCTATTAACCTGTTTCATCGTCCCGTTCCCTCAAAGGCATGTTTCTTTACTAAGAGGTGCTTTGGGTGGCTTGCAGCCTTCTGTTGCGGGGAGAGTTTCTGCAGAGCAGGGGTGCTCAGGCACGTACTTTGGAGGAGAAATGAGATTTTTGGCTACCCCCTAATTGGAGAGGGTGTCCCCAGGCCCTCTTTGGGGGCGCTAACTGGCAGGGTGTCGGGTGGACAGAAGCCAGGCTGGCGGCACCTGGTGCCTGGCTCTGCGGCTTTGCAGCTTCCTCGCCCTCCTCCTCTCCCGTGAGCAGTTGTGTGAGCTGCACGGCAATGTGAAAGCCCAGCACAGTTAAACACGTGGTCACAGCTTTGCATCTTCCTGATTTCCCCTCTTAGTAAGGGAGAATGTGAAATAATTCTGTATGAGTTCAGTTCATACCTTGTGGGGCAGGTATGCCCTGGGCTATAAAAGCACGATTTCCTGCCTCCCGTCAGGAAGCGATTCCAGCCAGCTCGGGGCCAGCCTGATAAGTCAGGGCGGCCTGTGCTGGCACGTCCCATTATGCTCCCTGGTTCTGAAGGCGTGAGAACCTCTGCAAGTCAGGTTCCCATGATTGTATAGGATATGTTATGGCAAAGATCTGAAAACTGATGATTTCATCACTAGCTGGAAGCATCGTGATCAAAATGATGACAGTTGCAAAACGTTTATCAAGTGTGAGCGCAGAGTCCTGGTGGTACCATGAGTGGATGCAGACACACATCTGCCGCACCCAGGACACACGAGCCCAAACCAGCCGAAAACCCCCTCGGATTTAAGATAATGATGGTGTTAGCTTCAGAAGCAGTATTATTTAATATTGCTCATACTTTTAGGCAAAAGTAGAAATAAACCCACTTTGGTTAAGTTTTCTCAAAGGTTTATAGGAGGCAAGTTGTATGTAAGTTATCATAGCATTACCCAAAATAATAGTTTGGGAAATCATTGCTCTTATGTTAATATATACCTTTCTTCCGTCAAATGATGTTGTGCCCACAGGTTTGGTCTGAACTTCTTGTTCTGTGGTCAGTTAGCTTACAAGGACAGTAAAGAGGTTTTCAGGGGTTGGTTTCCTTGGTACTGGTGTTCTGGGAGGTGAGAGTATTCTAGGATATAATTGTTGCAAGGAGAGCCTGGATGGAGTCACAGGAGCAGTAGTTTTAGTAACTGAGTAAACTGACCTCTCAGGGTTACACAATTCGCTAGTTAAAACAAGGGAGCGCAGCTGCTTCAGATGCTGAAGGAGACAGGCTAGTTCACTTGGTTATAAAAATGCAATAATGGGCTTCCCTGGTGGCACAGTGGTTGAGAGTCCGCCTGCCGATGCAGGGGGCACGGGTTTGTGCCCCGGTCCGGGAAGATCCCACGTGCCGCGGAGCGGCTGGGCCCGTGAGCCATAGCCGCTGAGCCTGCGCATCTGGAGCCTGTGCTCCACAACGAGGGAGGCCGCAACAGTGAGAGGCCCGCGTACCGCAAAAAAAAAAAAACAAACAATAATGTCAGAGAAGTAAGCGGGATAAGATTGAGGCTTCTGTAAGCTTCCAAGGGGGACAGCCTCCAGGAGGTGATGTCAGTCTGTGAGTTCTGTCCTGCCCAGGCGAGGCTTACAAGGATGAGGAGCTAAAGCCTAGTGCCCGGGGCGCTGTCGCTCTGGCCACCTGCAGAGATGGGGTTTGCCCGTCTCTGGTCAGTTTATATCTGCCAGGCCTGGTGCAGGCTGGCAGCGGAAAAAGGGTGTTGTCGCCTAAACAATATAATCCAGAATTTAACTGTTTGTAGTAAGTTCGGATTAGCAGTCAGAGGTGAAGTTTTTTCTAAAGGTGATAAGATTCGTGTCTCACCATCCTTGTCCTGGGAAGGCTGGGCCAGGCTGGGGGGTTGCACAGGGAGAGGTTAAAAAAGCACAGCGCTGGGTTAGGCTTTCCTTGGAGAACTGCACTGTTAGCATGTTAGCTAAAAATGCAGATGTTAGCCTAGTCCTAGAAGGATGTGTGTGGGACAGTGTTTTTCACCCTTCTTTCACTTCCCACTGGGTCAGCAGGAGGTGCTGGGAGCCCTGCATGTCAGGTCAGGGTCAGGGTGCTGTCCTCGAATGCAGGAGGGCGCCCCTGCCTGCCTTGCGAGCAGCTGTTGGCACGAGGCCTGCCCTCAGAGCTGTGCCCTCAGCAGAGTTGGGTCCCAGTGTTGAGGGGAGAGGGTGGGGAGCAGCGCCACAGAGACACCACGGCGTCTGGCCTGAGCCTGTTCCGTTTCAGAACGCCCTCCTGTGACTTCTTATGCGCTGTCACCCCTGCCTGTGTCCCAGGAGCCTGTCACCCCTGCAGAAGCCCGGGAGCCGGTCTGGCCTCCCCTCCCACAGGTCTGGGAGGCTGGACGGTGGTGCCCAAACGGCACTCTGAGCCGCCCGTGGTTTTGTGTCCACAGGGCTTTATCTGCTTGTTTCTGAAGCACTGAGGTGCCAGTGCATGTCTCTCAGTAGCCTCCTAAGTGTGGACTATGAATGTAGTTGCCAGCTGTTAGGGTGATAGTGAGTGGCTGGCATATTTAATAATTTTCTAGGGGGTTTGAAGTCAGAAATAATAAGCAAGAGAAAGATTTTTTTTGAACTTTGATAGGACACAATAGAGGTAATTATAGCTTAACTTTACAGGGCATTGCTGTGACGTGCCGGCTAGCTATGCATGTCATGTGCACTAACTTCTGCACTGGAATAATCTTCAGCCCTCCCCGGTGGTGTCCAGCTGCCTGGCAGGGAGCCTCACCAGGTAGCGCGTTCTGAAGGGCATGCTATAATTACGATATTGTGATGTGGCATTATTGCATAACTCAGGGACACGCCGTTGTCGCCTACCCACTGGGGTGTCGCAAGAACGAGATTTGTGAGTTTTACTCCAATTGAGCTTTTCCAGTGATTAACCACCACTCCCTCCCAGACTTTCGGTTCTTTAAAATGAAGGATAAACTTCAGGGCAACCATAACCTAGGGAAAAAGACAGTTTTCTGGCATATAGTTTGGAAGAATGGATCCAGGAAGACCACCAGGGGCTCTTTCTGGTTTCAGCCAGAGATCCTGGGTTACAGACAGAGTGCTTAGCAGTGAATGCACAGCTTTAACATTTGGGACACCTCCCTAGGGCCAGAACCCCTAACCACCAGCCTGCCTCCTTACTTTAAAGCAGCACGTTAAAGCATTGAAAGGACTTGGCTAATACAAAATACAAATCATGATAACAAATGTAGACAGATTTTGATTGCATTAAGTCTGATGTTGGTCAAATTTGACAAATAATTTGGTCAATAATGGTTTTCATGCAGATTTATGAGAAACTTTATAAGAGTAAGAAAACCCCTTTTGTATATACAGGGATCCTCTTTAGTTAAGGTGTTTTTTTTTTTTTTTTTTTTTTTGGTAAGCTTATGTCAAAACAGCACTTATTTTAAATCCTAATAAAAGGTTTTTAAATTAAAGAAATTATAAATTAAGGTCAGCAATTATATATATGCATATATATGATCCTTTTATGTTGAAACCTGTAGTTTATTTTTGAGGTGAGGAACAGATAAGCAATAACATCAATTTGAGTTTTGGTTTAAAGTTTATGCATTTTGGGACTTCCCTGGTGGTCCAGTGGTTAAGACTTTGCCTTCCAATGCAGGGGGTACGGGTTTGATCCGTGGTTGGGGAGCTAAGATCCCACATGCCTCGTGGCCAAAAAACCAAAACATAAAACAGAAGCAGTATTGTAAGAAATTCAATAAGGACTTTTAAAATGGTCCACATCAAAAATAACTTAAAAAATAGTTCATGAATTTTATGGTAGAAATGAGAACTTCATATATCCACATAAACTTGTTTACACTCTTAGAATAAAGTGTAAGCCTTATTAAAAGTTTTGTAACAATGGTCTCCTTTCCAGCAGTGCACCTGCTGGGTCCTGAGTAATCCGCGGAGAAAAGAGCAGGGCAGAGAAACTCTGGGCAGGTGATTCACTGAGTAGATAGTTTAAGATACATCTGAGAGGAGTATTGAAAGAAAACTCGCATTTGAGAAGAAATAGTAGGTACTTACCAGAGGCTGGGAGGTGGAAGCCGTGGCTGTGGCTGCCTGGCTGGAGCAGGACCTGTTCTCACGCTCGCTCTCACTGAAACTGGAGCCGGCTGTTCCAGTGGGAGGGATTTAATGTAGGAGTCGAGCCCTCGGGGCGTAGAGATGCACCTGATATTCCTCCCGCCCGCAGCTACGATTCATGTGTTTGCACCCACCCAGCTGGCCGGCCAGTGCCACCTCCGTGCCTCACGGCAGCTCCCTGCCCAGGTTTTGTGAGTGCCATGTTAGTGCCGCCTGGCTCTCCTTGGACGCAGGGGTTGCACGTGTTCGAGGTTAGGATAGAGGCCTCCCAGGGGAGCCACAGCCAGTGCAGGAGGCAGCAGCAGATGCTGATATTTAGCCTGAAATGCATCTCCTCTGACAGATGCCGACAGCCCCTGTGTCCTCCCCGTGAGGGTCTGGCGGAGCCTCTGTCACCCTTCACCCCGGGGCCTGGGAGGCCTGCCCGGGTCCTCCTGGAAAGCAGGAGGGGGGCCGCGTCAGCTGCCTCCGGGACCTGCCGGTGCATGCCCGGGACAAGCCCTGAGCTCTGCTGCCCCGCCGCGTGGCCGCGTGCTGCCGCGGGAATGGCCTGCATGCCCTCGCGCGGCCCTTTTCTTCTCTTTTCAAATAAGTAAGGCACTTAATTTGTGACCTAGGGCCTCCCCCTCCCCTTCAGCTGCTTGCTATTGAGTCTGTGGCTGTCTCCCTGCTCTCGGAGGGACTGCAGGTTCGGGTGTGGGAATAGGGAGAGGGGTGTGTGCTGCGTGGGCACGGGTGCCAGGGTGGGCCTGCCGGGCTAGATGCTGTTTTAGTTTTTTTTCTTTTAAGGCTTAAGATTTTACTTGGCTTTACCTTCATATTGAATTTAAAAAAAAGTGTTTTAGTTACTTTTGTCTAAATTAAACATCCACATAATTTAGAGAGTGAAAAAATAGTTCTGAATCTTGTCACAAAAAAACAGCAGTTCCTGCTGTTCCCCTCGCCTTTTGCTGGTAATGAGCCACCCAAAGCAGATGGCTTAAAAAAACTACCATTTTATGATCTCGAGATTTTGTGGGTCAAGAGTCTGGTTTGTGCCGGGCGAGCCTTGCATCCTGTGGCGTTAGTGGGCACTCACCTGCCTCGTATCCTTGGGGAGCGGCGGGGCTCTCCTCTTCCCTTTAGTTTCACTCCAGAGGCCTCTCCAGGATGGTGATCAGTCTTAACTCCGTGTGGGACTCAGAGCGCAAGGCAGAAACTTCCAGTCTTCCGAGAGGCTAGGCAGAGAACCGTCCCAGCACCGTGGTGTCACACTTGGCTCCCAGGTTTGAGGGAGGGGATGGGCCCCACCTCTCAGTGGGAGGGTGTCAGCTGGCTGCTCCCCTCCCATCCTCCCTGCCAGGAGCCCCACTTGAACCTTTTCTTAGCTGAGGATTTTGGTATTTACTTCGTTGATTCCAAATAATATTACTCTGTTGCCAGTTTTGTTCCCTCCACCCCCGTCACTGCTCCCAGTTTCCCGTGTTGTCTGTTGACTTGCTTTTATGGGAAATGAGAATGTAGCTCTTTGGCCCCTCTGCCTCCACGCCTGCCTTCCCCGTCATCTGAGATTTCCTCTACTTCTTTCCTGAATCGGAAGCCAGGCTTCCTGGATCCCATGTTGTCCTCTCTCTTGGGTTGATCTTTTGTTTGGATATGAGGCACAGCCCTTTTGTAGGCCCCTGAGAAAGAATGCAAGAGAGGGGAATCTTTGGAGACCCTGAATGATTGAAAGGGTCTTTCTTCTACCCTTCTTCCTGGTTGATAGTCTGGCTGGGTATAGAAGCCTAGGCCAGAAAGCATTTACTGTCAGTGTTTTGAAAGTGATCTAGCTTTCAGTGCTGCTGCTGAAAAGTTTGTTGTGATTCGGATCCCTGACTCTTTACCCCCAACATTTTAAATTTTTTTTATTTCTGGCTGTGCTGGGGCTTCGTTTCTCTGCGAGGGCTTTCTCTAGTTGCGGCAAGCGGGGCCTACTCTTCATCGTGGTGCGCGGGCCTCTCACTATCGCGGCCTCTCCTGTTGCGGAGCACAGGCTCCAGATGCGCAGGCTCAGTAGTTGTGGCTCACGGGCCTAGTTGCTCCGTGGCATGTGGAATCCTCCCAGACCAGGGCTCGAACCCGTGTCCCCTGCATTGGCAGGCAGATTCTCAACCACTGCGCCACCAGATAAGCCCCCTGGCAGGAGTTCTTTAGACCCAACCAAGTTGTCAATTACTTGCCGCGCAGTCTTAATTTGGATGTTTGGTGGTCGTCTGGGTGGATCTTTTCAAGTCCAAAGAGATAGAGCAACAGGAGAATGAGAAAGACTGAGGGGGAAAAGCCTTGGCCTCAGTGCGCTTCTTCATGGCCAGAGAACTGGTCTCTGCCAGACCCTGCAGGCGACGTCAGCTGCCACTTAATGGGCTACTTGAATCTACATGGCTCAGGATAAGTCCCAGCCGCCCTTCAGAGGGGAGCCATAGCCCAGTAGGCGGATCGAGATTATGGCCTTGGAGGCCCCGCATTGGGTGCCAGAAAAGATGTTGCAGGAAAGAGAGTGGGGTGCGAGAGGATGGTCACATCCCAAGTCATGTCTGAGTCCCTGGGATGGCTGCCAAGTGTGGGTTCTTGGCTTTGTGCAGGCAAGAATTCAAGAGCAAGACATAGTAAAGTGAAAGAAGGTTTATTCAGGGAGATACACACTCCATAGAGTGTGGGCCATCTTGGAAGGCAAGAGGCCTCCCCCAACATTTTAATATGAAAAATTTCAAACATACAGATAAGTTGTGAGAATTTGACAGTGAATGCTCAGACACCCAGCGCTGGTTATGCAGTGAACATTTTCCTCTGCCCTACCACACTCATGGCTCTCCACATTCCCTCGCCTTATCCACGCATCGATCCATCTCAAGTATGTGCTGCATTTCAGAGTCAGTGACAGACATCACTCACTTTACCCCTGAACCCCTTAGGCTTGTTATTAACTGTTCACACGTCTTCTTTTAAAGGTAGAATTCACATGTGATGGGGGCACAGATCCCAAGAATACCATTCCCTGAGTCCTGAGCATACCCCCCGCTGGGAAGTGGCGCATTATGATCACCCCACCCGGAAGCAGCTGCTGGCTGGATTTTCTTCCTTCATAGATTAGTTTTACCTATTGTAGAATTTTGTATAAATGGTGATTCCCTGATTCTCCACATGCCACTGCTTCTCTCCTGCAGGCTCTTTTCTCTGTCCTCAGTGTTCTCATTTTCCTTAGCTTTCTCTTCGACCCTTCTTTTAAGTATTTCTATTCTGCTATTATTATTTTTGGGTTCCAAGAGTTCATGCTGGTTCTCTAAGTGTTCCTTCCTTAGTATCTTATTCTTAGGTAGTAGTTGCAATAGCTTCTCTTATTTCTCTGAGGATTTTTTTTTTTCGCGGTACGCAGGCCTCTCACCGCTGTGGCCTCTCCCGCTGTGGAGCACAGGCTCTGGACGCGCAGGCTCAGTGGCCATGGCTCACGGGCCCAGCCACTCCGCGGCACGTGGGCCCAGACCGGGGCACGAACCCGCGTCTCCTGCATCGGCAGGCGGACTCTCAACCGCTGTGCCACCAGGGAAGCCCTCTCTGAGGATTTTAATGATGTTTTTTTGGGCAGGTAGTGTGGTTCTCCCTGTAGTCTCCATTTTGTTCACAAAGGTTTTCTGTTTTCAGTGTGACCCCTCCTTCACCTGCTTGCCATCGCCAGAAAGAGTTCACTCTCTTGCAGGGGTGGGTGGGGGGGTGGTTAGGCACTTATTGAGTGTTTACTAGGTATAAGGCCTTGTGCTAAATAAGCATTCTATCAGTGTTAATCCGTATAATCACTGCAACAACTCTTCACAATGGGAACTGTCAGCCTGATTTGCAGAGTCAAGCAGCACAGAGAGGTTAAGTAACTTGGCCGAGGTCACCCAGCCTGAAGGACGACAGAGCAGAGTCCTAGAGGCAGTGGGAAGGTTGCACTGGGAGAGGGATGGTCGTGTCTGAGTTGGATCGGGGACTTGTGCTCTGTGGCTGCTGCCAAGACACTCGAGTCTTGGCTCTGTTCTTTCGTCCTCCTGTTACTTGGAGCAGTTATCTGACCTGGGCGTCAGCCTTCCCCTCTGTAGAAAGTACCTTGGAGGCCTCTACTCATGGGTTTTCTTTGGAACCTGATGGGTTAATTACGACATCCCACCGAATTGCATTTGTCTGCTGGGAATGATATGCGTCACAGAACAAAACATCTTTGATGAAGGTAGCAGATTGCTTATACTTTTGACCTTACAAGTAAATACAAGTTAGTTTTAATTTTAATTGTTAGCACTCCTTTTGGGGTGCAGCATCCAGAGGAAAGGAAAAGGAAATGAAAACTCTACAGAAGATTCAAGGCATCATTTCAGTTTCTCTAATTTTGGTTGTTGTTAGAGACAGTAAGTCCTAAGCAGCTGCTGAGATGGCATTTGTTAAGTTCTTGAGACGAACACACGTTCTGAAAGGTCCTGTCCTCATGGCGCCGGGGAGGGCCCCTGAGGAGGGGAGCAGGGGATGGTTCCTGAGGCTGAGGGGCACCTAGCTGCCCAGACTGTCTCTCAGGGTCTCCCCTGAGACGTGAGCTCCACCTTCGTGGGTCACGTGAGATGTGGTGGGGCTCAGGCCAGCAGGCAGGATGCTGCTCCCCTGGGGGGACGTGGGTGGTGGGACTGCTGGAGGGCAGGGCACCTGTGTCTTTCATGGCAGCTTACACTCATGCACGTGCACACGAGTACACACACTTGCTCACTAGGCCTTTGTTCATTGGTTGGAGAACGAGTACGGGGGACGAGGACAGACACTGTCCCCTGCTGCCCCCCGCCCTGTGCTGACCACCCTGCCCCGCACCCACTCCTGCTTTGCGCCTCAGGCCCGTGTGCTCATCAGGGTCCCTCGACTATAATTCGTTTCCAGTTGGGGCCCCAGAGGGAGTAGCCTGTCCAGGGGGACTGGTCCTGAGGTGGCCCCACTTTGGGCCCCTCCTGCTTGGTTCCTCTCCCTGGGACCTGCGTTGTTCCCACGTCCTCCTTTCTGCCTGCGTCTTGGTGCCGAGCTCTGCTGCTGGCATTTGGCCTCTGTGTCTTGGTCAAGGCAGGATCTTTCTGAAGATAGAGGGGAGGCCCTGCCCTGGAGGGTCCTGCCGCTTTCCTGGGCTCTCTTCTGGCCCTGCAGCCTGTCTGCTCGTCGGCTCCCGCCCCAGACTTGTGCTGCTCAGAGGTGCCGGCAGTGGGGCGGGGGGACTGTTGTCCTGGTATCGTCCGTGTGTGCCGGGAGGCTGCCCCCACGGGCCCCGCAGGTGGCTGGAGCCTGGGACCTCGCTCGAGCTGAGCTTGGTCTGTGCCGGGGCTGGGCTTGAGCCCACCAGGCCCTCAGGGTCCTCCCCTGTTGCACATGTGAGAGCTGGGCCCATGAGACCAAGCGTGGGGAGCATGGGGCACACGCCAGCTGAGCCGGGAGCTGGAACCATGGTCGTCTTTCTCAGGTGATGTACTTGGTTTCTCATTAAAAAAAAAAAAACCCTGAGGGTATCAATCTATTTTTGCTTATCAAACAATTGAAAAATAGAAATGAAAGTAGAGTTTATTTAGCTGTCTGATGAGGCAGGCCAAGGGGTGTGAGAGTGTTCGGGGAAAGTTTTATTTTTGGACGTTTACCTTCCTTTGATGATGAAGCAGAGGAATTCATTTGTAACTTGAAGTCTGAGATGTGTAATACATTACTTGAATTTTAATTTGCTTATTATTCTAGTAATGCCACTATTTGAATATTTATGGAACTGGAACTACTTTATGTTTCGGAGGGGAACACACCGGCCTCCTTCCCGCCAGGCTGTCCAGTGTCTGGTGGGGCTGCCGGTTTCAGTGTGTGTGGCCTGTGGGCAGCGTTAGTGCCTGCAGCTTCCGCGACTCCTCCCCAATGACGCCTTCCCCCAGGGAGGTGTGGAACCTAGCAGAGCTGAGCTGGACCCGGGGCTCCTCCTGGCTCGGGAAGCCGCTTGGGGGCCAGGACGGGGAAGGGGTTCTGCTTTGGACAGGGTCTTGGAGCCCAGTGTGATCTGGGCTGTGGCTTCTGTGTCTGAAGTGAAACTTGAAACCGTGAGCTCTGGCTTGTTTTGTCTTTGGCTGGGAGACTGATTCAGGTTTGTGACCTTGGGCCAAGATTAGAGGGTTCCCACAGCTTTCCTCACCTCTTCCCCTCTGTCTGCCTGACAGTATCATGCCTGTGTTTCAGGGTCCTCACTCATCCCTCCTTGGGCTGGTTACGGTTTTCCAGGGGCAGGTCATGTGGCACTCTATCTCCTTTTATTGAATTTGTATGTATGTATGTATGTATGTATGTATTTATTCATTAAATTAAAAACATCTTTTTTTTGGCCATGCCACGTGGCTTGTGGGATCTTAGTTTCCTGACCAGGGATTGAACACGTGCTCCCTGCTTGTAGAAGTGCGGAGTCCTAACCACTGACTGCCATGGAATTCCCTGAATTTGTATTTAAAAGGTGCTTTTTACCTGTCATCTCTGGATATGTTCACAACCACGTGTAGAAGTTACTTGGTTAAAGTAAACAAGGACAAGGAGAAAAATTAGCACACAGACTTTTTTTTTGGCTCATGCTACAAATAACGTCAGTGAAAACATAGCAATAAAAGAGCCGTGAACAGACTAAAGACAGTGAGGGCAGGCCCCCTTCGTTCCCTTGTTCTGCTTGACTCCGGCTGCCGGCCCTCGTGTGTGGTGTCGCAAAGCTCCGCTGGCTGGGCTCGCTTCCCGAGCTAGGCCCCCAAGGTCACTGTCGAAAGCCATCCACAGCATGAATCTTTTTCCCTTTTGTTTCCAGACCTTGTTTTGGTTCTTTTTCAAATCTTCCTCTTTTCTTTACTATGGTTTCCATTCCTCTTTTTATGTGTTTAATATTCTAGGCCTGTATTTCCGATATTGTCTTTTAGGTTCTGTTTTTTGTCCACAGTGCTTGGGCTTCTGATCCTTTTGTGGTATGTGCAGACTCTCCCTCATGTGTGTGCTTTTCTTGTGTAATTTTACATTGACTGCCTTTTACTCCACCTGTTTTGAGGCAGCTGGTTACGATGCTTGTCCAGGACTCAGGGGACAGCCTGGAGCAGGCTTCCTGTGAGTCCCTCAGCCTGGGCTCATCCCCGTCAAGGTGGTGCACATAGCCCTGGGGCTTTGACTCCTCGTGAAACTTGAGGCTGTGAGAAGCAGAAATCAGTAGGGTTGCAGGGATAAGTGGACGAATCTGGTGTCCTCCTGAGAGCTCAGAACACCTCTCTTGATTGCTGACAGTTCATTTATGAAATAGAATAGTGGGAGGAAATAGAATAGCAGGGAGCCTTGTGTCTAAGACTTAGACAACAGAAAAACAGGCCTGATTCTGTGGGTTTGTGTAGGGCTCTGCAGCTGTGGTTGAGGGGCTGCAGTCTTAAGACACAGAGGAATATTTACAAATGCTGCACGTTTACTAGTAAGGTCATAAAACAAGTCTCAAGAAATTTCAGAGAACCACTGGTGTACAGACTACATTTTTTGACCACAAGCAATAAAATTAAAAGTCAGATACAGAAGGATAAAGGTATGATGTGAATTTTTAGTTTGAAAATATATGGATTTCTAAATAACACATGAATCAAAGAAGAAATCCCAATAGAAATTTTATAATAAAAATTTAAAGGTAAACATGAACAGTAACAAAATTATTATGTATCAGAACTCTCAAGATGCAGCTAGTAGTGTACTTACAGGGAAATTTAAAACCTTAAGCAGGAGTTGTGAAACTATGGCCCGCGGGCCCAAGCTGGCCTTGGCCTGTTTTTGTATGGCCTTGGAGCCAAGAATGGTTTCTCCTTTTTTCAACATTGTTTTAAAAAAAAGAAAAGGGAAGCAGCCAGTGGTCTGCAAAGCCTGAATGCTTGGGCTCTGGCCCTTTGTAGAAACTGCTGCTGACCCTTCCTCCCCTGCCGCCCCAGAATATTGTAAGAGAAGAAAGGCTCAAACTGCCAAGGAAGGAGTGAGGGAAGAGGTGGGGAGACAGTGAGGGGAGCATGAGAAATGAGTGAGGGAGAAGACACAGGTCTACAAGGATCAACAGCCAAAAGGCCTACCAAAGAGAGAGACTGAGAGACTTCCGGCTTATTGACAGAGCAGGAGGGGACGCATATAAATAATAGTAAGACCACCCGGATGGGGGCTGTGAGACAGGTCCTGTGGAGAATAAAAGCCACATGTCCAGAATATCTTTTGCTGATAACTTTGATAGCTCAGACAAAATAGACAGTCCTAGAAAAATATAACTTACCAAAATTGACCCCGGTAGAGGTAGAAAGGTAACTTATCTGTGCTTTGGTATCCTTCTTGATGAATTGGGATAATAACTACCTATCTATGAGGTTTTAAAAATAGGTCTGTTGAGATATAATTTATATTCCGTATGGTTCACGTATTTAAAGTGTACAAATCAATGGCTTTTATTCACAGAGTTGTGCAACCATCACCACAATCGATTCTAGAACATTTCATTACCCCAAAAGGAACCCCATGCCCCTCAGCTGTCACCTGAAACCTCCATCCTCCTCAGTGCTGCACAACTACTAATCTACCTTCTATCACTATGGATTTGCCTATTCTAGTTGTTTCTGATAAATAGAATCATATAGCATGTGGTCCTTTGTGACTGGCTTCTCTCACTTGGCATGATGTTTTCAAGGTTCATCCATGTTGTAAGCAAGCGCGTGTCAGTATTTCATTTCATTTTTTGGCCGAAGAATACTCCACAGTATGGTTTGCTAGGGCTGCCATAACAAAGTACCCAGACTGAGTGGCTTAAACAACAGAAATTTATCCTCACAGTTTTGGAGGCTGGATGTCCTGAGATCAAGGTGCTGGCAGGATTGTTTCTTTCAAGGCCTTTCTCCTTGACTTGCAGATGGCCACCTTCCTGCTGTGTCTTCGCGTGGTCCTGCCTTTGGTCTGTGTCTGTGTCCTGAGCGCCTCTTCTTATAAGGACAGCAGCGCTGTTGGATTTGGGCTCACCCGGGTAGTCTTATTTTACCTTAATTACCTCTTTAAAAGCCCCATCTCCAGATACAGTCCCATTATGAGGTATTAGGACTTGGGACTAAAACATGTGAATTTGGGGTACACAATTCGGCTCATAAGGACCGACCACATTTTGTTTATCCATGTGTCAGCTAATGGAGATTTGGCTGCTGTGAGTATGCTGCTGCTTTACGTTCCTGCTGGCAGGGCATGGGTTCCAGTTTCCCCGCACTCTTACCAGCACCTGTCATTTTCCATTTTTTAAAAAATTATAACCAACCTAGTGGGTATCTGATTATGGCTTTGATTTGCATTTCCCTAATGACTAATAATGTTGAGCATCTTTTCATATACTTGTTGGCCATTTGTGTATCTCTGGAGAAATGTCTGTTGAAGTCCTTTGCCCATTTTTAAATTGGGTTGTTTGTCTTTTTGTTGTTGGGCTGTATGAGCTCTTTGTATATTCTGGATCCTAGACCCTTATCAGGTAGACAGTTTGCAAATATTTTCACCAATTTTCACCAATTCTGTGGTTGTGTATTTTTCTTGATCTTATATTGTGTCATTTTTGATGTAAAAATTTCACTTTTTTTTTTGGCCGCACTGCGAGGTTTGCAGGATCTTAGCTCCCTGACCAGGGATTAAACCCCTGCCCTCGGCAGTGAAGGTGCGGAAGTTCAACCACTGGACACCAGGGAATTCCCTCACCATTGTTTTTTTTTTTGGTCGCACCACAAGGCATGTGGGATCTTAGTTCCCCGACCAGGGATCAAACCTGCGCCCGCTGCATTGGAAGCGTGGCGTCTTAACCACTGGACTGCCAAAGAAATCCCCCTTACCATTGTTTTAATTCTTTCATATGAGTTCTTTTTACGTGTGCAGTTTTTGGGTGTGAATGTGTATTTGTATATGTACATATACACACACGCACGTGTATGGGTTTTTAAAGGGTATCTTTAATTTTTTTGTTTTTAAATATTTGATACTTCTTTAATTAGAATTGAGATTGTTTATGAAAGAATTTGTAGTTTGATGAAAGAAGTATTATGCATTTCTAAGTGGTATGTGTTTAGAATTTATACTTAACACATGTATAGAAGCCATGCAAATTACAAAACATCCTGTATAATAATGGCTTTACCTATGTTATATTTAAGATTTGAAATTCATAGTTTGGGTCAAAACTAAGATTGTGACATTTATGAATATAAAGTGATTTGGTTGTGTGTTATATACAGTGTGCTCAGAAAGTAATGTCTGTCCACATAGTTCATTATTTTAGACATGTTGATAATATTTAGGCTATTTTAATGGAAAATCTTTTTCTGGATTTATTAATGAGAAACCTTGCTACCTGGGAAAACCCTTTGCCTACTAAAGTAATTTATTTCTATACCTCCCTAATTTTATCATCTGTTTCCTGCTAGCAGCAGGCCCATTTGGTGTTTAAAGTCCAGTGCAGGTTGGCCGACTTGACTGGGGAGTTACTTACACAGGAAAGACAGCCAGGCGTGGGCGTGTCATCAGTCAAATACGAGTGGCCTGTTGTCTAACATTCACCCTTCTTCCTCGTCCTGGCCATCTGACCTTGGGCCGCACGTCTGGTCCAGTGACTCTCAGCTCGGTGAGGTGGGTTCTCCTGCAGCATGGTCCTCCAAGCCTGCCAGTCCTGACATTTGTGCCATGGACACTCTTGGGGCCAGTGGAGGTCTGGGCACTGCTGCAGGGAATCCAAGGCTGTGAGTCAGTGGCAGAACTGGTCCCTGACTTCCTGGTTAAGCCTCTAATTCTCCGGAGCGCTTGTTTTTGCTTCTTTCAAGTTGTTGTACTTGGGCCACTCTGTCATCAGCTGTGGCCGTTTCCTGCGCCAGCGGCACAGCCGAGCTCCCCTCCCCCGTCCCGCCCCCTCACGTGGCCTTGGCCTTGGACAAAGAGACAGGACGGACAGGCACTGGTCCCTTGGTGCTGTGTCCTAGGCGGAGCGCAGAGGGATGGAAAGAGCCTTTGTTATCTCTCCCTGAGGAGGGCCGTTCAGAGATCACGAGAGTTTAATTTGACAAGAACCATTACCTAGGTGGCTTGACAAGAAAGTTCTGACAGAGAACGTAGACTAAGGCTGGGCAGGCCCCTTGGGGAGCCAGCACCCAGTGTGACAGCTGAGAACCAGGAGATGCTCCGGCTTTGCCGGGACTGAGAAAGTGGGAAACATTTGTGTCAGCCGAGGGCGGGGCCTCCTCCTGGGGGTTCAGGCTGCCCCCATGGGAGTTCACATCTCACCTCAGTTCTGCGGTGGTGGGAGAGCTTTGTCCCCTAGTCCTGGCCCCTGGGACACACGGTGGGCACCTGGACCAGGTGTGGGCGACATCAGTGGGATGGGTTCGTGCCTGTGTTTTCCCAGTGACAGCTTCCCCTGGGTTCACTTGGCGTCCTCTAGTTCGAATTTAATAAACCACAGCCGGGTGAGGAGAGAGCCCCTGTTCGATGGCATCGCTCCAGGCGCTGTGGGGCTGCTCGTCACCGCTGCTGATGAGGTGACAGCTGCTCATGCATAGCCCTGACTCAGCGGGAAGTGTGTGCTGCGGCCGCAGGCTCTTCAGGGCGGGTGGCCCCGGGTTGGGTCCAGTGGGGATGAGGCTCGGGGGCCGCCCGCTCCCTTCTCCTGGGAGGCTCTTCCTCCTCGCAGATTGGGGGAGGCCTGTCGGGGACTTAGAAGGAGTAGAATGTTTTGATCTTAGAGAAACTGAAAATTTGGGTTTTCAGGGTTGAAAAAATTAAAAGGGAGTCTGTCAGTAGAAGGTTGTATTTTTCTGAGGATTATTTCTAAGCAGTTTTATTTGACTTTTAGTGCAGTGGGGTGATGTTGTGATGTTCAGCTTAGGAACTGTTTGCCAGCCGAGAGCTAGATTAAGGCACTTGGTTCCCACCGTGGCCAAGGAATCAGTTACCTGCGGAGGTTTCTAAACATCCAGGCAGCCACCCCAGGCCTGGGGGCCCTCCTTAGTAGATCTTCTCAGCAGGCACTCTCGCCTTGTGCTGCGGCTCTTCTGCTCCTTCAGAGTGGCTGGGACGTGGGGGCAGGTCGCCCGGATGGAGAGTAGCTGCTTGCTTTCACATGCTCCCTCTTTGGGAGGCTTGTTAACGTAGTTGGAGAAGTGAGGATTGGACCTTAATCTCTTTGTGACTTCCCAGTAGCCCAGGGGCTGGTGGTGAGAGAACCAGACCGCGGTCCCACCTGTCCCTGTCCTTGTATCGTCCACAGTGTCCAGGCACTCACCTTACTCCCAGACCAAATGCGTGGTCACAGTTTCTTTAGGCGATAGGTGGGCGGGGGAAGGGGGAAAGAGGTTTTCCTCCAAAAGTTTTAGACTCTGTTGTTCGTATACATAAAATTTGGAGAAGCTGAAAGATTACTGATGGTAAGTATATTTCAAAGGGGGTAGAGAGGGCTTCCCTGGTGGCGCAGTGATTGAGAGTCTGCCTGCCGATGCAGGGGACGCGGGTTCGTGCCCCGGTCCGGGAGGATCCCACGTGCCGCGGAGCGGCTGGGCCCGTGAGCCGTGGCCGCTGGGCCTGCTCATCCGGAGCCCGTGCTCCGCAACGGGAGAGGCCACAGCGGTGAGAGGCCCGCATACCACACAAAAAAAAGGGGGGGGGGGTAGAGAGGTATCTATTATCCTTCAGTTATAAAGAAGATTATGCTTGTGTGAAACATTAGGGAAATGTTTCCAGGAGGGATGGCTTACGCAGTTTAAAAAATTGCAAGGGATGTGTGTCGTTGGAGAAAGAAGGAGAAACACTCTGATTCACTCAGAACATTTTTACCTGCTGTGTGCAAGGCAGTGTGCTAGATGGTGTGGGTGGGAGGCCGCTCTGGGGGCTGTGCTCCAACTCCTCTCCACATGCTGGCACTCTGATGCCTGCCTGGACCACCTTGACGGGAGGAAGGGCGTGGTTCGGGGCGGGGGACCCTCACTCAAGGGGAGGTGTGGTCCTCAAGCCTTTCAAATGCCGGTTCACAGTCAGGGACAGGTCAGTGAGCTAACATAGCACCATCAGGATTAAACAGAGAAATGTCTCTGTCATGTACACATCACAGTTTTCAATGCTGGAAATGTTCCTTGAGTCTGTTCTTAGGAGCATCTTTTTTTTTTTTTTTTTGGGCAGTACGCGGGCCTCTCACCGTTGTGGCCTCTCCCGTTGCGGAGCACAGGCTCTGGACGCGCAGGCTCAGCGGCCATGGCTCACAGGCCCAGCCGCTCCATGGCATGTGGGATCTTCCCGGACCGGGGCACGAACCCGTGTCCCCTGCATCGGCAGGCGGACTCTCAACCACTGCGCCCCCAGGGAAGCCCCTTAGGAGCATCTTAAATGAAGTGAATGCTGCACGGTGTCCTTCCTTTTCCCGTGGAGTCTTCTTCATGGGCTCGTTTCTTGGAGAGAAAGACGAGGAACCTTCCATGTGCCTTTTAACTTCACTTGCTCTTCCAGGTCTCTGTGAAGGGGTCCAGCATCTTGATTTCATGGAAAGTGCAGTTTGTCCTCAGAATATAAAACCTATTATGTCCTATGCCGATGTCTACCCGGGACATTGTCCTCACTGCTGTTGTCCACCTGTCTTTGCTCACCTTCTGCGGTGGGTACACTTCCTGTCCTTCTTCAGTAGTTCTTTGAGCACCCGAGTGTGCTGATGGGGCAGATGGCCCTGTGAGTGCTCCCTGATGGAGGTCCAGCTATCGGTTCCTGTTCTGGCCTGCTTGGAACCAGCTGGCCCCCGGGGGGTGGCTGTGGGGAAGCCCTGTCGATTTGTCCTGTTGTCTGTTTATTACTCAGTGGGTGGTGGTGGCAGAGGGTGCAGGTTGTCCTGTTTCTGGGCCTGGGGGTAGGGAATTCGGGGACCCCATGATTTCCGTTTCCTCCTTGGAGGCCTCTCGTCCCTCCTGAAGGCTCAGTTGCTCAGTCTCTCATATTTGCCTCATGTTCAGCGTCATCTTCATAGCACATGGAAATTGTGTTTCATGTCACGGGACCGGCAGCTCATTTCCCCTGCGCCAGAGAACTAGTACTGTAGGGGTCATCTCTTTACTCACAGCCGGCCTCACCACGGTCAGAAGTGCCAGCCAGCACTGAGTTGTCTCACGGTGTACAGACCCATCATGCCACTCCTTGGGATGACCACACGTCAGCCGTCCAGGGGGCGAGGCATGGTGGGGACGTGGGCACAGACCTGGACCAGGAGGAGGTCAACTGCCAGGCCACACTGGTTGGCTGGAAAGTCAACCCCTGACCTCAGTCATGACAAGTTAAAGATCTTAACCCCCTGAAGTCCTGGGGTGGGGCCTCCGCAGTAGCACCCTGGGGGGACCGGGCTCTGGAGGGAGCCACCGCTGTCCTCTTGGATGGTTATTGTACCCAAGAGAGGAGGTGCCTTTGCTTATGTTCTATCTTAACATGTTGGTGTATTTTAATTGATTTTTTTTAAAAAAAGATGTGAGATTGTCTCTTAAAATAGGAAAGATACTTGTTCAGGTTATTTTACAGTACAGTCCAAAAAGTGACATGTAAAAATTAATTATTTAAAGAAAAGCACTCTCCTGACTGAGGTCTTTATTTAAAGTTTTGGACACCTGGGATCACGTGAAGTGTGTGTTTTCGGCATTGTGTCCCACGAGGAAGGTCGAGTAAACTGGCTGAGCACCTTGAGCCCAAGGTTACTCGAAGGGTTACTTGGGACCAGCTGGTTTAGAGCGCCAGATATTTATTATAAACAGTCTAACCAGGAGTTCCCGTGGAAAGTGTACCTGCTCGCCCAGCCTCGTGGAAACTCACCACGGCAGTCACAGTGGCATTTCCTGTACTGGGCACTTGCTTTGACTTTCAGTACCTTCCTTAAACCTCTTTGGAGCCCAGGGAGCTGAAGGGGAGGAAAGACGTGCCCGATCTCACCTGGGTGGATGCTGTGGTAGCAGCAACAAGGAATCCATGGCCTCAGAGGTTGTCAGCCATCCGGCTTTATTGGCATTCTGTCATGGCCACCCCCAAGGGTGAGGGGTGGGGACCACTGTGGGCTGGGTGGGGTACCCGCTTGGGGTGGGGTGGGCTGCTGTGGGCTGGAGGAGGACCCCTGTGTGTGTGGTGGGGGGCTTACCTTCTGTCTTTCTGTCACCTCAACTGGTGTCAGATCTTTTGTTTTTTAAATTTTTTTCTTTTTTTAAAAAAATTTATTTTTTTGGTTGCATTGGGTCTTTGTTGCTGCGCGTGGGCTTTCTCTAGCTGCGGCAAGTGGGGGCTACTCTTGGTTGCGGTGCACAGGCTTCTCACTGTGGTGGCTTCTCTTGTTGTGGAACACGGGCCCTAGAGCGCATGGGCTTCAGTAGTTGTGGCACGCGGGCTCTAGAGCACAGGCTCGGTAGTTGTGTCGCGCGGGCTTAGTTGCTCTGCGGCATGTGGGATCTTCCCAGACCAGGGCTTGAACCTGTGTCCCCTGCATTGGCAGGCAGGTTCGTAACCACTGCGCCGCCAGGGAAGTCCTTTTTTTTTTGGTAGTTCATATTTATTTTTTTATTGAAGTATAGTTGATTTACACTGTTGTATTAATTTCTGCTGTGTAGCAAAGTGATTTGCTTATACATGTACATACATTCTTTTTTTTTAATATTCTTTCCCGTTATGGTTTATCATAGGATATTGACTATAGTTCCCTGTGCTATACAGTAGGACCTTGTTTATCCATTCTGTGTATAATAGCTTACATCTGCTAACCGCAACCTCCTACTCCATCCCTCCCCCAACCCCCTCTCCCAACCCCCTCTCCCCTGGTAACGCCAAGTCTGCTCTCTGTGTTTGTGAATCTGTTTCTGTTTTGTAGATAGGTTCGTTTGTGTCATCTTTTAGATTCCACATATAAGTGATGTCATGCTAATTTTCTCTGTATCATTCCAGTTTTAGTATGTATACTGCTGAAGTGAGCACACAGGTCGTTTTAATGTTTACTCTTCTTTGATTTGTCCTCCTCTCTTCTCTGATCCATGTTCCACGTAGGAATGGTTTCTAAATGGAGTAAATGTGTTTGATGTTGAGAAGGATCAGTGCCCCCTGAATAGTGGAAAAGTGTGGAACCATATTTTAAAGTGTTGTATTGTCTTTTTTAATGATCGTGAGGATCATGTGTGTTCATTATGGACACTTGGGACAGTGACATAAAGAAGCAGCTAAGGAAACCTGGAATCTTGCTGCCTGGAGATCAGCCCTGTTGATGTTGTGGCAGATGGGGGTCGTGAGCATGAGTGATCTGGGGCTCTCTCAGTGTGATGCATGGGCTGGCTATGCAGTCCAAGTCCTGGGCTGTTCCTCTCTGCCTCAGTTCCCCACCTCTCAAGGTTAGTTGGACAAGGACCTGGCCCAGAGTGAGTACTGATTGTCACTGGTTTCAGCACACGAGCCATTGACTAAGTATAGTGTACTTGGGGGTTCTGAGTGTCCTCCTGTCATTTAATATTATTTTGGGTGGCAGTTTGAGTTGCATTGAATGGTTCTGTTGTATTTAATCACCTCCCATTCCCCCTCCCCGTTATAGCAGGGCTTTATTTCTGCTGTTTCAAACCATGGTCGCAGCAGTGCGGCTCTCGTGACAACTTGGGGGCGCTCCCCGGGAGGCCCAGGCACACAGGATCAGGCCCGTCTGACTGCAGAGCTGCCCTCACCACTTTGTTACTTGCTCCTCCTGAGTCCATGGTGAGTGGCTTGAGCATAGACCAGTGCCTGCACTGTCTCCTCAGGACAGGTGTCTGGCAATGGACTTGTTAGTTCAGGGTCAGCTTGTAGGCGTTCTGCCCACAGCCCTGTGGGTGGGTTAAGGTGGATCATGGCCACATGGCCTGCTGCATCAACATGCATGTCTGGGGATTTCGTTGAAAGTCAGGTTCTGTCCGTGTGATCTTCAGAAATGGCTCTCTTGTCCTCATTTTCAACATTCACATTTTTTCAACTTTCTTCATCCGCTGTTTCTCCTCTTTTTAGGTTGGGATGTTCGTATGATATATGTGAACTCCTTACATGTATTTGCCATCCCATCTTTATCCATTATACCACATTTACGTCGTTTGTTATTTGCTTTAAAAGTTTAAGTGTATTGATCTACTGAGGTTTGAGATGCTTTATGCAGGAATATTTGCTAATCACTTCCTTTGAGCAGGTGATGTGGCAGGAACTGCCCTGTACACCGAGGGGATAGGGCACAATCAGATGGAAGAGTAGGTGCTTCTTGTTTGCCTCAGTATTGCTTTGTGATTGTGTTAAGCATTTCAGAAGGTCCTGCCCTCAGGCAAGACTTTTCCGGCTAAAACAGTAACTTCCTTCTGTCTTGCCTTGTGTTTCTCTTGTGAGGAGAGTCCTTATCTTGGCTAAATATGCATCACAGTAATGGCTGTACCCACTTAGCCTGGACTGTGGGCTTCACTGTGGGGGGAACTTGTGTTTTCACAGCACCTGGTGAGAGAGCGTCTGTTCCTGGCTTCTCGACAGCTGAGCCTTGGCTCTGAGCCACAGCACTGTGGGCAGTGGTGGCGGGGGTCTTGTTCATAGGGAGGATGCGTGGGAGGGCTCTTGGACCAGCACAGCCATGTGACTTTCTGTGGAAAGGGAGAGGGCTTCATGGATGCTCCCACTGTGGCAGGTGAGTGTGCTTCAGGCACCTGGGGGAGAGTGTAACCAGGGGCCCACCCCAAACCGCACAGGATGCTGCTAAGATCCCGTTCCGTTATGTGCTGTGGAGACGAGCCCTGGCTGGGGTCTCCCAGTGTCTGTGGGGCGGGGGTCCTTCACCCTCCAAGGAAGGCCAGCATGCAAGTCTGAGTGGTTGGTGCTGTGGCTGGCAGTGCTGCCCACAGGTCAGCTAAGGGCCTTTGGGAGTTTTTCAGATGTCCTGTGGGAACCGAAAACTACATGTCTGTGGAACCAGATTTTCTGTCCGTCATTTCCTCTCCCCCAGCAAATTCAACATATTTTTTTCTGAGCAAGTTGGACTGCATTCTTTAGGAAGGTATGATGGCTGTTTGTACTGGTGGATGAAGTAGAAGTTCTGCGGTGATGGCCACACCTGCTCCCGGGAAACTGGTACTTTCCTGGGCTCAGACTCTGGGCAGGCAGGTTCGTGGTCTGAGTGTTGGCTCCCCAGACAGCGCCATCATGTGGCCAGGCTCAGAGGCATCTCGGGAGACTCAGCCAAGTGTATCCCGGGAGATGTTATTCTAGGGCGTGTTGGGAGATTTGGCCCAGTGCATCCTGGGAGATATCATTCTAGTGCATCTCAGGAGACATGGCCCAGTGATCCTGGGAGACTTGGCCCCATGCAGTGATATTCCTTATGTGATGAGTTTGTTTTTAAATTAGTATAATTCATTACTTATCAAAACACATAGCTTCTGTGCTGGCTGTATGATGATTTTTTTGTGGATGCTGAAAAGTACACTGGGTTCCTCCTGACCTCTGGAGATGTGCATTTGTAAGCCTTGCAAGTGGGGACTTGGTGCTCTGAGGGTTAAGTCGATTCTCTCACCTGGAGGCTGCTTTGTCCTTAGGCGATTGGTGTTAGACAAATGACATGCTGTCTAGAGAGAAGGGTATTTAAATTACATTGCTGGACTCTGGGTTGCCAAAAGGAAGCCCTCTGGGGAATCTTATATATTTGACATGTATTTGCAGTGTGTAATTGGAACCGTGAGAAAGGTCTTTGTTCAGTGCTATTGAAGAGTTTTCTGTATTTTAAACCTGTTGGATCTGGAAAGAGTTGTTAGTTTTTGAATTCTTTTCTCTGATAATGACTTCTTATAAAAGTTTAGGGCAAAGACTATTTCTACGTCATATACCACCTTCTCCCCCAAAGCTCTGTGATCGCTCAGTACCCTGCATGGACTGGGGCTGGTCTGTCTCTTGTCTTCCTGTCCCTGGATATCAGAGCTGGAAGCCCAGAGCATACTTTCACACAGAAGAGGCTGGTGAAGGCCTGAGAGGTCGGGAGCAGCCATGGGCCTTTCCCAGGAGCAGCAGAAGCAGGCCCGACCCCGTCCTTCTACCCCTGGGGCACGGTACTTACTACCACCTTGGGATGAATTGGAGCCGAGAGCCCCACTTCCCAGTTTTCTTGTTGAAGAAATCCATCATCTTGCTTTCTCTCCTTCTGAGCTGTTTTACTTTATGAAAATCAAATTCCTTTCCAGTGACTGTGAGGCAGGTGTCCCACCGTTGCTGTCAGTGGCTGCATAGTCCCCTCTCTCAGACCCCAGTCCAGCAGCGAGGCCTGTGTTCGTTCCTGGCAGCACTTCTTCACCTGCACTTGGATCTCAGCACTAATGTTTGTGGCAGGTGTTATAAATGGGTCACTGGAGCTTTCGAGAGAAAGATTTTGAAACTGCCCGTGCCAAGGACTGGGGTGGGACTTGCCAGGGAGGCTTTGCCAGGCAGCTACAGCAGCATGGCCACATGGGTGGGCAGGGCTGGCAGTGAGACCCTGAGGCCCAGGCGGGCTTGGGTCTCTACTTCTCTGACCTAGCTCTGTGGGAGGCTGCAGGAGGACACAGGGAAGTCCAGCGCCTTCATGTCGTTGGAGGGCCAGGCAGCTACCCAAGGACATCACATGCATATGTATGGGTGCCAGGGACCAAAGTTGGGGTTTGTGGGGGTCACCTTGCCACACAGAACTCAGAGCCCACGTTTCTCACCGATCTTTTCTCTCTCAAGTAGGGTTGAGCCCGAGTGCAGCATACGGCTCCCACCGCCCTCTCACAAACTGACCTTCTTCCATTCCTTGAGACAGAGAAGTGGATGGGCCAGAGAGCAGAGCCAAGGAGTCTGTGGAGCGAGTGAAGACTGGCACCTGGAGCCACACGTGGGTGGTGGGTGCGCAGGTCCTGACCCTTGAGACAGAGCAGTGGGCCAGATGAGCCTATGGTTGGACCTCCTAGTCTCCCGATTTTCCCACCAATAAATGCCAGTCAGCCATGCGGGGGTCTCTGTTGTGCTGAGGCAGACGTCTATTAGTGGGTACAGATGACAGTGCGTGTCCTTTTCCTCGTGACTGGTCAGCCTCACGAGCCATCTCACAATTACTTGGGGTCAGGCTCCCCCAGCCAGAGGCAAGCAGGTTGAGGGTGGGCCCATGTCCCTGTGGAGGTGGACTTCTCCCTGGGGGCCCTGAGCATTTCTCAGTGTAGTAGTTGGGTGCGACGTCCACCTGAAGTAGAAGTGGACAGTACTGACCGCTGTCATTCATAGTTGTCTATTTTGAAATTGATTTTGTCCAATGGACGGATAAATTGGGACTCAGCAGTTAGCATCCAGATTTCCCTCAGGCTATAGAGTTGCTGAACAATCTTCCCCAGAAGTGTCTGGGCAGCTGGGTAAAGTGGCGGTTTTAGAGAATCTGGGGCGGCAGTGACAGCGAGTTTATGCGATGCTTCCCCTCAAGGTGCCACAGCCTGTTAGTTTTGACATGCATTGGGCCATGAATGGGCTACGCTCTTAACACAGAGAGTGAATATGAACAACACTAGGAAACTAGGAGTAATTCCAGGTAAACTAGAACTTTTCCAGGTAAGACAAATGAAGACCAATTTGAAGCATTACAGATTTGGTTTAGTTCAAGTTTGGATAATAATTTTTAAATCGCTAATTAGATTTAACTACTTTATCTGAAACAGTTGTGGTAGTGTCCTCTGGTTTGGTTTGGCATTTATACATGCTCCGTGAGTCTTTTTATTTTTTATTTTATTTTATTGAAGTATAGTTGATTTACAATGTCATGTTAGTTTCAGGTGTACAGCCCAGTGATTCAGATATATATATATATATATATATATATGTATATAATATATACATTCTTTTTCAGATTCTTTTCCCCTAAAAGTTATTATAAAATATTGAGTATAGTTCCCTGTGCTATACGGTAGATAACTTTGTTGGTTATCTGTTTTATATAAAGTAGTGTGTATATGTTAATCCCAAGCTCCTAATTTGTCCCTCCCCCCTTTCCCCTTTGGTAGCCATAAGTTTGTGTTCTGTGTCCGTGGGTCTATTTCTGTTTTGTAAATAAGTTCATTTGTACTATTTTTCAGATTCCACATGTAAGTGATATCATATATTTGTCTTTCTATGTCTGACTTACTTCACTTTATATGATCATCTCTAGGTCCATCCATGTTGCTGCCGGTGGCATTATTGCATTCTTTTTTATGACTGAGTAATATTCCATTGTGTATATGTACACTACCTCTTCTTTATTCATTCCTCTGTTGTTGGACATTAAGATGGCTTCTGTGCCTTGGCTGTTATAAATAGTGCTTCAGTGAACATTGGGTATACATGCTCTGTGAGTCTTAACTGTATGCTTCAGTTTTAGGAGGTAGACAAAGAGGGACAGGTACTCTTTCAGAAAGCTGAGCTTAGTTCCTGGTGTGCTGACTGGCGGAGGCAGACCCTTGTTAGCTTCAGTGGCTCCTGCTCAGGGAAGTTTGCCTGGTGCTCCCAGGGTATGATGCCAGGCAGAGAGGGCTCCGGGGGCTTTGCAGGTGGGAGGGGTGGCATGCACCTGGTTGTGGCCAAGACAGATGCGAGGCCAGTGGGGAATTGGTATAGTGGCCCTGGGGCACTCACGAGAGGGAGCCATGGACAGCTTGGGCTCTGCTGTGCTGAGGTGAGTCACTAGGCTGACCAGAGGCTGAGGCTGGTAGTGGTCCAGCAGTGATGGAGGGGCTGGGCAGGGAGATGCTGGACCAGAGTGAAGGGGTCCTCTGCAGAGGTGTGGCTGCTATGGGTGGGGTAGGCCTTGACTGGACACAGGGAAGCAAGGAGGGGCAGCCCTGGGATGACCACTGTGCCCTGAACTGTGCCCCAGAGGGGCATGGGCCACTGGCTGACATGGGATGTGTGGGTGAGATGGGCTTTGTTTCAGACGTTGTGGAATTTGAGGGGCCTTTGCATATCCCGTGTGGGGTGTTGTACTGCCATTGGGTTGAAGACATGAGAACTTGGCAAGAGAGTGGCTCCATGTTTAGAGTCCTCAGCCTGCACAGAGGAGGAATAAGGCCAGCTCCAGGCGTGAGTGACCTTGGTGTCCACAGCGTGGGTGCCCGGCCAGAACTTTGAGTGCAGGTGCCCTTGCGGTGCTGCTAACATTGAGGAAACATGTTCTTGAGGTCCTCAGTCCTGGTTGAGATGCATATAACTGATAACACAATGTCTGAGATTTTTATTTTGGAGTACATTTATTTTGTGTAATTTCAAGTAAATTTATGTGAACATTTACAAATCTTATTAAAAGTAATCATCATATGTATACAAAATAAATGGTACAGAATCAAATCTATTTTTTGTTGCTCTCTATGGAGAATCAAAAGTCTTTAGATGCAAAAGGCAGAGGGGACATTTGTATATAACATTCATAGTTCTGCCATTGTTTCTTTTGATTCTTTGCCTAAGACTGTTTCTAGGTACATTTCTTTGGAAGATAATTTCTGTGATGATAGTTGCATGTGCAAATAATTGGTGCTTCATTTTTCTTAAATCCGTACCTTGAGTGTCTTTTCTCAGACTGCAGATTACAGCAGAGAGAGAAGATAGAGAAGAGAGAATTGAGGTGCCCAGACCCGGGGGAGATCCCAGTCCAGATGTGCCTGAGAGGGTGGGGCTGCTGCAGGGAGGGCTGGGCCCCTCTGGCTGTGCCTTTGGTCACTTGGTGCATTTTGTGACCCTGTCCGCTCACCGCTGGCTCTCTGGCTCTTTCTTTGTTCGCTTTGTTCAGTGGTTGATCTCCCCTGCTGTCTTATGCATCGACCTTCACACGCTCACACCAGTTCATGCACGTGAGAATCGTGCATGAGTTGTCTGGGCACCACCTGCCCCACATGGGATGCTGCCATGTTCCAGTTCTACCCTGGACATCTCTCGCTGTGTCTGCAACATGTGGCCTGAGGGGTGGTGCTGCTGAGACAGGGAGACTCTGGCCGTGTGCACAGATAGAAGAATGTGCTCCCACCCCTGGCCTCCCGGGGGGCGTGGGCTCTGTACCTGTCCATCCACTGTTGTGCTCGGTGGCCCAGTGTTGGATGGTGATCCACGGAAGCGGTTCTGCCCTGGTGCCCGGGAGCTGGCATGTGCGGCCACGCCATCTTCTCAGAACAGATACTCATTTTCACTTTATTTTTATTTATTTATTTTTTATTTTTGTGGTATGCGGGCCACTCACTGTTGTGGCCTCTCCCGTTGCGGAGCACAGGCTCCGGATGCGCAGGCTCAGCGGCCATGGCTCACGGGCCCAGCCGCTCCCCGGCACGTGGGATCTTCCCGGACCGGGGCACGAACCCGTGTCCCCTGCATCGGCAGGCGGACTCTCAACCACTGCGCCACCAGGGAAGCCTTCATTTTCACTTTTAATACTTCTCTAAACACTGTGGGAGCTGTTTAGTGTGCTTTATGGCAGCATCGTTGTCTGTTTTGAATCAGTAGATTGAACTGATGTTCAGTCTTCAGCATGTTCTTTCAGAGAATTTCATTGAGTGTGATTTAAAAAAATTAATACTCTACCTTTGAATTGTTAGTTAAAAATTTTCTGAGGGTTATTTCTATTACATTTTACTATTATAATCCTTTTAAGAGGTTTTAAACAATTGTTCATTTATAAAATTAATTCAGTACCTTTATACTTTTAAAACCCTATGCATGAGTGTTTTCTTTTTAAGTACATGTCTCTAATAAGCAAACCTTTCCCAAATACTTGAAATACATGAATCTGATAAATTTAATAGGTAAATACAGTACAATTTCAGCTCCCTTAAACATTACAGTGCTTTTACCATGTGTCTTAAATTCTCTCATCTCTTTATAAAATCAAAAATTACATGTGCACTATTAAAAACTCAGTGAGACATTTTAAAATGGAACCAGAAGGACAATCTGTATGGACTTCAAATTACTTTAAATATCACAGGTGTTTTAGGTAAGTAAATGTATCTAGGTTATCCCTGGAGTTAGCACAGAATGACCATGGGCTTTGCTTTGTCACCCTAGTTCTTAGCCCTAAAGCTCGGTGAGGTCACAGATGCCCTCTGAGCAGAGCTAGGACACCTGTGTAACGGGGTCTCCTACCTCCGAGCTTGCTCACCAGCTGGTAACTGCTTTGCGGCTGAACTAGAAGCCCGTCTATCGTTCGTGGTCCCCTTGACAGCAGGACTCCGGGGTCCGGTGTCCTCTGGATCAGATACTCTTTCCTCATCAGAAGGTGTCCCAGGTGGTGCTGCTCACCCTCGTCTTGCTCCCGTGAAATGCCAGCCCTTTCCCTTGCTGCTGGTGGCCTCTGTGTCCCTTTGTGTCTCCTTGGGCCCAGCAGCGTCCCTTTGGTGGGCCCCGCAGGCATGTCCGTGCCGTTCTCTAGGAGTTTTGGGGCAACTTTTGAGAAACGTTTTCACCTGCCTCTCTGGGGCTGAGGTGCCAGCAGGGTTGTGGTACAGTAGGTGCGGCGTCTTTGGAGCTGAGTGCTGCTTTGGCTGCATCACGGTCTCTGTCTCCCATGTGCAGTTGTCACCGTGATCCTGAAGGCGCTGACATACGAGGAGAAGCGGGGCGCCTGCAGCGTGGGCTCCAACGTCAGGGACGCCGCCTGCTATGTGTGCTGGGCCTTCGCACGGGCCTACGAGCCTCAGGAACTGAAGCCCTTCGTGGCCGCAATCTCAAGGTAAAGCCTGTTAAATGATTTTCCAATCACTGTGGAGGAGTGACAGCATTGGCTCGCCTGCTTCACTGTCTGCACCTGTGCAGTGAAAACCAGCTCAGCCTCACAAGGCTGGAAAAATACATTTCCCCTGGTTTCCTGTGCCACCCGCGTGGGCCTGAGCCCTACTTTTAGGATCCTGTGTTTGTGCCCTGGAAAATTCAAAACAGATGTGTCCTCAGTATAGTGATGTTGTGAGTTAATTTTTTCCCTGTCTCCTGTTGGACTGGAGTCCCTTTGACGTGAAAAGGGAGGTCAGGTCTCTGCTTCTGGTTGTTGATTAAGAAGTTGGAGGAGGTGGCTAAGCATGGCGGCAGCCTCTGGGTTAGTCATGGTTGTAACACTGATCCGATGGCTTTTCCTAGGAGATGGATTGCAACATTGTTCTCAGGTCCTGGAGGCCGCCTGCCACGAAGGAGGTGCCGTGAAAAGAGCAGGAGACCCCCCAGGTCTCAAAGCATCCGCACGGCAACTCTGTCCTGACATCCTCCTCCTCCGGTCCACGCGTCGGGTCCCCCCACCTTCTGAGCGCCAGCTGGGCCTGGGGGAAAGCCGTGGAGGGCATGGGCCACTCTAGGGTCCGGAGAGGGTCCTCAGACCTGTTTACTGCTCCGGATGCGTGGCCAGGCTGTATTTCTCAGTCTTTACCCTCACGCGAAGGCGGAGCCTGCAGAGCAGCTTGAGGATTCTGACCCCTGCTTAGGGAGACACACTGCTTCCCAGGAGGTTGTAAAGGTGTCTGACCCCTTCCGGTCCTGTCCACCCTTGGGAGGGGACAGGTGGGGTGGGAGGGCAGTAGGCTTGTGGAGGTACCGTGGCCTGAGGCCTGGCTGCGGAGACCAGGCTGCCTGTGCCTTTGTCCCTTGTTCCTGCCCTCGGGCGTGCGTTCCCCACTCTCTCATTGCTCTGCAAACGGGAGATCGTTTGCTGTTTAATGCAGCTTCGGGGAAGGCGCTGCCTACTGCTTTCTTGTTCTGCTCCTCCGCTTTTTGGAAGTTGCTTCTGTAACTAGAGAATGAAGCAAAGAAGTGTGTTTTGCTCATTGTTTACATCAGCAGTCACAGGATGATGAACCCTTAGTTGGGTGCTGTCTCATTCAGTGTCACGGCTTCCCACTCCTCCAAGGACGCTTGCCTGGAGCTAAGCCAGACCTGGCTCTGCAAATGCCACGCTGCCTCTGCCAGAAGCAGATGTGGGGGAATCTGGCTCCAAATGGTCATTCCCATTTCAGAGTTAAACCGTCCCGACAAGGCTTCTTTTTTCAGTTTAACCTTTGTGGCTGAGAGCTTGGAAGGTTGCAGGAACCTGGGCCCCTGCTTTCTCCAGGGACTCTCTTTGGTTCAGCCCAATGGGAGAAGCATTGCCAAGGGCTGAAGGGTCAGTAGAGGCATTGGGCCCAGAGGTGGGCAGCCCCCACTCACCACGTCCTCTGCTTCGGGGAGAAGCTTCTCATTGCCCCGTAGGTGAGAACGTCAGAGTCACAAGACCTCGTCACCAACTTGGAGAGAAATAGGGTCCTGAGTCCTGCTGTCCCTGCTGGCATACGTGGGCCAGAGAGCAGGGTTCTGTGCAGGCCCTGGGCTTGGGAAGGGAGCCTCTTTCACCCAAAAGCAGATGCCATTGCAATGCTAATCTCAGCAGTGGTTTTATAATGCAGAGTACCAGCCGGTGAGCAGAAGTGCTGGTAAGTGTTAAGCCTGGCCCTTGCTCACATGGCGTGACTGTCAATGTGGATTCCTGGTGTGGGCGGCCCTTCACATACTCCTGTCCAATTTTCCTGGAGGCTGAAGGGGCACCGGCACATCTTACTTCAGGGTGATGCCCTGTTATTCAGAAAAGGAAAGACCCCCTTTGGTGAGAGGGTTACTTCCTGGAGCTGGCGCCTGTTGGGAGAGGGCTTTGAAGAGACCAGCGACCCCGCTGGGTGGAGGCCTGTGCAGCCCACCTGTTGGACGAGGGTGATGCAGGTCTGCTTGCAGCTGAGGGGTGGGCTGAGCCCTACTGTGGGGCCCCCGAGGGAACTGGAATGTGAGGGGGACAGAGTGCAGGTGGGTCGTTAGGACACCGAGCTTTCTGAGCTGGGACTCATTTTAAATAGGGACAGATCACAGCTGTGTGTACTGGTGGCAGCGTCCGTCCGCAGAAACTCATGTGGTTCACCTGGGACCTTTGATCTCCGTGGAGGCTGAATTTCCCTGACGTCTTGGATACGCCCAAGCAATCACTGATGAGTTTACATACGCTGAAACCACCAGCTTGCAGGGGAGCCCAGAGACTCCTGCTTCACAGCCCTCCTAATTTACCCTGGAGTTAGTGCCTCATGGAGTTTCTGCTCAGAAAGGCCCCTCTTGTCCCCTTCCCCTGTGCCCATCCCAGGACTGGATCAGCAAGTGCCCGTTGGAGCCATGCCCGGCAGCTTTCTCAGTCCAGTTTGGCAGGTTCCGAGGGAGCCTGTGCTCCAGCCTTTCCTGGTCCATCTAGACAGCAGGCCCGGGGGTGGAGCAGGCAGGCGGGCGGGCTGAAGGGTGAGTCACAGTGCCAGGTGAGTCTGCAGGACGCTGCGGGCGCTCGCTTCCCTGCCCCAGGAGTATCGGTTGGGGTGTGTCCTTTGAGATCAGCCTCCCTTGGTTTGTAATAAGTGACCACATTTTAATTGTCAGCTTTTAAGCCTGTTCATCCTGGCACATGATAAAATCTTGATATCTTTATACTTTCACAAACTCATCAGTAGATCCTGCAAAAGTAGACAGTTGAGATCAAACTGTAATTCTGTAAATGAACTAGAAACATCTGATGAAAAGAATCAGGTGGTGGTAGTAATGGGCAGGGCTGGGCTCAGCCCGTACAGAGGAAGAGGTCAGAGTGTGGCCGGTCACCAGCTCAGTGAGCCGTGCAGGGAAGGAACGCTCACCTTCCTAAAGGAACTGCTCTGGCCTGCTCCCCTTCCTAAAGGAACCTGAGGAACTGTTTTCCCCCCTCACCTGTGAATATGTGCTTACCCTCTCTGTTTTGTAAATACCGAAAAGGAAGTTTTTAGGTCATTTTAATCATGGTTTGAATTAGTGTTGGTCGATTTTGAAAACCTGTATTTCCTAAGCGTTATATTCAGACACAATAAGAGATGGAATAATTATTTTGTGAATAAGTACATAGGACTTCCTGAAAAGCCAAGTGTAATTTAGGGAGAAAGAAACACATAAAATTAAAATGGTAGAGGGTGGTTGTGCATTATCTAGAAAGTACCATCTCACCAGTAATCAAAAGCTAATTTGCAAGAAAAGGAAAAAAGATCCCTGTTGCCAGCATGTGTGTTGGTTGTCACCTTCTAGCGATTTCCTCACCTGAAACTCTTTTGTAAGCCGAGCTCCTGTTGACATCAACCCTGCAGGGCCCCTCCCGCACCAGGGGCAGTGCCCGACTCAGCCTCGCGGAGTGAGCTGGGCGAGCAGGGCAGCGTGGGCAGTGCCTGGGGATTGGCTCCCAGATCTCTTCCTCGAGGGCAAGATTGTCCTGAAAAATCAGGAAATGGCAAGCATTGCTCAAAGCTACGTCTTGTTCCCACTCAGCGTTTCTTGATGACGGACTCCAGGGGGAAGGTAACCTTCCTGTTTTTCGAGAAAAATTAAGTGGCAATTGTTGACCAGAGTGTTCCCCGCCGTCCACCTGGTAGGTCTCCCCTCAGACTCCATTTTAGCTCTGCTGCGAATGAAAAGCACTTTAAAGACGTCTTGTGTTTCGCCGTTGTGTCAGCTGGTATGAGCTTTGATTCTTCTGATTTAGAGAAAGCCACACGTGCGTCTTGTAATTTTTTTTGTTTGTTTGTTTGTTTTGCGGTACGCGGGCCTCTCACTGCTGTGGCCTCTCCCGTTGCGGAGCACAGGCTCCGTACGCGCAGGCTCAGCGGCCATGGCTCACGGGCCCAGCCGCTCCGCGGCATGCGGGATCCTCCCGGACCAGGGCACGAACCCGTGTCCCCTGCATCGGCAGGCGGACTCTCAACCACTGCGCCACCAGGGAAGCCCACGTCTTGTAATTTATTCCAAAACCAATGTGACTTGAAACCTTTAGACAACACGGATGGGTAAGAAATTATTAGTCTGATATTTAAAACGTTTTTGACTTTGAAATGACAAGATTACTGTTAATTAAGGTAAAAAGTATATTTTGTATTTTATTGCTACAAAATATTACACAAACTAACAACAATTGAGTTTGGGGTGAGATCTGCTTTTTGCTGTACCTGCTAAAACCAGGTGCCTGGAGCTCGGAGCAGGTCCAGGCATGCAGCTCCCCTGACTCGGACAAGAAAGAAAGTCCCTTTCTGTTTGACACAGACCATCTTTCTGTGTTGGGAAATCCTGGGTGAAGTATTACTTGAACTCTCCCAGCGAAAGCAAACAGGTGAAGATACCTGAGAGTGTTCCAGCCCCAGTGGCTGTGGTCGGTATGGTCCTTGCTGGCTACAGTCTGGCCCCTGCACCTCTCACTGAAATTCTAAGTGAAAGCACATGACTCATGCTCAGCCCCATCCTGCTGAGGAAAACTTCACAGCACATGGGACATGGGGGCCCTGGGGGAGCTCTCATGTTGATATTTAAACAATATTGTCATACCTACTTTTATTTGAAACATGCTAGTATTTCTAGATAAGCCAGTTTTGTTCTGAAAGTGTGAAATTAGAGTAATTTTCAAAATTGAGTCCAAATCAGAACAGTATTTAAAACTTGTTGCATTCGTAGATATATACACAGTGGATTTGTTGAATTAACTTGAGTCTATATTTGACTAAGAGCTGTGCTTTTTAAGTGGTTTTGTTATATTTGTCCTACTGTGTTCTGTGAAGTTTGGTAAAATATGGATAAAGCAGCCAGTATTTGAAGCCATTTACTTGTGAATGCAGAAACAACCTGATGGAGGCGGTTGGGCCTGTCTCTAGTGCCCCAGGGTCAGGTTCTCAGGCTGTAGCCAACGCAAGCCCTTCAGAAGCTGGCCTTCGGATGAGCCTCACCCTGCGTGTCTGAGTCGGTGGCCTGGCCCTGTGGCCCTTGTGAGCTCGGGGTCTGCTCCTGTGACCACAGGCAGGGTGTGTTCACCGTGACGGGACAGGAGGCTTGCGCCCAGAGGCAGACCACTGCGTGCCATTCAGGGGGGTTTCTGCCGGGCTCCCACGACACACAGTCTCTCCAGGAATCATTGCTGTGTGGCAAGTGACCACAGGGACCGAGCCAAGTGGGCTGGACCTTGCCACGGGGGCGCGGGAGGCCCACAGACCCACCTCAGGCCGAACACAGAGAGGGGTCTACAGGAGAACGTAAGCGGCGTCACCTGTGGTGGGGACGCCCGAGCTTGGCCTGGGCCCCGTCACTGCCAGGTAACTATGGGGGAGCGTGTACTGGAAGAGTGAAGGAGGTAGAGCCCCTTCCCTGCAGCTGCCGACTGAGGTTCAGGGGAGGAGCTGGAAGGAGGTAGCACACACGACAAAGCTGGGAAGGACCCTTCGGCACAGGAGTTCATTAATGTTTTGGCTCAGTCACAGCGTAAGCGGACAGACTTGAAGCCATGCTGTCTCCGTTTGGCCACACAGAGCAGGCCCCGCAGGCTGACCTGCACGGCGCGGCGGTGGCACAGAGTGGAACTTGGACTTGGCTCAGTGGTCTCGGCTGCACCAAGGAGCTAGGTTGAAGTTGGGCCCAGCCTGCCCCAGGCAGGGCCAGAGCGTCCACAGCTGGGAGGCCTGGTAGTCAGAGCGGTTCGATGCATAACTTAGTAGTGACCTTACAGGGGTTATGGTGGCCTGTAGGGTTAGGATGGCAGGTGATTTTAAGTTTATTCTCTTCGTTTTTTTCCATTCTCTCCTCATTAATCAGTGTTCCATAATTTAAAAGTTGTAATTTAGGATAAATAGATTGACAGGAAATTTCAAGAATTCAGTGTAAAATGTGGACTTTTGGTACAGAGGCATTATAGATATGTCAACATTTTTCTGGTGTCAGATGTTAAAGTAAAGCAGAAATTCTTGGTTAGTATCTTTTCCTAGAATACATATGATCTTACGGAGTTTTTCCAAAGGCTCTTATTGGGACTTCCCTGGTGGCACAGTGGTTAAGACTCTGTGCTCCCAACGCAGGGGGCCTGGGTTCGATCCCTGATTGGGGAGCTAGATTCCATACGCATGCTGCAACTAAGAGTTCGCATGCCATGCAACCTGACAACTAAGGAGCCCGCCTGCCACAGCTAAGACCCAGCACAACCAAATAAATAAATATTAATAAAAAATAAAAGTAAAAAAGGCTCTAAACTAATATGCAAATATAATACTTAACTTTCCATCAATGATGAGAATACATTTAGAATAAAACACCAATCATGTTTTTGTTAAGAACAGTAGTGTGTATACATTAATCCCAAACTCCTGATTTATCCCTCCCTGCCTTTCCCCTTTGGTAACCATAAATTTGTTTTATATGTCTGTGGGTCTATTTCTCTTTTGTATGTAAGTTCACTAGTATAATTTTTTTTAGATTGCACATATAAGCAATATCATATATTTGTTTTTAGCTTACTTTGTATGGTAATCTCTAGGTCCATCCATGTTGCTGCAAATGGCATTATACACACTACTATATATAAAATAAACAGCAAGAACCTACTGTATAGCACAGAGAACTATACTCAATATTTTTTAATAACCTGTAAGGGAAGAGAATCTGGAAAAGAATAGAGACACACACACACACACACACACACACACACACATATGTATAACTGAATCACTTTACTGTACACCTGAAAGTAACACAACATTATAAATCAACTATATACTTCAATTAAAAAAAAAGAACAGTAGTTGTGTGATTTTTGTTTATTGAAAGATCACAGTATTAAATGTCTTGATCAGTTTAATGATTTCTAAGATTTTGTTAACAAAAAAATTATGTTGAAATAGAATCGATTAATCTGGTGATGAATTTCCTTTAGTGTTAAGCCCAGTATTTTTAAAAAATCTCATTTTGGCTGTAGTTTATAATATAATAAAGAGTTGAGAGAGGAATGGGGAATAACTTTCTGTTAATAGAGTTTTGCTGAAATTAATTTCAGCTTCAACTAGTAAAAGGACCCCAAATACTAACACTGGATCTTGAAAAATCTTCAGATATTTAGTGGCTTTTCAAAAAAACTTTAAATTTTGAACTAACTTCAGGCTTAAAGAAGAATTGCAAAAATAATAGACGTTCCCATAAAAGCCCTTCACCAGCTTCCCTGAATATCGACCTCTTACAAAGGGGACCGAGGAATGAGTGTTGTGTGGGGCCAGTGGTTAAACCGCAGCTGCTCTTTGGTGATGTGCCTGCCATCTTGGTGTCGCATTTGGGGTGCGTCCCAAACTCACTGTGCCAGTTGAGGTCTGTAAAGTGACTGTTTTTTTAAAAATAAATAATAAACATTTTGGGGGTACTTTGAGACTCTGTAACTATCCAGTTTTCACACCCAGCACCCATCGGGTACTGCGCTAGGCTAGCGATGGTGGTTCTTTCGTAGGAAAACATGTCTCCTCTGCCTTTTGCTCCTTTGTTTACTTATGTCAGTGTGGACCATGGATTATCTTCTAGCACCGTTGGTTATTTTGTTGCTCAGATTGCTCTGCCTTTGGCTGTTGGGAGCAATTTCAGGTTGGTTTCTGTGCCCTGTGTTCCCTGCCCCCTTGCGCCTTTGTTTTTAATGGTTTCTCAATTTCTAGCATGACAGGATGCCCCAGGCTTTTCTTTTTCCCTCAACCCAGCCCTGGAGTCAACCACCTCCAGGAGTCTGTGTTCCTCATAGTGGAGAGTAGTATTTAGAATCCAGGACCTGGATTCCGCTCCCATTCCCACAGTGTTATCCTTTGCACCTCCGGCCTGGCCAACTGCGTGGACACCTGCGATTCCAGCCCAGCGCCGGGTCCCCTGGCCTCCTGTGATCAGTGCTGCTTCATCCTGGCTCCCTCCTCTGCGGCATCCACATGCAGTTGTTTCAGAACTGCTAACCCTCCCCTGTGAGAAACACACCCGCCCCGGAGGAGAGAGTTCCCGTGTCTCCTCCCCGTCCATTGAGTGTAGTGTCTTTGTGTAACGCAGGCACATTTCCTCTGCTGTTGCAGGACCCCACTTCCTATAGTTTCTTTTTAATTTGCATTCAGGAAAATTCAGTCTTTGTCGTGAACAGTTCTGTGGGTTTTGACAGATTTGTAGGGTTGGGTTCTACAACTTCAGTACCAAACAGAATGGCTGTCGGGTGGGAGGGCAGCACCCCTTTCAGGTGATCTCTGTGTGTCTGAATAACCCTTTTTCAAACATTTCCTCTGTGGGCTGATAGGAGATGCAAATTTACAAGTCACACTTAGACACAGCACTTTGTCCCCACTTTGTTTTCTGTTGTTACCAAAGCCGACTGGGCACTTAAGTACCTTCCGGTTTGTCCCCGATGGTTGAGGGTGATCACGTAGTGAAGGGAGGTTTCAGTGAAGCTGGTGGACAGTGTGAGCCTGGGGGCTTCCTTCTTGTGGAGCTCGGCCGTGGTTTGGCTTGTGGGGGTAGGACCATCAGAGCTGCTTTCTGTGCTTGCCTACAGTTTCTGGGGAGATGTAGGACTCATCGCTCCTGCTGGCCTCCTGGGCCCCGCTGGCTGCCCACGCGTTTCTCTGTTTGTACCTGGCATCCTGCCCCGACCCTGCCGTCCTCGTCCTGCCCCGTGAGGCCTGTACACGAGGCCACCCTCCCTGTGACTTCTGCTGGCTCTCATGAAGTTGGGGTTGGCCACCCTCGCTGCCCCATGAGCGTCTCTTTAGCCAAGGCCCCCGAGCCACAGACGGGCTTGTGGGCATGTGGAGGAGGGAGACTATGGGGTCAGCGTCCCAGGCGTCTGTGCAGATTCCCTTTCATTAATCGCCTTCCCTTTTTCTCACAGCGCACTGGTGATCGCTGCCGTGTTTGACCGAGATGTAAACTGCAGGAGAGCAGCCTCTGTAAGTTTTCCTGTCCTGTTCCTTTTCTTGAGAGTGTGGGTGGCTCTGATCTGTGACCGGCTCCCCGGAGAGGCTGTGGTCACCGGCTTGTGAAGCAGGAGGGATGCCCAGGGGATGGGGGCCCATGGAGGGTGGCTCCCACTCCCTCTGGGTCCCAGCCGAGGAGTGGGCTATAGCCCGTGGAGGGTGGGTCAGGATGGGTTGACCCCATCCAGGTGGGGATGGAGAGGGGGCCTGGAGGGTCCACAGCTCAGGAGTGGGCAAGTGTGCACAGTGGGTGCTGCTGTCTGTTTGACGAGTGAGTGTCTGGCCAGGGATCAGCATTGCAGCCTCGCTTTTTGGTTGGTGGGGTGACACGGAAGCGCAGCCTCCGTCCTCAGAGGCAGGGGCTCCATCAGGTCACAGAGCCCCCTGCTCCCTTGCAGCTGCTGATGGCCTGTCTGCTCTCTGTTCCCTGAATTACATGGGGTCCTTGAAACTTTCTGGTTTCAAGAAAAGTTTCCCAGGAAAGCTCAGGACCTCATCTGTGTCCTGCGGTTTCTCTTCTTTTGTCTTGAGCATCAGTAGGAAGCCTGGTGATTCTTTGAGAAGTCTTCACGTTTGTGCCCTGATATTTACCCTCAGGCAGTAATTGTAAGACTCATTGAAATACAGTAAGAATCGTTTGTTAAATCTGTCCTTAAAAATTACCTTTTGGGGAATTCCCTGGCGGTCCAGTGGTTAGGACTCCGTGCTTCCACTGCAGGGGGTCTGGGGTTCCATCCCTGGTCAGGGACATAAGATCCCACAAGCAGCACAGTGTGGCCTAAAAAATATATATATATATATTTATATTTTCTTTTCTGTTTATTGGAACCTAAGAGCTAATTTTGGGAAGCAATAATAAAATCAAAGCACTGATACTTTTTACCCTAGGGAAGAGGTGACATAAAACGACAGAAATAATTTTTTTTTTAAGTTAAAATTAAAATCCTTTAAAATCAGCAGAAATTCTTTGCATTAAACACCACCTAAGTGACCCCTGCTTACCTAAGTGGTGCAAGGCTAAGGCAGTGAAAGGTGCTTTTGTTCGAAGCTCATTTGAAAATGTCAGGATCAAGTCCCTAATTATTGGGGATGAAGTTTCTCTCACTGCAAAGCTGCTTCCTCGTGAAGACGTGTTTCGTCCTTTTTGGCTCCTGTTTGTGCTCGTTTTGTGCTCTCCTTGGGAGCCCGCCCAGCAAGCTCGGGCCTCTTTCCCCAGCGCCCAGGAGGTGGGAGCTCAGTGTGGGTGGTGAGCTGTCTTCTCTCTCCGTCCTGTGCCCTGGGGGCACCACCTCTCCGGGTTGTCAGGTGCCAGGAGGCTCTCACCACCACCAGCAGCCCTGGGAGGATGGCCTTCCCGTCATACTTGGGTGTCTCGGAGAGTGACAGACTGGAGGCCCACCCGGTTAATCACGGTGAATATATTTATGAATTTGTGAAAAGATGTCCCATTAAGTGGTTGTTCAGTGCTAGTTGTTGTACATGTTAGAAAGTGCCCAGCAGGCCCCCAAATGTGTCTCCCCAGCGGCCACTGGCTTCTGGCGGCAGGTTCAGGAGGAGGGAATGGGGCCAGGGAGCCACACTTCTCTTGACCTTAGATGTCCTTGAAGCCTGGGTGTAGCTACGAGTCCCAGTCTTTTTCTTTGGACGCCAAATTGGATGTTTAGTACTAAACCCCGTATTAGTTTTTGATGTGATATATGTGGACTCACACGGTGTGACCTTTGGGACTGCCTTTCCTGCAGCACGATTCCCAGGGTCCATCGAGGCTGTGGCAGTACTGGCAGCCCCTCCTTCCTGCCCTTCCCTGGCCGAGTCACGTCCCCTGGCCAGCTGTGCCACAGCTGCCTGAATTGTTCATGTATTGTAGGGTCTCTGGGTTGTTTCTGGTTTGGGACCATTAAGAATTAAGCTGCTGTAAACATTCATGGACAGGTTTTTGTGTGAACACAATTTCTCTTTCTCTGGGATAAATGCCAAGAATACAATTTTGGGGTCATATGGTAGTTGCATGGTTAGTTCTGTAAGAAAGGGCCCTGCTGTTTTCCAGAGGGGCTGCACCATTGTACCTTCCCTCCATCATTCTGTCAGTGATCAGTTTTTCTATGGCCTCACCAGCATTTGGTGTTGTCATTGTTTTTGCGTTAGTTACTCTGATTAGGTGTGTGATGGTAGCTCATTGTGGCTTTAACTTGCATTTCTCTGATGGCGATGCTAGTGATGTTGAGCAAGTTTTCATGTGATATTTACCACCTGTATCCTCTTTGGTGACGTGTCTGTTTAAGTTGTTGGGGAGGGGGAAATTCCTCCCCCCACACCAGTCCTTCTTGGTGGATTTTGGCTGGTCTAGTAATTAAATTGACACGAGACAGATTAACAGGAGAGAAAGAAACAAGGTAATTCGTATACACGGAGGTCTCATAAAAATGGGACCCACAAAGTGACCAAAGCAGGCTGTTTCTATATCATTTTCAGACAAAGAAACAGTTATTTGTGAAGATTTAACAAAGAGGCTCATGAAGAAGTGACAAGGTTTATTTCCCTAACTGGTGATGAGGACGCTTTCTCTCCCCCTGGAATGGGGAGGGTACCTTCACATGGGAGATTTATTCCTGCTTTCACAGTCAGAGTGTTTTTAATATCATTTTTCTTCTACTGGCCGTTTCTCAAGTAACTTTAATTCAAAATATCAATATGTGGCTTGGGTGGCCTGCCCTGAGCCCCAGCAAAGTCTTCTGCCCCTTTTCTCACGGGGTTGTTTGTTTTTATTGTTGAGTTCAGGAGTCTTTTCTTTCTTGGGCGAGTGGTTTGTAGGTTCTTCCTTCCAGTCTGTGGGTTGTCTGCTCATCCTCTTCACAAGGTCTTTCACGAGAACAAGAGTTTTTTTAATTTTGATGAGATCCAACCTACCAGTTTTTTCTTTTATGGGTCATGTTTCTGGTGTCAAGTCTGAGAATTCGTTACTTAGCTCTCGATCCTAAAGATTTTCTCTGTTCTGTCCCATCAGTCTGTGTCTGTCTTTTTGTCTGGGTTACCATGGCTCTCTAGTAACCCTAATACTGGGTAGAGCCATTCCTCCCATTTCTTTTTTTTCAACATTGTGTCACCATCTTAGGACTTGTGCTTTTTCATGTACATCTCGTATTATTTTTTACCTTTTAAATGATGTCACCAGAATAGTAAATGTGTTCCTAAATATTGCATGTTACGTAAATTGGCATTGTATCTTTTTTCCATTGCCTTTTGGTTGGTTTCATTTTTGCTTTAAAATTTTCTTTAATGAATTTATTGCAAAAGGTGCAAAATGGTACATAGCAAAAGTCGAGTCTCCCTGCTCCCAGTGTGAAAGCTGCATGAGGGCCCTTGGGGCAGTGCCAGTCCAGCTGTGCCTCCCCAGGGCCACCAAGTGCGAGGTCTTGGAGACGACCAAGTTTCTGGTTTTCTCTGTTTCCTGCCAGAGGTGTCGGGTGCACATTTAAACATCACGTGGGGGTCTTTGTGTTCCGTTGTCTTGATTCCTTGTGCACAACTGCATGTGCTCCTCCCAGCGCCCCGCAGGGGATGATGAAGTTGTAGCTGAAATGAAAGCCCTAGAGGTTACGACCTCATTTCCAGGAAGCTCCTGCCCCAGGCATTGGGGCTGCGTCTACAGGCAGGGTCACCCCTCCCAGGTGCTCCCTGAAGCCACCAGCCACCCGCCCTCTGCCCTCTGACCTGTCTCTCTGGTGGATGGCGCGTGGCGATGAGGTTGCATTGTGCGCAGCTGCACGCCTTGGGCGTTTACTAGCTGGTGGCAAGAAGGTCCACCTAAGGATGCCTCATTCTAAGGTAATGTTTTGACCTTGTGAATAGCCCAGCTCTGGGCCTGTGAGCAGGACGTGGAGCATGTCCGTGGCAGGTCCTGGGGAAGGCAGCATGGGGAGACCCGGCACTCAGGGTCACTGTCCTGTGAGCTGTCCTCACACATCCCCAGGAAAATGATTTGTGTTTTGGGCTTTTAGTTAACCAAACAGATATGACTCTATTCTTTTTTTTTTCTTTTTTTTTTTGCGGTATGCGGGCCTCTCACTGCCGTGGCCTCTCCCGTTGTGCAGCACAGGCTCCGGACGCGCAGGCCCAGTGGCCATGGTTCACGGGCCCAGCCACTCCGCGGCATGTGGGATCTTCCCGGACCGGGGCACGAACCCGTGTCCCCTGCATCGTCAGGCGGACTCTCAACCACTGCGCCACCAGGGAAGCCCATGACTCTATTCTTATTTTTGTATCTAAGACCTTGAATTAGGCTTTGGTGTGAAGCTCAGCATTGGGCCGCTAAGCTGATTTTATAAAATTCTTAAATCATGGTTTTAAAGCACACCAGGATGTAAAATCAGAAAGATAAACCACCCTTGAGGCTCTGAGTGGCCAGCACTGAGGATCTTTATTTAAAAAACAGTCATGGCTCATTGGTCCTGCACTGGATTTGCTGTGCGTCCATCACTCATGTCCAGCGAGTGCACACCTAACTCACTGCTGTGTTTGTGCTTCTCTTCCTAGGCTGCTTTCCAGGAGAACGTGGGAAGACAGGTATGGCTATTTTCAAAAATCTTCATTCCTAAAACTTCCTGTAGATGTAGAAGTAGAAATAGTAAAGCTACAAACGTGGGTAAAGAATTCACCTAGAGTAAGCTAGTACTTCACACTGTGACTTCTGGTCGCAGATTCACTCATAATGTGACTCAGGTGAGTTTTGACACAAGTTTTAAACAATTAGTTGTTGTTTTACAGGAAACTTGAATGTGTAAGTAATTTTCACACACGTCAGAAATCAGTGCCTTGTGCATTGCCGGGGGCCTTCTGATGTCAGCAGTTGCCCGTGGGCGCTGGAGGGGTGTGGGCAGAGGAGCCTGGCAGGGCAGGGGCAGAGACGTGACCCCTGCCTGTCCCACGTGTGGAAGGAGCCAGCTTCTGCCTGCCAGCCGCCCCATGGCCCCTCCTGACTTGACATCGTGCCCCCGGCCCTGAACCTCTTATTGCGGTCAGCCTGGGCTGGGAGGTGTGGCCTTTATCCCCAAGTCATTCATACTGTGTGTGACGATGACCACCCTGGGACACGTGGCCAGTCTGGCAGCAAATTAGCCATCTCAAGGGTCAGTTTCCCATGGCCAGGGGAGCCCAGGAGAGAGATCTGGGCTGGAGGTGAGTGCATTGTGGGCCTGGGGATCAGCAGGTGATACTGGGGACAAGCGGTGACGGGCCTTGAGGGGCAGAGGTCAGGCTGCAGGACCAAGGGGAGCCCACGCAGAGTGGCTGCTCAGCAGGTGGGAGGACGGGAGAGGTGAGCGTGCACAAGAGGGAAGGCTTGGACAAACACGGGATTCCAAGACTCCTGCCTGGACGTCTGCGAGAAAGCGTGCATGCAGGGACTGTCCCCTTGGATGCCCTCGAGTCTGTCAGGGTTCCCACAGCGGGGCTGGCCTTGCTGTTGAACCGGGGCCTGCGTTCCCAGTGCTGGGTCCACTCGCCCTTCCTGGGCCGCCAAAGGCCAGGGAGAGGGGGTGATGCTGCAGCTGTGGCTTCCACAGAGGTGTCGTTTGGGGCACGGTGGGAAGTTCTCCCGGAAGTGTGGGCTGCTGGGTGAGGCGCTCCGTCCACATGGCCTGGGTGTTGGCGAGGGGTCCCCCAGCACTCAGGGTGGAGCAGAGAGAGGAGCCAGCGGGGCTTCAGGCTGGACCAGGTCTGTGGAGGGCGGCCGACGTGCTGACCTTCCATCAAAGGCGACAGAGCAGCCAAGGGGCGGAGAGGAGGGAGGCTTAGCTGGAGGTTCTGCAGCCTGTGCTGTGAGCTGTGAGCGTGTGTGTGGGAGGGGCCGGGGCCTTGAGATGAGGTGTCCAGTTCTGAATGCAACGTTAAGGCTAAACTGATGCCAAGATGGGTCCAAACGAAGTCTCGGATTCCACAGTCATTGCCAAAGACAGAGGGAACCAAATCACTCATCTTGAACTTGAATTCGTGCTACCTTGAAATTGTTGGGGTGCTGCCTCATTCTGCGGGTGTGCTTGTCTGTGGAAGGAGCCCAGTAAGGTCACAGCCTTTCTTCCGTGGCTGGGGGGTGACTGAGACCCAGTATCCTTGGGTGTCCCTTAGTCCTGAAAGCCTGGAGCCCTGAAAACTTAGAAGAAAGCTGGTCACTAGACAGAGATGCCAACCTCGGGTGGCGACGGGCTTCGCCGTGTCAGGGCAGCAAGTGCTGCCTGCAGGACGAGGGAGGCTGACAGGGAGAGATGGGGGGTTGTCGAGGGGCCCGCAGGCCAAGATCTGGGCCTGCAGGGGAGGGCGGGGCTGTGATCAAGGAGGGAACTGCTGGAGGCTGAGCCAGGGGAGACTGGGTACCCTGAAAGTACCCAGGAGAAGAGGTGTCTCCCTCCCACCTCCAGCCCCCACGGCACCCCTGTCGGCAGAGCCCCAGGTTCCAGAAGACACCAGGGCGGTCAGGAGCTGGGCAGTACTGCTCCCTGCGCAGTCGGAGCGTGGGGGCCACTCAGGTTGGGGGGTCCATCAGGGAATGAAGGTGAGCAGCTAGGGTCCTTGTGCCCTTACCCTTCTTGTCTCCCCGTGCACTGGTGTTTATGGTAAAACCGGCCTGCGCAGTCCAGGGGAAGCCATGCCGATGTTTAAGAGGTGCGTACTGTGGGCCTGCACTCAGTGACATCCTTCTGCAGCTTGACAGGAACGAGGAGGAGAAGGATGTGAACCTGCCAAAGGAAATGGGGGCGTGGGAGGGGAGTGTGGAGAGGGCACATGTATCCCCAGACATGGGGCGAGGCCATGTGTGATGGACTTGCTGAGGGCATGGAGCGCAAGTGAGGGGCAGCAGGGGGCGTGTTTGTCCACGGCCCTGGGGTGGGATGTCCTCCGGGCTCCTGGGTGCGAGCACAGACCCTGTCTTTGGCCACCTTCAGCGACGGGGGAATTTGCAGGAGGAATTTGGTGGGGGCGCCCATCTCTCCGTCCAGGCTCACCTCTGCCTACCGGGGACTCAGGCCTGAGCGAGGGGTCCTGAGCCTCCACTCCCGGCTCCCAGAGAAACCTTGGGAGGGATTTGCTGGAACACAGCCCCCTCTGTCCGTTCTGTCCCTCCTTGCAGGGATGAGCTGTCTGGACAGAGATGTGACACTTCGGCATGCAGTGGCCGGACCAAGAAGATCTTGGGGTGTCAGGAGGCATCTGAACGTTGCCCAGGGGGCGGCAGGCTTGGGTGGTGGAGCAAAGGGCACCACCTCCTCCTGCAGCCACAGTGGCCTTTATCTGACTCGGCCTCAGGCTGGTCTGGGGTGGACGGGAGTCCAGCAGGAGTCAGCCTGGCGTGCGGTTGCCTCTTGGGTGGTGGGGGCCATCCCCTGCACTGAGCTGTGTCGGGAGACTGATAGGCTTTTAGGTTCGCTTGGGAACCAAACCTCTGATTCTGACATTGTGTCCGTGACGGACATGCTGGGGTCTGTTGACAATTCGGAGTCAGATCCCAAGTTCTTCATATGCAGGGCTCCCTCGAGACAGTGTGGGAGGTTAGCAGTCAGTGGGTCCATAGTCTACGGCTTGCTCAGAGTGGGGAAGGGCTCTGGGGACCCAGGCCTCACCACACCCTCCTATGGTTGGTGACAGCAAGGCATTCACTCCTTGGTCGAAAGTTTGTCATTTATGTCCTTTTAGAAAACTATTTGGGGACTTCCCTGGTGGTGCAGAGGTTAACAATCCGCCTGCCAATGCAGGGAACAAGGGTTCGAGTCCTGGTCTGGGAAGATCCCACATGCCGTGGAGCAGCTAAATCCATGCGCCACAACTACTGAGCCTGTGCTCTACAGCCCGCGAGCCACAACTACTGAAGCCCATGTGCCCTGTAGCCCACGCGCCACAACTATTGAGCCTACACACTCTAGGGACCATGATCCGCACCAAGAGAAGCCACCACAATGAGAAACCCATGCACCGCAATGAAGAGTAGCCCCTGCTCGCCGCAGCTAGAGAAAGCCCGCGTGCAGCAACGAAGACCCAACGCAGCCCAAAAAAAAAAAACCTATTTGTCTTGTTTTCAGATTTTCAAGTATTGTTACCAGAGAGTGGTATCAATAATAACTTGCAGACTTTGGGGTGGGGCCTGGACCTAGGCTGGGAGTGTGTCCCTGGGTGTGTTAAGGGGGGCTGTCCCCAACTCCCCAACCCCCTGTTTCAGAGTCTGGTCCTGGGTGTTGGCTGTCAGGCCCCCACATGGGGCCTCCCAGTCGTTGTCTTGTTCATTCTCCTGCCAGCCGTGGGGGGTGGGCTCTTGTCCAGGATTCATAGCCCAGGCAGGCGCCGGCCCTTCTGAGGGGACGCTGGGGTCCTTCTGGCGGCCGGGGCACGGGTTGAATGAAATCGGAAGCTTTAATTCTGCCGAAACCTGATGTCTTTTTATGGTGTGTGGTTTAAAGAAAGGGCTCTTACAACATTTTAAAGTTGAAATGCTTGAATTGTTAGGAAAAAAATTTTTAAGTGGTTCAAATAATTTTAGCACAGTGTCCAGCCTTGGAGAGGCAGTTAGTAAAGTGACCTGACTTGGAAGTCCTTGGTTGAGTTCGGTTAAGTGGTGTGTAGTTTTAGCTTTGTTTATATCATGCTGCTTTGTTCATAAAAGTAACATATGTGGATTTGATTATCAAACTTCGAAAATGCCTTTACTCAATAAAAGAATTTTTGTCTCTTTTCTCCACTCTATTCTTTCATTAGGGCACTTTCCCTCACGGGATTGATATTTTGACCACAGCTGACTACTTCACTGTTGGTAACAGATCTAACTGTTTCCTAGTTATAAGGTAAGTTTTAATATTCATCACAAAATATAATGATTTCTTTGAGTCACAGATCGGTTTCCACCATTTGGTTTCTTCAGCCTGGAAGGTCCACTAAGGGTAAATTTATGTGTGGAATGTTAAAAAAGGAATTGAAAACTTTTGAAACTTTTGTTTCAGATTGATTGGACAGAGTGCATAGTGTATGATTCTGTTTACATAAAACTTTGCAAAATGCAAATGAATCCAAAGGGACAGTAGCAGGTCAGGGGTGGACTGGAGAAGGGGAGTGCAGGGTCTGGTCCTGAGAAGGGTGCTCATTTCTTAAAGAGGTATTAAGAGTTTCAAGAACAGTGCTGGGTGATTATTTTTCTCTTAAACCAGCCTGTTTCGTTGAGAGCTTGGTCTTTTACAGAGAATAGCCACAAGCCAAAACTGGGCATTGCTTTCTGTATGGCCGCTGCTCCACTGGGGAGTTTCTCAGAATGAATTCTTAGATTGGTAGTGACTGTCCTTCTTTTTCTGTTTCAATAAAGTAGTGTTTCCCAAGTTGAAGTTATCTCTAGCCTGTTTATGAGATGAGTAAGAAAGAGGTATTTGAGAAATCAGGTCAAGGAATAAATATTTAACATCCCTAACTGTGGTTTGCAGAAATCACATCAAAACTTAATTTAAGTAAGTAAGTAGTGGGGCAGTGAGTCCACATGTCTTAGTTAACTCATTGCAACACTAATACAAGACGGGCATGATTTTATGAAGTGACTTATTTGCCTTAAATTGGGAGAGGAGACACGCCAGTGCTTTTTAAAATTGTTAACTAGTATGGGTCTTATGGGTAGATTCCCTAATACCCCTGCTGTGCAGACCATGCAGAAACTACATTTCTCCATAACCAGCATGGACAGATTTTTTTGTTTGTTTTTTTTAATGTGGCATTTGGCCTCCTTCCCAGAAACAATCTTTGACCAAGCACACTGTATTTTTAGCATCCTTTCGACCTTTCCTCAACATTTAATGGTCTTCTGTGCCTTATCAGTTCTTTCCTATTTTAATTCTGTTTCCTTTGATTGTTAATATTTGAACATATATTTTACATGGGGAATCTCTTACCTTTGCCTGAGTTTCATGGGTAAAAGAACTCGTAGTTTTTGGCCTTGGCATGCTTTTCTCATGGCTGAGGTCTCTGAGCTGGTCTGCGTTTCATAGATGGGCTGGCTCAGGGTCTGTCTTCCACAGAGGGTTCTGCACACTTCTGTGGATGAGAGGCAGTCTGTGAGGAGGGGTCCAGCAGTCATGGGGAACAGGGTCTGTGGCTGTACCCCATCACCACAGGGCGCTTGGGGGAGCTCTTCCCTTGCCCCAAGGCAGGGCCGACACCCAGGGTCCTGCTGTCAGCCTGGACGGCAGGGCAAAGGGGAGGGGGGCACGTGGCAGAGGAAACTGTGCCCAGGGAGCCTGGTGTGGGGTAGGGGACAGCCCTGCAGGGAAGGGTCCAGAGTCAGCCCGGGGTGGTGGGGCTTCTGAGCCAGAGTGGGGCCTTGGGTTGTCCTGAGGTCAGGGAACCAGGTTTGACGGTCAGATCTGCATTTTGAATATACCACTGTGACTGCATTTTGGTAACTGGAAGCGAGGAGACAGGGCCCCCTTACAAGGTAGGGGATGATCAGAGGGTGGTCAGGGCCCCTCACAAGGTGCGAGACATGGTCAGGGGACAGCTAGGGCACAGGGTTGGGTCCTCTGGCGAGAGTGGGTGTGGTCAGGAGAGTGGAGGTGTTGGGGTGCACCATGAGGGAGAAAACGCCTGTGGGTTTTGGGGAAGGTCCGGAGCTCAGATTCACTGAACACGCGGGGCTCACAGCACATCTGAGTGGACGCGTGGGCCGATGTGCGGATGATTCTCCTGGAGACGGGAGTGTGCGACACACGGATGGGAATTGAAACATGTGGATGAAGACCATCAGGTGGGGGGGACCAGCACCGTCTTACCTCTACTTTTGCCTCAGAGCTTTGTCACGGTGCTGGTGACACACAGGAAATTGAACGTATTTAATGTGTAGGTTCTTATCAGTGTTGACGGGCACAGAGCTTTGTCACCACAATGCAGATAGAGACCTGTCTCCACAGGATTTCTGGGCGCCCCTTCTCCAGGCACCGGTCTGTTCCTGTCACTCTGGGTCGTTGGGTGAATGGAGTCGTGTGGTGTGGGCTCTGGGTGCTGTTCTGGCCGCCTGCGCTCTGCCTGCTCTCTCGGATGTGTCCTCCCTGCATGAGTGCCCACGCGTTCCTAGTTCCCTCGTGTGATGAACCACGTTTTCCCCTGTGAGGGACATCTAGAGGTTTCCAGGTTAGGGCTTTGATCACCTTCGTGTGCACGTCTGTCTCTGGGCAGGTGCTTTCCTTTATCTGGTTAAACACCTGGGAGTGAAGTGGCTGGATCCTGATTGTTTCAAGGAACTGCCAGGTGGCTTTCCAGAGTGGCTGCGTCATTTTACCCTGTCCTTGCTAGCCCTTGGTGTGGTCATTGTTTTTAATCGTAGCCATTCTGATGGATGTGCAGGAGGAGCTCATTAATTTGTGTTTTCCTAACAACTAATGACGTTGAGCATCTTTCCACGGGCTTATTGGACAAATCTTTTGCCTGTTTATCTATTGGGTTGGTTGTTTTCTTCTTACTGAGACTTTGAGAATTCTTCCTACGCTCTGGATACAAATCCTTTCTCAGGTCCATGATCTGCAGATGTTTTCTCCTGGTCTGTGGCTTGTTCTTCCAGCATCCTGTGTATTCCTAAGACAAAACAAAGGGTTTTTTTTTTTAATTTTTGTTTTATTTTTTTATTTTTGTTCTCCTATTTCATGACATATGATTTACATACAGTAAAATTCACTAATTTAAACTGTGGGTTTTGGCAGATGTGTAACCACTGCTGCAGTCAACACAGGGAATGTTTCTGTCACTCCAGAAAGTTCCCTCATGCCCTGGCCCTGACAGCCTCTGAGCTGCCTTCTGTCACTGGAGTTGACTTTTTCTAGAACTTGCAGGACAGTCCCGTGGCATGCGGGCTCCTGTCACTGTACGTCATCGTTCATCCATGCTGCTCAGTAGTGGTCCACCGCGTGGACTGCAGCTTGTCTTCCTCTCGCCAGCTGGTGGTCGTCCGGGCCCCTTGGCTTTGGATGTGTGCATATGGGTGGTTCTTCTGTTTGCCCAGCTGTTTTCTGCTGTGACTTAACGAGCAGTCGTGAGCAATTTTTATTGGTTTGTCTTCTTGCAGTTGTAAATTTCCTTAACAGATTGCTGGCACCACAACACTGCATCCTTCTAGAGAAGCATTTTGTCACATTTTGCTTTCTAGTAGTTTGCTTTCCAGTCATTTTGCACGTTCCTGTCCCATGAGTTCTTCAAACTAAGGAAACCTCAGAGTGAACTTTCTCTCTTATTTCCTAACTCGGTGAACAGCATGCCATCCACATCATCAACTCAGTTTTGCTTCTCCTTCTCTCATTCCCCATGTCCGGTTGGTGACCTAGTTCTGTCACTCTTGCATCCCTAACAGCCCTCAAATGTTCATTCTGCTTGTCCGGTCAGCTGTCACCGTAGCCCAGCTCTCACTGTCCTGTACACTTGCAGAGCCTCCACGACCCCACCCCCGTCACTTGTCTGAGTGCAGAACGGAGCGCTTTCTCTATGTCACACCACCACCCTGCCTCCCGGCCCCCAGCAGGCCATGTATCCTCCTTGACTCAGCTCCCCCAGTCCTCCGCCCTGTGGTGGACGCCCCTCTTGGTTTGCACTTGGCCGCTGTGCAGACTGAGTGCTCAGTAAGTGCTGAGCGCTGCCTGGGCTGGCAGTGCCAGCTGTGCGTCTTCTCCAAGGTCAGCCGCTAGTTGGTGCCAAAGCTTGGACTAGAACTCAGGTGGCCGACCTCTGTTTAGTGTTTTTTCTTTGAGGCCACTGTTTTCTCTGCCTGCGTCTCTGGAAGCTTTGGAGGTTCAGGATGCTGGCCTGGGGTGGGTCTATCTGTTGGGTGGGCCAGGGGCCTGTAGGTTATGTGGGGCCAGGAATTGTGTCTTGCCTCCATTTCTGACAGCTTCAACAGCTTCTCTGCTGTCCTCACTTTTCTGTTTTCTTCTTCTGACTCTCTCTCAAGCGGTTTCATCATCTTTAGGGGGGCTCTCAATCCACCTCGCTGCTGGTGAAGCCTCTGTTTTTCTTCCTGTCACGCCCAGAGCAAAGATTTCCCCCGACTCAACTCTCCCAGACCTCACACCTTGTAGCACACGCATGCCCACCCAGCGCCCCTGTTCATGCTGTGCACGTGCAGTGTGCCCGCACAGGATTTGAGTAAAATCGTGATGCTCCCTTCTTGGCCTTCTGTGCCATCCGCTCTGTCTCTCAGCCTCTGTGTAACACGTGGGTGGTGGTCAGGTCCGTGGTGGGGTTATGTGGATGGTGTGGCAGGTTCAGACAATATTTGTAAGCAATTGGGTGTCTTAGAGGCATGAAGTATAAAAGTGCATATTTTGGAATAAGTGATACATGTTCATGGTATAAAATTCAGAAGGTGCAGGGGGTATTTAGGGAAAACCAGTGTGTCTCACCTCTCCTTCCAGGCACCTGGTTCTACCCTGGGGCTCCCTGTTGGCCCCAGTTCCTTGTGTCTTCTAGAGAGATTTGGTTCATATCATGCCTGTGGGTGTGTCGACTTCCTTCTGTCCACGCTGAGCGGTGGCACACAGTGCACAAGGTTGGAACCCCTGAAGTGCTCATCTTCAGAGGCTCGGTCAAGTACAGGCACACCTTGGGGATATTGTGGGTTCGGGGCCAGACCACCGTAATAAAGCGAGTATCACATTAAAGTGAGTTGCACGAATTTTTTGGTTTCCCAGTGCGTATGAGAGTTAGCTTAACACTGTACCTTAGTCTGTTAGGTGTGCAATAGCATTATGTCTAAAAAAACAATGTACATGCCTTAATTTAAAAATGCTTTATTGCTCAGCAGTGCTAACCATCATCTGAGCCTTCAGCGAGTCACAGTAGTAACATGAGCGATCACTGTTCACATATCACCATAACACATACAATAGTAATATCGAAAAAGTTTGAAATGTTGCAGAAATTACCAGAATGTGACAGACACACAAAGCGAGCAAATGCTGCTGGAAAATGGTGCCGACATGCTCGATGCAGTGTTGCCACAAATCATCAATTTGTAAAATATGCAGCATCTGTGAAGCGCAGTAAAACGAGGTCTGCCTGCGGTAATAAGGATGAGCTCTTAGCAGTAAGGAGGCAGCTCTGTGTGTCCTGTTACAATACAGCAGAGCGCACACACCGTACGCTGCCTGTGACGTCCTGCGTCTTGGAGAGCCTTCCATATCTGGACATGGAGTGTGACCTGTAGATCTCCCTTCCTGGCCATTGGCTTCTGTCCAGTCTTTTGCTGTTATAAACGATGTGAAGTGAATATTCTTGTATATAGCACTTCTCACCTGTGTGCTTATATCTGAGTGAATTAACAGAAGTGGGATTGCTAAACCAAAGGGCATTCATTACATTTTCAATTTCCTGGGCAGTGCCACTTGCTGTCTCTAGAGGCTGTGCCAAGACGCTGTCCCCAGCAGTGTCTCTGTACGCTTCTAGAGCCTTCCAGCAGCAGCTGTCAACCCCTCTGGCTTTGGCAGTTTGACAGATGGACAAAAGTTTCCTTTCCATTTCCCAGTGAATGAGGCTGAATGTTTGAGCTGCATCTTCTTTCTTTTCTGTAAACTTTAATGATTTTTCTACTAGGTGATGGCATTTTCTTATTGTTTTGGAAGAACTCCATTATACAGAAGGCTCTTGTCTGTGATAGCAGTTGCAGATATTTTTGATTTTGTTTATGGTGTGTTTTTCCTGATAGCATTTTTCTCTTTTGGTTGAGTGTTTGAATGTACCGGTCTCTTCTTTTTCGGCTTCTGGGTTTTGAGTCTTAATTAGAAAGGCCTGTCCCACTTGGAGATTTTTTTTTTTAATTCTCCTGTGGTATTTTCAGGAGATGTAACTCTTACTTTTAAGGCATAATTATGCTCCATCTGCTGTCCTCGTATGAAGCGTACAGTTCAGCGAGTGCTGGCAGCACGCACACCTGGGTGACCAGCGCCGTCACTGAGATATGGAGGGCTCAGCACCTCGGCTCCGGGAGCCGCCCGTAGCTCGCTGATGCCTTTTGTAGAATGTCACACGAGTGGAGTCAGAAAGGATGGACCCCTGTGCCTGGCTCCTTTCTGTCAGCGCAGTGGTTTCTGAGAGTCATGCTTGTTGTGTGTGTCGGTAGCTTGTTCCTCTTTGTTGCTGAGCTGTCTTGAGTCTGTGGCTGTTCCGCAGTTTATCTGTTAGTCCATCTGTTACAGACATTTAGGTTGTTTTGTGTTTTGGGCTCCGATGAATGAAGCTGCTTAAGCATTTGTTTAGAAGTCTTTTTGTGGATGTATATATCTTCATTTCTTTTGGATACATGCTTATAAGGGGATTTCTGTCTATTTATAAGAAACTGCCGAACTGGTTTTGAAAGCGGTCGTACCGTTTTACGTTCTCGTAAGTCGTGTGTGAGTTCCTGTTCCTCCACATTCTCATCATCTCTGAATATTGTTTTTTTCCAGCACGTTTATTGCCGGCTTTCCTGAATACACACAACCAATGATAGACCACCTGGTTACCATGAAGATAAACCATTGGGATGGGTAGGTTTTGTGTTTTTGTGTTTGCCTAATTAGCTTATCTGTCAAATAAGAATTCTTATTTTTTCCCAAAGGAGAGATTAAATTGAGCTCGTAAGCCTTGAGTATATTGTCTAATTGTAGATTTCTTTTTTTTTTCAGTTTATATACATATATACATATATTTTTCCATTTAAACTTTTTATTTTATATTGGAGTATAGCTGATTAACAGTGTGATAGTTCAGGTGCACAGCAGAGCGACTCAGCCATACATAAACATGTATGCATTCTCCTCAAACTGCCCTCCCATCTAGGTAGATTTCATATTTTAAAGTAACTCCTGAGAAGTAACGTAAGTTCCAGTCTTCATGCCTGATGTGTTGGTTAATGGTCTATCTCCAGTTTTACTTCTGGAGACCTCAGTGAAGTCTGCTGGGTGTGGAAACTTTGCCGTGTCATGGAGGGCGGGTAGCCTCCTGAGGGCGAGGACCTTAGGCTGTGGGATCTGCCTCATCTGCTCTGCGGCCAGGGCATCCCAGCTCGAGTCCGATCCATGTGGCCGCTTAGCCGTCTTCTCCATCCTTCCTGGAGCCAGGCAGGCCTGTAGCTTTTTCGTGATTACGAAGCAGCTTCAAGGTGTCTTAGCATTTCCAGCAGTTAAACGTGTCCCTTCAAAGGGGAGGGCCAGTGTATAACCCAGAGCGGGTATCAGTGCTTCTGTCAGCACCTCAGGGAAGACAGCTTATTTTCTCTTGGGAGGCTCGGTGTGGCTGCCGGTGCTCAGGCCGTGGTCTGAGGGACACAAACGCCAAGTAGCTTCTTCAGGTTCTGCGTCCGGAACCCCAGCTTACAGTGGGTGTTTGTTGCAGTCAATAGGACATTTAAAACCAAAATTGCAACTGTGTCATCCATGGTGTTAGACTAAACTTTTGAGCTATTGAAATCTCCAGCTGTTGTTGAAATGTTTATTTCTTCTTTCATTTCTGTCAGGTTTCTTTCACATATTTTGGGTGGGACTCTCTGGTTAGGTGCAATTACATTTCTAACTTTTGTATCTTCCAGATGTATTAACCGTTTATTGTTATGAAATGTCCCTTTTTGTTTCACGTTAGATTTCTTGTCTTAAAGTGTAATTTGATATTATTATGGCTGAAGGGTTGGCAAGCTTTTTCTTTAAAGGGCCAGAGAGTAAACATTTTAGGTCAGTGTCCCATGTATTTTATTGTTTTTTTCTTTTCTAAGATTTATTATTTATTTATTTAATTTATTTTTGTCTGTGTCGGGTCTTAGTTGTGGCACGCAGGATCTTTGCTGAGGCATGTGGGATCTTTCGTTGGGGGGCGCGGGCTCTTTGTTCTGGTGCACAGGCTTCTCTCTAGTTGTGGTATGCAGGTTTTCTCTTCTCTAATTGTGATGCACGGGCTCCAGGGCACACGGCCTCTGTTGCTGTGGCGGGTTCCAGGGCGAGTGCTCTGTAGTCTGCGGCACGCGAGCTCTCTAGTTGAGGTGCGCAAGCTCAGTAGTTGTGGCGCATGGGCTTAGTTGCCCCGCTGGCATGTGGGATCTTAGTTCCCTTACCAGGGATCGAACCCATGTCCCCTGCATTGCAAGGTGAATTCTTTACCACTGGACCACCAGGGAAGTCCCCTGTTTTTTTCTTTTTAAACCCTTTAAAAATGTGAAAACCATTCGAAGCTGGGGCCTTACAAAAAGAGGCCTCTCACAGCCACTATTGTCCTGCACCCTTGTCTGTGTGTCAGGGGGATGGCAGATGGTCCCGCCTTTACATCCAGCCTGACAGCGTCTGCCTTTTGTTTGAGGGCTTCAGTCCTTTCACATCTGAAGTGGTTATCAATTTATACCTGTCATTTTGCTATTTGGTTTCTATTTTTTCTTTTTTTGTTGTTGTTAATTTTATTTAAAATATTCTTTGTGGAAATACTCTGTTTAGTATAAGCTCTAAAAACCTGAAGTTTCCAGGATGTATGAATCACAGAATGGAGGGGAAATTGCAGTCAGCTTTGAAGGTCCTTACGATAACACCTGCTCACATTTTCTCAAATGTTGGGATTCACAGAGCATGATTATGACCTAATTTTCTTATGATTCTTCAGAGATGGAGATATTTCTGCCTTTCTCTGTTTTTGGCCTGGATTACATCCATGAGGAGATATCAGCTAAAAGTTCATAAATAGGGTCTCTTCAATTTCCTGTGAATACATGGCTTGTAGAAAATGGGGAGCCTTAGAGAATTCCTTACAGACATTCTTTAGTGGTGTATTTATACCTTCACTAGTATAGGTATTCGATTATACTTTTAATAGTATACACTTTTGAGAAGTATTATCCGTTGTTTTGGGTTTCTTTTTAAACATTTTCTGATAAACAGCTAGCTCCTACAGTATAGCACAGGGAACTATATTTAATATCCTGTGATAAACCATAATGGGAAAGAATGTGGAAAAGAATATATATGTATAACTGAGTCACTCTGCTGCACAGAAATTAACACGTTGTAAATCAACTATAATTCAATAGAATTAAAAAAAGTTTTCTGATACTTAGACGTACTCACCCCAAATAATTTATGTATCAAAATAAACATAATTAAAAATTTTTTGACTGTGGTAAAATACATGTAATATTTATCTTAATCATTTTTAGTGTAGAGTTCAGCTAAGTACATTCCCCTTTCTGTACAACCAACTTTTTCATCTTGCAAAACTGAAACTCTGTCCCGGTTAATCATCGACTCTCCCTCCCCTTGGCAGCCCCCATTCTCCTGTCTGTCTCTGAATGTAACTCCTCTAGGAATCTCATATGGAATCCTACAGGATTTGTCCTTCTGTGACTGGCTGATTCCACTCAACATACTGTCCTCCAAGGTTCATCTGTGTTGTAGCATGTGTCAGAATTTCTTTCCTTTTTAAGGCTGCACAATATTCGATTGTATATACATGCCGCATCTTCTTTATCCATTCATCTGTCCATGGATACTTGGGTTGCTTCCACATTTTAGCTGTTGTGAGTAATGCTGCTGTGAATATGGGTGTATGAATATCTCTTCGAGACCCTGCTTTCAGTTTTTTGGGTATATACCCAGAAGTGGGATTGTAAGCTTAAATAGTAATTCTATTTTTAATCTCAAAAGCCATACTGTTTTTCATAATGGCTGTACCATTTAACATTCCCACCAGCAATGCACAAGGATTCCAATTTCTGCAAATCCTCACCAGTACTTGTTATTTTCTTTCTTTCTTTTTCTTTTTAAATAGTGTCGATCTTAATGGATGTGGGGTGTGAGATGGTATTTCACTGTGGTTTTGATTTGCATTTCCCTAATGATTAGTGACGTTGAGCATCTTTTCATATGCTTGTTGGCTATTTGTATATCATATTTGGAGAAATAGTTCAAGTCCTTTGCCCATTTTAAAATGCAGTTACTTGGTTTTCGTTGCTGTTGTTGGGTTGTAAGAGTTCTTTATATATTCTGGATGTTAGTCCCTTACCAGATACATGATTTGCAGCTATTTCCTCCCATTCTGTAGGTTGCCTTTGCACTCTGTTGCTTGTATCCTTCGATGTGCAGACGTTTAAATTTTAACGTAGTCCAGTTTACCTGTTATCAGTGTATATAGTTTTACTTTTGCCTGTGCTTTTGGTGTTACATCCAAGAAAACATTGCCAAATCTAAGGTCATGAAGCTTTTCCCCTGTGTTTTCTTCTAAGAGTTTTATAGTTTGAGGTCTGTCATTTAGATGGTAAATATAATATTTTTAAATACAGAAAGCTTATCCTCAAAGTGCACTAATTAGAGGATAAGTGTAACTAAGCCTGTTAGAATAGCTGCCTCCTTGGCAACTGTGGGGCTTTATCTGCTCTGAGACCTGATCACTGAGCCTTCAGAAGTGGCTTCCTGAATGGGCTCTTAGCACATGAGACCTCCCTGCCTTGAAGAGCTGGCTGTTTTCTGTTGGAAGCAGACCCCTAAGCTGGTCTGGGGGCATCGAGAGGCCCGGTCATACACAGGAGGGGAAGGATCTCCTGCCCCAGCATCCACTTTCATCCTCCAAGTGCTTCTCTCTGGTGCTTGTGTACTTGGAACGTATAATGATCAAAATGCAGATGCCCCCTTTTGCATGTTTCTTCTTTAATATCGTTATCATGTTCTGTCTTGTTCTGTAGTCCTCCTAATTATTATTTTAAGGAAATGACTACTTCCTGTTCTGTCTAGAGCTCTTGGCAGTGCCCTCCTGACTTTTAGTGCTGGGACGGGGCTGGGGGGGCGTGGGGGAGGGTGTCAGCTTCACAAGTCGCCCTCAAGGTTTGATCAGACCTGTCTGGCCCCTGGCAGGTTCCGGAGGGAACTCGGCTTCATTAGCCCGTCCTGGGGTCGTCCTTCTGTTCTGTGTGTTGAGAATGTAACAGATGTGCGTTGACTGGAAGTGTTTGCACTGATGTGATGTATGCCTCCTGTCTATTAGCGTGAGCCTCACGAGCTTCCCTCATTTAGCCCTCGATCTTCCCAGTGGTGGTTTCACAGGCTCTCCAGTACTTGCGTCCTCTGCATCCCTTGGGGTGCAGGAGGTTGGAGACATACTGTGCCATCCAGCGCCATGCAGATGGCAGCTGTGTCCTGACGGGGACTTGCATGTAGTGCCTCCTCTTGGTGAAGTCTCTCTCCCTCATTTGTTATGAGCAGAGGTTCTTACTTGCTTGTTAGTTTGTGTTTGTTTTCATAGTGTTTGACTAAGTGGCCATTTGACAGCTCCGGTGCACTGTCCTCTCTATAATTGAATAAAGCCAGAATCCTCGAAATGAAGGACTAACAGTGTTCTCTGCCCCGCCCCCCAGGGCCATCAGGGAGCTGTCGGCCAAGGCACTGCGGAACCTGGCTCAGCGAGCACCCGAGCACAGCACCCGTCATGGTAGGCGCTCCTCCTCACACTAGCACATGCGTGTGCACCACGGACACATGCACGAACACGCAGCAGGAAGCCCCGGAGGCCCCCTCACTGATTCCAAGGCCTGGGGGTCTCTCTCTTGCTGAGAAGGCTTTGAAGAACTTGTCTGTGCTTCATCAGGGACAGAACACAAACGAGGTACCATGGCCTCTGGGAGCGCAGGTGCTGTGACCACTGAGGTGTGTGTGTCCCCAGGAGCCACAGGATTCCTGCGCCATTCCAGCAGGAATCGATGGATCTGCTGCACACTGTGTGTTTCAGAAGTAGCCTTAAAACAACAAGTGAAGTAACTCATAATGTAACATATTAAACAGTGAGCTGCTTCCCTGGGGCTGCAGTGGATTTGCTGACTTCCTGGGCCAGGCCTGAGCGCACTTTACTCAAGAACAGAACAGCCAGTCTGAACTGATGACACGTCCTTATCATTAAGGAAAGAACCTGTATATGTTCCATCATGTTTTTTCCACTTGGAATAAGTAGGCATCTGATTTTAATTTAGGGAACAATACACAAATTTCTCCACATTATACTTATTCCCACTGACATTTATTAGAGAAGTAACTGTTGGTTGGATCATGGTTCTTCATTTGGAGTTACTGGTTTTAATCACACACTCTGGGATTTTAAATGAAGATTTGGGGCATGTTACCTCCTAAGGGCCCTTTCAGCTTCGTGGTCTGTTAATTAAGCTTAATGTCAGGAATCTCACCTGGTGTTTATTTTCCTTTTATGATAATCCTGCTGCCTGAATGAAGGGGACACTTTCTTCCCAGTTCAAGAGTGCTGACCGCCCCAGGATAAGGGATTTCCCTGATTCTTAAACACTGACCGCTACCAGCTGCCACGTCTGAGCGCCTGTGTGGGCCCTCTCCTGGCAAGGACGCTGTGGCCTCTGCCCGGCTGTGATTGTGGTTCCCCCTGGATGGTGGGGCTGGTGGGGCTGGTGGAGCAGAGCCGCTGTGGGTGCGGCTCCTTGTCTGCGCTCCCTGCCAGGCTGCAAGGACTGTCTGACTTTGCTTTCTGTCCCCAGAGCACAGGCGTGGAGGCTTCCTCTGCTCTGATCGGGAGAGGGCGAGCTCTAGGCTGAGGCACCGTGTGTTTGCTGTAGGGTCCTGCAGCCCAGCCTCTGTCCTCCCTGCCCCCTGGGCAGAGCCCTGGCAGCCCCTGAACAGCAGGAAAGACCTGGAAAACAGTCTCTTTTCCTTCTTCCCTGCTGTCTGTTCTCACCCTGGGTCACCACCCTGTGTCCGGAGCCCCGAAGAGCATGTGCTGTCTGGGGGCTAGTGTCATCCTCGTTCACATTCCTGCTTGCTGCCCTAGTGTCTGCTGACAAAGTCTGGCATGTCAGAGACTTCAGTTTAGCCTTGGTCGTGAGATAATGATCCTGACAGAGATAACTGAGTGGGTTTGTTTCTCCCCTGGATCCTGAACCCTTGCGTCTGTCACCCTGTGTGCATCTCCCATGTGTCCTTTGCAGTTTTCCCGCGTCTGCTGTCGATGACACAGAGTCCAGACCTACACACTAGGCACGGGGCTGTGCTCGCCTGCGCAGAGGTCACCCACAGCCTGTACACACTGGCCGTGCAACAGGGCAGGTAGGAGCTGGGTCACAGCTGGGGCCCTGTCCACGCGCCCCTTCCTTTTTGCCGGCGGCATGGTCTCCAGGGGCCCTGTGCTCCTGACGACATCTGTCAGTGGTCCCCTGTCCTCTCTGGGGTACCCCACCTCTCTGAGCTTCTCCTGTCACCTCGCTCTTTCTGAGGTAAACAGATTGTAAAAGCAAAGACACGTTTTCAGAGTTTGTGTTGAGTAGCTCATATATTCAGTTTTCTTTGTTCATTTATCACTTTCAATAATTTAAAATACCAGAGAATATAAATTTAAAAGTGTCTTACCAGGAGCCTTTTCTGCTGGCTCAGTTAGTATAAATAACAATAGACACGCAGCTTGGGGTTGCTGAGAAGGTCCGAATGTTGAGAATGTTTTGTGAAGCAGCTGCTTCGTCTTCCTACTTGATTTTCCAACTGACTTTTCCTCAGAGGCAAAAGCTCAGAGCATACTGTGATGTCTGTGCTGTGGTTCTTGGACTCCAGCTTGGGGAAAAGTGTATTTTAAGTGGCTTCCTGTCCTTCGAGGTGATTTCCTGGGGACACAGTGATAGCAGGTCCGAGTTGACCCTGCTTCTCTCCCCACAGTCCGTTTGAATGACATCAGCGAGGGGGTGAAATGGCACCTGTGGGCTTGGCCGAAGACCTGGCATTTATGGAATCCTCTCCTGGTGCAGCTGTGCAGAACTCACCTAATCCCCTGGCAGTGCGTGTGACAACACGTTTCCCCCCAGGGAAGGCTAGAGAGACCGGCCCCCGGGGGTTTTTTGGGGGCTGGTCGTGTGGGTTCTCTACCTGCCATGAACCCAAATCCCAGACTCCCAGAAGAAATCAGGTTTCAGCATAATCCACGTGGTTTGTGCAAACAGTCTGGGCAGTTAGGGAATGGGGAGAGCCCTGCAGAAATCCAGGTTTCTGGGTGCCGAGCAGGCCTGTCCAGGGCGGCAGTGAGGCCACTGGCTACAGGGCCCTGACCGCAGCCTCAGCCGCTGTACTCTTTTCCAAAGCAAGTCACGGGGCGCCTGGGAGCTGGGCTGCTCCCCGTCCCGGGGCCGCAGATTCTTCCCGAACATGGGGTCCCCGCTCTCAAGCAGGCGCCTCATCACAGCCCTGTCTCTATTGTCTGCTAACCGCTGACTGAGAAGGTCTTCCGTCTGCACCCTTGAGTGGATATACCTTCAGGGATGCCCCTGCAGGTGCTTGCGGGCTGGGAGCTGGCGGGCCACCAGGCCTGCATGCGTGTCTCCCTGACGCTGTCCCAGGACCTCACACGTTGTGTTTGAACTCCCGCAGGCCCATCTCGGACTTCCTAGACGAGAAGGCCGTGCAGGGCCTGAAGCAGATCCACCAGCAGGTCAGTGTGCAGCCTCTGGGGCGCCCCTCTTCTAGGTCTCCTGGTACCTGGGGCCTGCCTGCCTCCAAGCGAAGCCCCGAGGGTCAGTCCTGGGGCTGTGGTGCAAACCCTTGGGGTGAGCTCGGGCTCTTCTGTGTGGCCAGGTGTCCTCCGCTGGACATTGCACAGCACCCGCCTCTCATCTAGTCCTGCTGTGCAGCCTGGCCACCCTCCTCGCTCGGGCGCGTCCTCACGCAAGGGCGGGTGGGCAGTGGCACACAGAACAAGCACGAAGGCCTTGCACCCCCAGCTGTGCCTCCATGGTGGGGAACCCCGAGTCTGAAGTCACACCCAGGGTTTGTGTATGCACTTCTCTGGGGAGGAGGTGTGTGCATTTTTCTGGGTTTTTGAGATTCTCAAAGGCTTCTGTGAGTCAAAATTGGTGAAGTATGAACTGTAGGTCTTAATGTTATAGGATAACCTGGAAGTCACTCTCGAGATGTTAAACGGCTTTACTGTTTGTTGTTCTGAGTAGAGTTTTGTTTTCTTTAAGATTTAGCTCTTTATGTAATAATTCACCATTTTGACGTCTTTCCCTCCTCATCCTCTTGGTGCCGTTAACTTTCTTTTCCATTTTGGCAAAACCGTACCATCTGTTTAGGTGCATTTCTCACCTTTAGAGTGGAGTCTGGTGCTCACCTGACACTGTCAAGCCGGGCTGACGCCGTGTAACGCAGGAGGCGGTTCAGTGCGGGGACCGTCCCCCGTCCTCGGCTTCCTTTTTCTGTAGAGCCTGGGTAATAGTGGGACCTACTTGCTTGAGTTTCTGTGAGAATTAAAGAATGCATTCGAGAGTTGAGTGGAGTTGCTGGCGCAGCATGAACATTCAGTGAGTGGTGGCTGGGATGGTAGTTAGTGGTGATGCTGTGAATGGCTTCTCTGAGTTCCTTGCAAGGAGAAGGACCGTTAGGGTTAGTTTACTGCCTGAGGGGCTGTCGGGGGGGCAGGTCCGGGTATCCAGGCCCCCCCTCGCTGGCTGGCAACCCTCTTCCTCCCCTCTCTGACCCCTGGTTTCTCTTCCAGGTGAGGGAAGGAGGGATCTGGGCTGTTGTGAGGATTGAATGTGGTAATGCACGGTGGGTCTTAGTGAGGGAGGGGCTTGTTAGTGAGGTGCTCTTGGAGAGTGGAGGGGCTCCATCAGCCCCTCCTGGGAAACGCCCACCTGTGTGTTTCTTTTTGTTATCCTTTTGATGCTTGTTATATACCTGCTGTGTTATTTTTTAAATCCTAGTAATTTAAATAACTAAGTAACTTTCAATTCTTTATTTTTAGCTTTATGATCGTCAGTTATACAGGTAAGCTTTACACACCTGAAGTTTTATGTTTTGTGAAGAAAATATTGGGCCCCTAGTCATGGGTGTCTCCCGAGTGGTCCTGGCCAAGTTGCCTGTGCTTATCCTATTTGAGGGGGTGAAGAGCCATGAAAGCCTGGTTGGATTCTGAGCTTCACTGACGACGTGGTGAGAAGCTTGCTCGTTTGACTGTGGAGTCTGACGGGGCTGGTGGCTATGGACAGTCCACCTGCAGCAGCGGCACCGCCTGGATCTGCCTTCTGCCCTTTGCAGTGGGTCTTCTCTGCCCTGGAGGCTGTGGTCTGCCCTCTGAATGTCGTGCGGATAGAACCAACCTGTGGAGCCTTGGGGTCTGGTCTTTGTCACCGAGCATGCTGTTTCTGAGATTCACCGTGTGGTTGGCGTACGGTGGTGTGTTCTTCTGTAGTGCTGTGTGGTGGTCTGTGGCGTGTGTGCTTGGTGTGTTTCTCCGCTCGCCAGGTGATGGGCATCTGGGTTGTTCCAGCTTTTGGCTTCTTCGGGATAAAGCTTGTGTGAACATTGGCGTACGAGTCTTAGTGTGGACGTGTTGCTGGGTCATGCGGTGCAGTGTGTCTAAGGTGTCCTCATCAGCGCTGGGGTGGGGCTGATCCTTGGGTGTGGGGTAGCTCATCACCACTTTAGTTTGCATACCTGGGGCCTGGTGACCTTGACACCTCCTGTGTGGACTGGCTGTCCTCCCTCTTCTGTGAAGTGACTGTTCAGATCTTTTGCTCATAAGAAAAATCTCATGCTCTGTAGTCTTCTTACTAAGCTGTCAGCACTCTTGTCATGTTCTGGACACGAGCTCTTTGTAGACAGGTGATTTGCCAGAACTTTCTCCCAGACTGTGGCTTGCATCTCGTTTTTCTTGTGTGTGTGTTTTTTTTGTTTTTTTGTTTTTTTTTTGCGGTACGCGGGCCTCTCGCTGTTGTGGCCTCTCCCATTACGGAGCACAGGCTCCGGACGCACAGGCTCAGCGGCCATGGCTCACGGGCCCAGCCGCTCCGAGGCATGTGGGATCCTCCCAGACCGGGGCGCGAACCCGTGTCCCCTGCATCGGCAGGCAGACTCTCAACCACTGCGCCACCAGGGAAGCCCTTTCTTGTGTTTTAATGTAACACGGTGCAGGGCAGTGGATGTCAGCCTGTTCTTGTTTGACGTGTTCTCATTTTGGCCACTCTCCCTGCCTCCAGCTTTCCTGGCAGCCCAGGGCCTGCTGTGACCTCCCCGCCCAGGGTGGCTGGGGCCACATGGGGGCTTCTCTCAGAGGTTGCTCAGGTGACCTCACAGTTAACTGGCGTCACCCTCTGCTGATTTGGATCTGGTCTCAGTCGGTGCTTATAATTTAAACTTGATCTTCTTTAAGCCTGCGTCCCCTGCCTTATTTCAGAATCCCTTTTCGGGATGAGTCTGCCCGTGGTCAGTTTGCTCACTGATGATCAGACCTGGCCACCTCTCGGACCTCCTTGCGACCAAGTGGGCGCGTAGGTGCGAGCGGCTCCTCCGCATCCTGCAGCGCCTCCAGGATGTGGGCCACGCCTGTGTCAGGACCCTCCGTGTTCTCCGTGGTCTCTGGCCTCCGTGGTTGGTGTGGAGACAGGCCGAGGTCTCAGGGCTTTTGGTGGTGTCTGTTCCCTGTTTAACTGTCCTTCCCTTAGGGGCATCCTGCAGGTGATAAACTCTGCTGAGTGAGTCTCCTCCTGGGTGGGTGAGGCCTGGTGTAGACCTGAACCAATGGGCATGGCTCTGCCTCCCGGTTCCTGCTTCCTGGATGGAGGCCTGGAGGGGGTTCCCATGGGGAGGCCCATGGGCTGCTCTTGGCTGTTCCACTGATGCTGCTGCTTTTCATCTGTTTTAACAGAAAGAAAGGAGCGACTCACTTCCCCTTACATAAAAACATGTTCATTTGTTTCTGGTGAAATGGCTTGAACTCCACGGGACTAACCAGGGATGAGGCAGGCAGTGAGCTGTGTGTGGAGGCCACCGACCACCCCAGGGCCGTTGTGCTTATGTTGTGTGCGTGTGCGGCTTTCTTTGGAGCTGAAGGCTTCTGATGAAATCCGTTAGCATCTTACAAATTCCAAATGCACATCTGCTCTTTGCCTTTGAATTTTCTTTTCTAGTGATAAATCTCAAAAATAAATAGAAAATAACCCCATTCAGTGAGGCCAGTGTAGGAAGGTAATGCATGTGGCCTCTGGTGCAACAGAGGCCCTCTGGGTGGGACGGGCCTGGGTGCCTCAGCAGTGTTTGTTCACGAAGTGTGACTCCCACACAGGTCTTGGCCAGAGGCCCTGGCAGTGACCACAGAAGGGGGAGTCACATGGCCCCACGGGACCAGGCCAGAAGGCTCTTGCCGGGGCTTGAATGCGAGGTGTCCAGTCCTTCTGACCTTGTAGATCCAGCTTAGCCCCATTATTTCCTTGGACTATTTTCTTATTGTGAGTTTGGGGGTCCCCAAGACCACCTTCAGGCTCAGTGGCTTGCTGATGGAAGGACTCAGACCTCAGCAGAGCCATTATGCTTGGGGTTATGGCTTATTGCAGCAAAAGGATACAGATTAAAATCAGCAACATAAAAGACCCGCAGGACAGAGTCCAGGATAGGCCAGGCACCAGCTTCCTGGGTCCCTTCCCTGAGGAGTCACGCTGAATCCTCCCTGTGGCCACATGCACAGCTATTGCCACTCAGGGAGGGTCTCCACCACCCCCACCTCCCCCCGCCTCCAGGCCTTGGCATCCAGGGTTTCCATTGGGTTGAGCTGATTCCCTGTGACCTGAGGCCTCACCATAGATGGCACCAGCGTAGACCTTCCAGCAGGGCCCCCGGCCCAGGTAAACAGAGGATCCTGTCCGGCAGAACCTTCTAGGGGCTGGGAGGTGACCTCCCACATCTGGGACAAAGCGCCAGACCCACCCTTCCTTGGCCCTCACCTCCAGGAAGCGGCCTTGGCTGTGGAAATAAATCCTCTGTCCTTCAAGGGACCCCTTAGGTCTGCCTAGTGCTAGAGTCGTGCGTCCCATGTGCCCTGCAGATCCCTCTGCACTGGCAAAAGGATTGGAGCATCCCGTAGGTTCTGACAAGCTGATGGGGCTGCCCCGTGACACCCTGGGGTGGTCAGTGCTGGCTGGCCGTGTGGGATTGTGCTGGGAGGACCTCTGTGTGTGGTGAGAGCTCTGAGCACTCGCTGTGTCCAGCAGGTTGGAAGGAAAATTCCCTGTTGGGGAGGGGCAGGAGGGTGAGGACTCCTGGCCAGGCCGCCTGGTGCTCCTGTCTCACTGGGAATGCCTGAACTCTCAAACCCAGCAAGTGCTTCCCGTCAGCAGGCCTGGAGTGCTCTCGGGAGCCCTTGTTGAATTTCCTGTGACACTTGAGTTCATGGCAGCCTCATTGCTTGTGATGGCCACCTCCCAGTCCCTGCATGTCACCTGGCAGTGTCAGGCCCTCCTGCAGGAGTGGTGACAGGCCTTCCTTTGCAGAACAGAAGCGTGAAAGTCTTAATCTTAAAGAAATGTGAACTGTGGGTAAGTGGAGACGGCAGCTCACGTAGTCGAGGGAGATGGATCTTGATCTTGGAGGGAAACGTGAGGTGCATGTGGGATTTGCACCAGCCCCATGCTCTGACCCCCTGGAGGGTGTGCTCCTGCCCCTCTGTGAGTGAGCAGTCAGCCCTTGGGAGGCCGCCCGGTGTCCTGGGAGCTGTGGCCGTGCGGCCCCAGGGGTGCCCGGGCCCCTTGGTCTCTTTGGGGCCTCCAGTTGCTTTCTCAGCGATCTGAATGACGTTGGGAACTGTGTTCTCTTTGGCAGACTGTGCTCGGAAGTCTTCCTGGGAAAGGGCATAGCAAGGATTGATTTTCTGTAACCCCCAACATTTTATCTTGAGGGATTATGGGTCTAAATAAAATTAGTGCAGTGAATACCTGTTCACCTTTCTCGCATTATTAGTAACATTGTGGCTGTTCGTTTTATCTCAGCTAGTGTGTGTGTCCCTCTCTTTATATGTGTATCATTTCTCTTTATGGAAAGTAAGTTGCGGGCATGTTGCTTCCTCTTTAAAACTTGCGAGAGCATCAGGGAAGAGCAGAGACTTTGTCCTGTGTAACCATGTACAACCAGTGTCCCCACCACACCCAGGAGAGTCGGTGTGACCTCAGTGACTTGTGAGCGCAGGTTCCTTCAGGTCATCTTCAAATGCTCTCCGTAGCCTTTCCCCTTTGAACTAGGACCTGCTCAAGTTCATGTACCGTGTTTGGTGTCATTCAGTCCCCTCCGTTTTTGTTTTTCATGATACAGTCTCTTTTTAAGAGTTCAGGCCGGTTGTGTTGTGTAACATTCCACATTGTGGGTTTGCTGGGTTGTTCCCTGATGGTTGGACCTGGCTTACCCATGGCATGGCTGGCGTGGACCCTGGTGTTGCCTGTGAAGGGGCTGTGCCATTGCACTTGTCCCCTAGTAGAGACGCTGAGTTGATCCCTGGGTTCAGGGATGACCTCCAGAAGGTCAGACGTGCCCGTGAGCGGGGTGTGTCCCCTTGCAGCTGGCAGCTGACCTGAGGCGGTGGCTTCGAGATGTATGGATCCCCAGTGTCCAGTGCCTGCCTGCCTGGCCTGAATCAGTCGTCGCTCTGCGGCCTGCCAGAGGGTGACTGGCTGATCCCCTCGTTCGCTTTCCGATTTGTCTGGAGAGAGCAGCGTCGCTCCCCACTCCCACCCTGCTCTCTCTTTCTAATGTATCACTATAGACTCACGAGTCCTCCCCGCCCCCCAGTACGTTGTAATCCAGGAACATCATTGTTATTCTTTCTGTTGCTCAAGCTGTCCCGTATTTGACCCACAGGAGCCTGTTTAAATGAACTCCTCTGTCATTTTCACATGATTCACTTAGTCTTTGAGCAGTATCTTTTTAAACCTCTTTGTTTCTATTAATTTGCTTTCTGTTCCTGTCTTCATTGATTGCACTCAGTGCAGTTTTTATTTTCAGATCTGTGTTTTTTATTTCTTGAGGTTCCATTCGTGTCTTCCTCATGCCTCAGTCTCTCTCCTCCTCTCCTTGGACACGTGCAGAAACTAAGAGCTGTTCTGACCCCGCGAGTTCATTCCGTCGTCTTGGGTGCTTCTGGGTCTGGTTGTGTGGACTGGTTTTCTTGGAGCTGTGGGTTGTGCTTTCCTGGTAGTTCTGTTGGGTGCCAGGCTTTGTGGTATTTTTGTCACTGGGTACCGGCTGCTGCTTTCTGGTGGTGTTTGGTTGGTGGGATTGGTTGAATCCTTTCAAGCCCTGTTCTGAAGGCCTGACGGGGCCAGCACAGTCTGACCGGCTGCCGAGGCGGCCCTTCTGCTGACGCCTTGTGCGTGACCAGGCCTGTGCTCTGGCTCACGGGGGCTTCCTCCTGCCCGTATGGGTTCCAGCAAGTTCCCTGCCTTCTCCTTAGGAGCATTTCTCTCCTCTCAGGCTCAGGTAGTTTCTTTTCTCGCATGTGCAGCTCGAGGTCAGCGCTGTCTGGGCTGCTCCCCAGCCCCTCAGATTTCAGCCGCCTCGGCCTCCCCACCTTCCAGCTCAACCTCTTGACTCCGCAGGACAGGCGGCTCTGCTGGGCTTCACGGCTATGCCTTGGGCTCTGGGACTTAGCTGCTCCCTCCCTCCTCCCAAGACCTCTGTTTTTCGGCATCTGAACCTTTGTTTATTTCATCCAGTTTTCTATTTATTTAAGGCAGGAGGGCAAACTCGAATCCTGTTCCTCTACCTGGGCCAGGAGGCAGTCTCATAAACTTCCTACCTTCTCCCTGGAGTGTTTCTTGGATTCACGTCCACCAGTTTCCCGTTGTCAGCGTCCGGGGTCAGTCAGGGTCCAGACGGGCAGCATTTCCTCTCCCCAGTCCTGCTGGATGATGATATCTTTCTAGTGCCTTAAGTTCCTTTAGTTTTTACAAAGTAAGAGTTGAACAGTATTTGGGATTTGTTATATGTGATTGTGTGATGTGATTAGTACCAGTGATTAGAGTCTCCAGTAAAAACTGAAAATCGTCTAGAAGGCGGTCACAGCACGTATTTTCATAAAAAGTAGTTCATACTTCCAACAACAAATGCAGCTATTTAACATCATAATACTTTTTGGAGCCTGAAGTTACATATGTTTCTTGGTGAGGATATTTTATGTTGTTTTGTGTAACAGGAGATTTAACCTTGAATGTTTTCATTACTTTTCAGGGGTCTGGGAGGAGAACTCATGAGACAAGCAGGTAGGTCTGAGCCACGGAGGCTGCAGATGTTGGGTTGTGATCCTTTTTTCCCACCATTGAGGGAAGACAAAAAGTCCTAAGGGCATTTACTTCATTGCTTTCAACACTGGGAAGTTCCCTGATGGGCCCCTTTGCAGGGACAAGTGGCGGGGTGGTTTTCTGGCCAGAATTACCGTGGCGGTGTACCTGGCCTGCACACGGTAACCCCGGGGCTACTTGCCCAGCCCACTGCTTCTCCTGTGTGTGTGCACTCGAGGCTCTAATTTTCAGCTTCTGTGGGGTTTTTTTTTTTTTTTTTTGCGGTACATGGGCTTCTCACTGTTGTGGCCTCTCCCGTTGCGGAGCACGGGCTCCGGACACGCAGGCTCAGCGGCCATGGCTTACGGGCCCAGCCGTTCCACGGCATGAACCCGTGTCCCCTGCATCGGCAGGCGGACTCTCAACCACTGTGCCACCAGGAAAGCCCGGCTTCTGTGGGTTTTGATACATTTTAGTAGCCACGGGGCTGCTGGTGGCTGGGGTGGGATGGGTGAGAAGGGGATGATAAAGTTAGGGATGTCAAATGTGGCCATCTTTCCCTCTTCAATACAATATTTAAATGTAACTGTAGAGCAAAGAACAGTTTTTAAGATTATATTTAAATGTTTGCAGGGAACTCAAGAGATGCCAACATGTAAATATCTAGATTTCTTGAAGCCTTTTCAGCTAAACCTACTAGAAAACCCAGGACTCCGTGCTTAATCAGGCGCTGGGTCAGTCCTGGCCCCATGGTGGGCCAGGGTCCAGGAGAGCCCCTCACCCAGGGAGGGGGAGGGCGGGTGGGGGTCAGTTGGTGTCGATGTGACAGACGTGCCGTCAGCATTCTGGGGTTGCAGGGGGTGACCACAGAACATGTCTGCTTGGCCAGGGACGCGGGCTGGTTGGCACGCCAGAGGGCAGGTGGGGTAGCACCTGCAGTCCTGACTGCGCCTGCCCGGCCCCCTCCCGCCAGGCTGCAGTCATGTGTTGGGATCAGCCCGAGCTCGTGAGTACTCGGTGGAGTCCCCTGGCCTTATCTTCTGGGCCCTTTGGTGCATGTGGTTGTGTGTTTCCGTCCTGGGACTCGTGTCCCCTTCTGGAGCATTCCACTCTGCCAGTTCCCACTGTTCCTTTTTGATCTTCTTCCCGTGCGCCACTGCCTCTCCCCTCTGCCCCTCCAAGAGTTCATGTCTGCCAGTAGCCACTTGTCCCTGGGAAGGGGTTTACAGGGTCCCTTACTGCTCTCGGTTGTCCCAAATCCTCTTCCTCACAAAGAACTGCTGGCTTTCTTCTTCTGCCCCAGTCCTTGCCTGATTGGGATTCTGTTTTGTTAGGAGTAGAGGTAGTGTGCAGATCCTCGGAGGCGCTGCAGAGACAGCCTTGCTGAGCTTCCGGACACTCCCTGTACTCAGACCTTGGCTGGTCTGCAGGCCAGGAAGGCGGTGCCTGGCCAGGCTCTGCTGCAACCCAGCTGCAAGGCCCTCCCCACGGCCCCCCACCACCTGGAGCTCCTGCTCTGATCTTCGTGCCCAGCCTGTGCATATTCAGGGCCCAGTGGCCACGGTGACTTCATGCAGGTCTGGCACGTCACACCTCCGTCCAAGGAGGAGCGGCGTGGCGAGTGGAGTCCCAAGGGAAGGGATGGCCCTGGCTGGTGGGAGGGTGTTGGGGTTCAGAGTGGCCACCAAGCTGGAGAGTGCTGGGCCTCTGGGTGGCCAGGTAGTTCCTTTGTCAGGGGGCAGGGCGTGTGTGGGGTGAGGCCTGGGTAGGACCGAGCACGGGAGCCAAGGGTGCAGTGAGGGCGTGTGGGCAGGGTCTCCCCCAGGCACAGCTGTCACAGAGCTCCTGACCGTACCGTGGCCTGGCAGCGCACTGTCTGCCCAGGACTGCTCCACATGTCTTGAGTCAGACCACACAGGAGATGCATTCCCACCTGAATGTGGGAAGAAGTCCTGGGCTCCTAGGAGCAGTGTGAGAGGCAGTGTCATTAACAGGCCAGTCCGCCGTGCACAGGCTTCTTGTCCCTGCCACTGGGGACCGACCGGTATTTGTGACTTGACGGCAGACAGGAGTGGTGCTGCCGGGTCCAGAACACAAGAGGCCCGACCAGGGCCACGTGTGTGGGTCTGTGTGTGGGCGCACACACCTTTGAGGGGCAAGCCAGGGATGCAGGGTGACTCCAGCAGTGCAGACGACGGGGCCCCTCAGCAAGAAGGGGAAACGAAGCCGGAACGACTTCACGGGAAGCCAGACATGTCAGGAGAGCAGGGGTTGGCTGAGTCAGTGAGCTTGAGAACTCACTGTGCACTGCCCAGGTTGTGAGCAGAGATACCTGGGGCTGCCCTCCTGGACCCACAGTTGTCAGAGCCAAGGCCACCTCGGGTGCGGAAGGAGGAACTGGGACGGGAGGCAGTGGGTGGGGAGCTGAACAGAGGTCCCTTCTAAAAGCGGTCCAGATGCTCGATTCTGGACGAGACCTGCGGGGCCTTGTGTCCTGGTTCATTACTGTCGAGTAAGGCGCAGGCTTCCCTAAGGTGTCTTCAAGGGATGTAGTTTGCTTTTGGTGATTCTCTTTATGAATGTGAGGAGGGAAGCACAGACATGTTGTAGAAGTCCACAAAACGGCACTAGGAAAGCCTGATTTCAGTTCCCGAGATGATTCCTAGTGGAACTGGCCAGTCTCAAGGATCTGAGAGGCCTCACCTTGTTTACGGATGGACTGCTGGTGATTCTGTGCAGGAACCCCCGTGCGAGTCCCCGACCACATGCACGCCTTGCTGAGGTCTGGGGCGTGAGTGGACGGGAAGGCCCGAGCCTGGTGCACGGGGCCAGCTGACCTCCTGGTGTTCTGGCCACTACACCGACCCGACCCGGAGGGACCCGCCTGAGGCCCGCGTCTCTCGCCTCCTGCCTGCCCTCGGGGACTTCTCTGCTGGGAGGTTCGTTTCCTCCGTGTCAGCTCAATGTTCTCATGGGTTTGACGGGTGTCGCTTGGGGCATGGACTCTGGAAACATGAGCTGGTTTCTGCCGGCTGACACTCAGACTCTGAGTCACTCCCCTGCGTGTCATCGACAGCTCGTGATCTGCAAGCCGTTTCTGGGTTTAGGGGCTTGGCCTGGGGTGGGGTGCAGGGAGTCTGTTTTTGTGTTGAAGCAGTGACTTTGCACAGAAACCATCGCTCACAGTGAAGAGGAAATAAAAAGATCACCCGTCATCCCAGCAGTTGGGGACAGCCACTGTTTCAGGGATTCCTTCAAGGTGGTTGTTCCTTCCTTATCAGTTCATGTCTCAGGAAGTTGGGGTCATGTTGCATGTAGCCTCCCACGCCAGCTGGGTGAGCTGCTCAGGGCTGCAGAGTGCTGCGGCTGCGTCGCCCCGCCACCCGTCACAAACATCGTCAGAGCTTGGGAGAACTGCCGTCTTAGAACAGGGAGCGAGTGCCAGAAAGGACGTGCACTCCTGAGCCGTTCCTGGGCCGCTGCCGCGTGCTTCCCAGAGTGTGCCGCCAGCCCGGCAGACAGACGGAAGGGGAGGATCAGGGACTGGCCACCTCGTGTTACTTCTTCTTGGGGACGGCGCTGGGAAGATTTGAGGCTGAGTGGCCACTCCCCGCACATCCTCAGCTGTGTCTTATTGGCTGTTGAACCCATCTGTTGAATTCTTAATTCTTGTGTGTCTGTCTTTCATAATTTCTATTTATCTTTCATAGTATCTGTATCCTTGTCATGGTTTTCAGTCATTTCTTTCACCTCTTTGAACACGATAAGCACAGTTTATAATCTGTCTCTAAAAAATACCATCACCTAGTCCTTCTGTGGTTCTGTTTGTAAAGGCCTGGATGTTGGGTATGAAAAATTACAGCAGTACTTTGAGGCCTAGAAACGTCTCCTCTCCCAGAGAGCCTTTACCTTTGCTTCTGGCCAGACGTGGGGGATTCAGTGCTGGGCTTCAGCGAGCTGACCCAAACTTTACACTTACTTCTAGGGTGTGGTTCTTTGGATTCAAACCCCCCTAGAAGGCCTGGACTCCCAGGTTTGTACCACCACCACCCCTTTGAGGCTCCTAGACGCCGTGGTCATCGTCCTGGATTTTAGTGCCTCCTCCGGGGCCCCCGATACAGGTCAAGGAGAAGCTGCTCTCCTCACTGGGTGGCTCAGCAGTGACTCCGAGCACTTACTGTTTGATTTTAATTTTGTCCAGTGTTTTAAGAACGTCTCAGATGTGGGGTGGTCTGTATTATCTAGTGTGTTCGTTTTTTCAACCTTTTATTTTGAAATAATTGTCAACTCACAGGAAGTTATAAAGTCGGTACGTAGAGCTCTTTGCTGCTTTCACCAGCCTCCCCCGGTGACAGCATCTTAGGGTATCACGTCAAAGCCGTGAAGTCAACGTTGGCATCCTCCCCACTAAACAGACAAAAGACCCCGCTCGGCTTTCAGCAGTTTTCACGTGTGTCTGGGTTTCTGCAGCTGCGCTCACAGGAGTCCAGCCAGCACCGGTGGGGGTGCAGGACTGTCCCCTGCGAGGCCTCCCGCTGCCCCTGCTTCGTGCCCTCCCTGTCCCTCGGGCAGCCACTGATCTCTGCTTGCCCCTGTACTTCGCCATTTCGAGCACGTTGTGTAGAGGGAGTCTCATGGTGTCCCCTTTTGGAGGCTGACTTCGTCCATAAGTGTAATGGCCCTGAGACCCATGCAGACAGTTCATGTGCTCATAGGTTGTCTTTCTTGTCTCCTTGTCTGGTTGCATCAGAGTTTGTTTTAACCCTTTGCCCATTTGGGCTGATTCCAGCGTTTGCTACTGTGAATAAGGCTGCCAAGAACGTTTGCATGCAGGTTTTTGTGTGAACATAACTTTTCATTTCTTGGGGATAAATGCCCAAGAGTTTCACTGCTGAGTCATGTGGTTAAGTATATGTTTCCTTTTGTGAGAGACTGCCAGACTCTTTCCAGAGTGTCTGCACCATTTTACGTTCCCACCAGCGATGTGTGAGAGAGTTCCAGTTTCTCCACATTGTCACCAGCACTCGGTATTGTCACTGTTTTTAACCTTGGCGGTCCTAGTAGGCTTGTGGTGATATTTCATTGTGGGTTTAATTTCATTTTCTTAACGGGTGGTGATGCTGAACATCTTCTCATGTGCTGTTTTTTTCTTTTTTTTTAACTTGATAAAATAAAGTACATATTTAAAGTTCATATGCAGGGAGAATATCCAAGAAAATTATTTTTAATAATAATGAGGCTTGGATTCTCCAGTCCCTAAGATGTCCTGTGAGCTGCTCTGTTCAAAGTAGAATGGCATTTCTTAGGAGCAGGCGAATAGATTGGCAAAATGGAAGAGAGAATCGGAAGTAAAAGCATATGTGGATTTGACGTGTGACAAAGAAGACGTGTGTCCAGCCTCGGTGAAGAGGGCAGTTTATTGAGTGGATGATGATGTCGCAAGGGGCCATGTGGAAGAAAACAAAACTGTGTCCCTACTGCACACATACAAAACTAAACTTCTGATGAACAGAAACTTAACTGATTAACTAAAAACTTCAGTATAAAAAATATAATTTAAAAAACTTTAAAGAAATTTTAGGAGACATTAGAGGATCACGTTGGTCCTTAAAAAAACTTCCTAATTTGGAAGTTTTCAAATCTACACAAGGCAAAGAGAAATAGAGTAATGGGTCCCATGTATCGGGCCCCCAGCCTCAGTGAGCATCCATACTTGCTCCTCTTGTTTTATCTGTTCCCTCAGCATATTCCTACCAGTCCCAACCCCAGAATTAGAAAGCAGATGCAGACACTGTGCTGTAGTAACACTGTACTGGTTAGTTCTAACCGGTAAACACTTTTTTTTGTTTTTTAAATTTGTTTCGTTTTGTTTTTGGCTCTTGGCACATAACCACCTAACAGAATTAACAGTAGTTCTGCAGCTAGAAAAGAGCAACAGAAAATAGTTTGTTTAAATGAATATTAAAAGCTTTCGTATGGTGGAATAGACCATGTATAAAATTAGTGGACAAAACATAGATTTAGAGGTACAGCAGTTGAAAGGTGAAGTTGTTATTTATAGGCTGCAAAGACTTTTAAAATTGCCCATAGAAGATAAGCAGTCCAGCTGAGAATTGGGCCATGCAGGTAAGTGGACACTTCACCTGAGCATAGACCCAGATGGGCGCTGAGTTGGTGATGGGTGCCCAGGCTCGTCTGGTCACTGGGGAGATGCTGATTAGCTCCACGAGGTGGAAGTGTCTCCTCGGATCACGTTGGCTATGTCAGGGCTTGGTGGCCCTGCTGCCGACGGGGTCCTCGCTCTGGAGTGTGCCTTGTTACAGTCTTTTCAGGCTGCTGTGGGCGGTGTCTCTTATGAATAGAAATGTGCAGGCTTCTGCCCTGCAGGGCCACTCCTGGGACTCTGCACCCAAAAAACGTGTAAGGGTGATGGGCAACCTGATGGGCAGACAGGCAGTCTGTGTGCCGACAGGGATGTGTGTGGCCACCTTGTTTGAAGTGACGAAAACCGGAAGGAGAGCTTAGCCCGTCAGGAAATACTGAATAAATTGTTTCACAGCCATAGTGTGGGATGTTACCTGTCTACTAAAGAGCGTGGGCTCTCCAGCGGTTGGTGATGTCGTTAGAGAAAAAGAGCAGTTTGGCGGCAGGAGCCGTGTGCGAGGGCCTGTGTCCGTCCTGATTCTGCTGGAACCTCCCGCCTCTGGCCCCCGGGCCCCCTCGTGCTGGGCAGGGCCACGTTTGTGGACACAGATAGTGTGAGTCAGGAGCTGTGAGGAGGAGGGATGGTGTCACTCTGTTGGGAGCCTTCCGTGTTCACGCAGACTCTGCAGAGCTGGCTTCCTCACGAGCCTAGCAACATTTCAGATGACGGCCGCCACCTGTCCCTGGGGTCCCTGGGTGACAGTGACAGGCACCCCTGTTGATGCGTGACAGATGTACAGCATGAGCAGGGGGAGCTGTTGTTGCCATGGACTCTGAGCTTGAGGCTTTGTTGCTGCAGCGTCACCCAGCCCAGCCTGGCCGTGTGGGGTGTCGGTGGCCTGTGACCCTCTGAGCATGGAGGGAGGTGCAGGAGCCATGCTCCAGCTCAGCTTAGTCTCAGGGTCAGGTGGGAGCTCAGTGACAGAGAAGGAGTGGGGGCACAGAGCCGACAGGGAGGTGTGCCTGTGCCCTCTCGGCCTGTGAGGGTCCATGGGGGGCACCCCCAAAAGGCATGGCCCCCACAATGTCAATGGTAGTTTTCGATTTTATTTTTCTGTAGTGTTAGATTTTTTTCAGCAAATGCAAATTACTCAGTAGGAAGAAACCACTATGCTGTTTCTACTTTAGTGACAAAGGTGGGAGTGCAGAGGCCGCCCTCTTGTTGTGTTGTGAGTGGGCAGTGTGAGGAGTTGTGTGGTCACACGGGCCGGGGCACATGGCCTGTCGGCAGGTGTCGGCGGGTGCCGGGTGGTGCGTCGGGCAGGTCAGGTCATTGCAGTAGTCCCCATGGTGGAGCCCCCTTGGTGGCGGGACCATCACAGTGAGGCTGCCAGATGGAAGCTCAGGCATCCTTGCAGTCATGGCCAGTCAGTAGCTATACTGGCCATGTTCCCACCCACAGAAGTGGTAGTTCAGTTATAAACACGGACACTACATTATTCACAGCGGTGGGGAATTTACCAGAGCTTTGAGTACCGCAGCTCATCTGGGGACCACCCTATGGGGATGATAAATGTTACCTCCTCTGACCCCGTCCTGACCCTGGTGCTGACCTGAGACTGGGGCATCTCCTTTGTCTTTGGAGCCCCTGTGCCCCAGGAGAACCTGCTTCTCTGTGGTCCTCACTGGGCAGGTGCCTGCAGTTCAGCCACAGCTCCTGGTAACCTGTGGGTGTTGATGGCCCAGCAGCCAAGTCCTCTGCATTGAGTCATCATTGGGGATTCGTATGGGGGTCAAACCTGCAGCCTCCATATAGCATTCCCTCGACTGGGTGGGGCTCCCTGAGGGCACCCGCTTGATGCTGCTCCTTGTGGGTCTTGGAGCTGCCCCTGAGCCTGGGCCAGGTCTGGGGCTGAGGCCATTCTGAGGGCTTGCTTCCCGACACCAGCACCAAGGCATAGGGTGGGGGATGTGGGGAGGGGGGTTGGTGTTGCAGCTCTGGGCTCAGGTGCAGCAGGGTAGGTGCTGTGATGGGCGTTTACGGGGAAGTGACATTGTGTCCATCCTTTTTCTTCCTAGTGTGCATTTTAATAGAAAACTTGTCCCTTTCCAAAATGCCCTTCAGAGGTGACGCTGTGATCGGTAAGTGCCTCTCTTCTCCAGTGACTCACATTGTGGCCTTTTCTTCCAGAACTACTTCAGCTTAAAAAGTGAAGACCAACCTGTTAGGGTGGACGGGAAAGTTCCATCCTGATAGAATCCTTGTTTTGAAGTTGCTGTAAGAACCCATTGTAAATAGTGAGCATCCACCACACTCTCTCCACAGAAACAGAGACTCTCCCTTCTCTTCCAAGGGGTCAAGCTCCTTCCTCAGAGCTGCTGACTGGGGCTCTGCCTGTCACGGCCGTGCCCAGCACCCGGCATTCTCGGCTGTTCCTCTCCCAGATGGGTGGTGCAAGCCTGAGGGGCACTCTCGCGCAGGACGAGGGGAGGGCCAGCAGTTGCCACAGCTCTCCCTGGGGGTGGCGGCCAGGCCCCTGTGCGGGTCTGGGAGCCTCTCCACATTCCATGGCACCTGGCCACAGAGAGGCAGTAAGAAAAGCCTCGGGGTCACCTCCACCACTGGGCTGTCCTGGCTCTTTGGTCTGCAGCCTCAGAAGTTCTGTAACTTAAAAAAAAATTGAATAGATTTAGTGTTTGTTCCCAAATATTGGATCTAATTGAATTGAATGTTTGGGTTTTTATTGGTGGGGGTCTGGAGGGATTGTTCGGGGGAGAGGTACAGGAAAAGACCACCTGAAACCTGAAGGTGTGATAAAAGAACAAAAACTTCCCCACATGACAGTTTTCACATTTCAACAGCAGAGAGAAGACTTTCCCCCTTTAGGTGGGGAGGGCGAGGGCCTTTAGAATTTTGTTAGATCTGGAGAACGTGTACCTTAGGTTTCCTCCAGGTTCCTCTCAAAGGTCACCATCTACTTTGACTTGAGAGGTAGAAGAAGATCTGTGTGTTGTTGTTTTTAATTTCATACAAATGTTCTTCACCAACTGAATGAATTTGTCTCTTTGACAGATGGTTGGCAGTGGCTGATAAACGACACCTTGAGAAACCTTCACCTCATTTCAAGTCACTCTCGGCAACGGATAAAGGTGTGGGGAGCGAGGGTTTTCTGGCTGTTGCACTGTGTAGAAATAATTACTTATTTTAGTGTTTGTTTCAAAGGGCTGCGTGCATTATGAGTGCCTTTTATAGACCAACATGATTGGTAAATGCCATAATTACATTTGGAATTCTGGGTGATACTGTCTTTGTAATTTATGATCAAGAAAACGAATGCAGCCATTATTTACCAGAATATTTAAATTTTTTATTACTGTTTCTGGCTTTATTAATTATATTTACCTTATAAACATTTCCCCTATACACTCTGTGTCCTGTTGAGTTGTAGAATTTTAGGGTTGGAAGCTCTGTTCGTGATGCTCATGTACTGATGAGCAGACTGCATCCGGAATCATGTCAGCACATCAGCGTTAGTCATTTCGAGCAAGAGTGTGTGTGTGTGTGTGTCTGTGTGTGTCCCCGTCCCAGTGGCCACTACTGTCCTGCCCCAGGACAGGTGAACTTTGGACTAGCAGCATTGCAACCCCTAACCCCTTGCAGAGATAACAGTCTTGGGTATTGATAATGACTAGGCTTTGATATTGAGGATGAAGGAGTGAAAGTACATATTGGTCTCCCTACAGTTCTCCAGCCTCCTGTGTGTCTCAGCATTTATGCTGGGTTAATAGAACAAATCTTCAGCCCCCCTCCCTTTTTTAAAGTAACTTTATCATTCTGTAGAATCCAGGTACGGTTTTACTAGTTGAATTTGAGTTCTTCACAGTTAGTGCCTTAGAATTTCCTTTTAAAAACATATTCATAGTTGATTCATACCAGCCGTGATCATGGTTTGGTCTGCTCCTCTGATGTGTATGAGGACATCCCTCCCCCAGCACCTCTGCCGGGGCTCCCTGGTTTGGGGGAGCATCAGGAAGAGCACATGAACCCAGCATTTGCCCCTCATTGTCTGTACGATCGAGAAAGGCTTAGATGAGAGACCGTGGAGGCGACAGGAGGGGCCGGGGGTCCTGCGTGCGGTGTGAGCCCCGCACCTGCACTTTGTCCCTCTCGCTGCCCCACCCTCAGATTGGCCCTTCCTCCTCGTGCAGCCCCTCCTGTTCCCAGCACCCATGGACCCCAACTTCTCTCCAAATGAGGTCTGTACATGGCCCGCCTGGGGGCCTTGCCACGTTGCTTCTGGGTGTTTACCACACTTTTCCTTCATTACTTCTGCTGGGAAAGAATAAAATGCCACGTTTTATTGTTACCTGTTCACATTGGAAGACATGGAATTTGCATTGTATGGAGGAAATAATCATTTTCTCTTCAGTGTATTAGTTGCAGAGAGTATTAAAGTTATGACCGTATGTGACTGATGACCAGCAGATGTACTGGAAAGGGTGACGTCATTCAGCCTCTGGGTCTTTCAAACTGAGTCACTGGCCTGGTCGCAGGGCTGCCCGGCTGCTCCTGGGCCGGGAGCCTGCCGCTCACTCACATCTGCTTCGTTTCAGGAGGCGGCTGTGTCGGCCCTGGCCGCCCTCTGCAGCGAGTACTACTCTGGGGAGGCGGACTCCACCGCGCAGGGTGAGTGGGCGCCTGCACTTGGCCCGCATCCTCCGCGGCTGGGGTGGTGGGTGGTGCCCTGGGTGCCCCTCCCGCTGCAGTGTGGATGGGGCCTGCGGGGGGAGGGAGAGAGCAGGCTCCAGGCCGTGGAGACGCCCCCTCCTCCTCAGCCCGTCCCACCCTCGCCTGGCGCCCAGAGGGGCTCTCTGCAGGCCACGCGGGGTCCACCTTCCTGGATGTTACCACTTTACGTGTAGAATCAACTCTTACTTATTTCAGCAGCGTTTGCTTAAATTCTGTTTTTAAGTCCGCTTTCCCCCGTTTTGTGCTTTGGAGGCTCCCGTTACCATGGGGGAGCTCCCTGTCTCTGTGGAGGCCGCTCTTCCACCCCGTCCCTTGGTGCCCGTCCTTCATTATCGGGTGACTGTTTTCCACACTCGTTTCCCAGGCTCTGTCAGCTCAGAGTCGTCTGCTTCTGCTGTCCTGCCGCATCCTCCTGATTGCTCCTTGCAGTCTGTTCATTTAGTGATTGCTCCGTTGACTTTTCTGTTTCACTGTAATGTGTTTTAGAATTTTTGTATGGCCCATGGCAGCGCTTTTCTGGCAAGTGTCCTTCACGTGTTAATACGTCTGCTCTTTTCCTCTTCACGGGAACAGTGTCGGTGTAGCTGCCTCACTACACGTCATTGCATCAGTTGGGTTTTCCAGAACCACCTCTAAGCTGGAGTTTATCTCACACATCACATGGTCCTGTCTGTAGGGTCTAGTTCCAGAGTGTTAGTTTTGTATGAAGAAGCTTCATATTCACATGTTATGTGGCCCCGTAGCTTTCCTTTATACCATTTTATAGAACATGCACTACAGTTACTTCAAAAGTAAAACACTTTAAAAATTATTGTAAGTGTAGAAGAATCATGAGTGCAATAGTCTAATCTACTTTCTGTGAATTTTTTCAAAAATAAGAAAATATTTTATAATTTGATCTTCTGACAGACTTTCCAAATTAATGATGTTACACTATGTTCCTTTACTATAGGCAATTTTACATAAAGAGACAGAATGCACAGTTGGTCTTCTGTATCTGCGGGTTCCACATCCAGAAAGTTCCAAAAAGTAAAATTTGAATTTTCTGTGTAGGCACCTATTTGCATAACATTGACATAATATTTACAGCGATTGACCCAGCACTGGCATTGTGTTAAGTATCACACATCACCAACGATGATTTAAAGCTATGGGAAGTGTGCGTGGGTTATATGCAGACACTGCGCCATTTTGTAAAAGAGACTTGAGCGTCTGTGGAGTTTGGTTTCCTCGGGGGGTTCTGGAACCAGTCCCCCTTGGATATTGAGGGACTACTGTAATGTTACTTTATATTAAATTGGGATGATCAAGTCATATTTTATTTTCTGCCTAAGAAAAGGGTAACATGTCATGTCACTCTGACTATAAAAACAAAGGACATTCTGAAATTAACATGTTATTGTTAAAACTCAAGTGAGTTGTAGAGAAGGATTTTCATGCTGCTGCCAAAGTGTGTTGTTTTAAGTTCCACCAAAGATATCACCTTAGTGTACGTACAAGTGGAGTTCCAGTTTTTTTTTCCTATCCTAATATATGAGGATGTAAGGTTTTCACATTCACATTACAGAAGTCATGCTTCGTTGAAATGTAAGCAGTGATAACAGGAATCTCTTCGGTTGTGGTAGGTAACAGAGTATAAGGGTGTCTGGCCTTTCTTGACTTTCTGAGCTGCGTTTTCAGAGAACAGATCTGGTTTTTCCACTTCACTTCCTAGAATTCTTGAATCACGCCCTGGACTTTCAGGGCCCTCTTTCCCATTTCTCCCTCTCATAACCTCTGTTCCAGGTACTCTTGCAGTTCCCATGTCGGGCTTTTTCCCGTGTGGGAAGGTCTGTCTTCCCCTCCCTGTGCTCTCACTCAGCCTGGCTGACTGCTCTGCCTGCTTCTGCCCAACCAGCCTTGGGTGTCTTGTGCAGAGCAGTCCCTGCACCCCTGCTGTGTCCGAGCGCTGAGCCCTGGGGGTCCAGCTTGGAACCACGTTTGCTCTCAGTCTTTGAGGAAGTATCCTCATTTCTGAGGAAGGCATTTGTGTTCTCAGTGAATAAAAAATGAAAATTTGATTGTTGACTACCGTTAAAACTGTCTTGGCTTTATTTTCCCAGGAGTGAAATCATGTATTAAAATGCTTACGAAAACCTTAAAACCACCCAATAAGTACTCTTTTCTTCAATCTGTTGTGATTTACACCACTTTGAAGATACATCTACGTTAGGAGCCTAAGTAGCTCCTCCCTTCTTCCTTCAGCACCGTTTGCTTGTGTTCTGGAACGTATGTGAAGAGTGTGTCTTGTGGATAATGGACGACAGTGGTCACCTTCTGGTTCCATCTTTTCAGAGGAGCTGGTAAAGCAGTATCTCGCCGAACTTCAGAGCCCCGAGGAGATGGCTCGCTGTGGCTTCGCCCTGGCCTTGGGTGCCCTGCCGGCCTTTGTCCTGAAGGGCCGGCTCCGGCAGGTGAGGCTGGCCTGAGCATGGCGGGGTGTCGTGTGAGACCCAAGCGGGGTTTGTGGGCGGAAGGAATTCCTGAAAGCCAGCACGTGTGTGCACAAGAAAGGGGATGGGAGCACCGGGGGCAGCAGGTGGTCTTTGAGAGCCCAGTTAATGTTCTCACCTGAAGGAGACTCAGGATTGCTGACTCCCAGGCTGGTTAGGGAGCTGCGGCCTCCGTGGAAACACACCTGGCCTTTACTTGTCTGTGGTGCATTATCCAGTGTTTTCTGCGTTAAGAACGAATGTCTCCAGCCTTGTCTGGATATGCTGGCCTCCCCTGTGGCCGTGGTGAAGGGCGCTGGGTCTCCTACCCCAGGACTCCTCCCTGGGGAGCTGCCCTTTCTCCCCAGCACTGGGCCCTGTGTTTCTGGCATGGCCGGGGGCAGAGGGGTTCTCCTTTGAGCTCCACCATCCTTGGCCTGTCTCCTTTCAGGGGTGATCTATCAACTCTCCTGACACCCCGACTTGGGTCCTGAGCTCCGGGAGAGTGGGTGGCGGAGTCAGACCCTGGAGACCCAGCTGGCCTCAGCCCACCAAACTCTTATGCTTGCGCTCCCCTCTCCCTTAACTCAGACATCAGTCATGGTCCTGCCAGCCCACCTCCCAGATGTCGCTGCTGCCAAGTGCCTGGTGCACACATGCCCCTCACCTGTATCACCTGCCCCTGCCCGGGACACCTTAGGATCTGAGGCACTAGACCAACTTACGTACCGAGAGCGGGGACAGACCATCCAAAGCCTGCTCTGGGGCTTATCTGTTTGAAGCACCTGGCTTTTAGAACTGAACTGTCCCTGGGAGAAGTAACTGGTGGAGATGTGAGAAGCCAGGTGCTCTGTGTGCACTGTGCTTCAGCCCCAAGCCGGGGGCAGAAGGGGATGCTGGCCGCGAGTGCAGGGTCTCGCCCCTGAGGAGGAGGCAGATCTGCAGAGGCTGCCTGGGTGCCAGGGGGTGGGGTGGGGGTGGGAGCCCAGCAGTGGGAAGGGTTGGAGGCAACCCCCTCTCCCCGCACCGTGTGTTCTTTCGGGCGCATGGCCCACCCGGACGGCCACCGGCCGCGCTGTGCTGCATTCTGGGAGCAGCAGGGCACCAGGCCAGGTCTCCACTTGCATGAAAAGTACATTGATCTTGAGGCTAACAGTTCTGTTGATGACTTGTCATTGCTTTTCAGGTTCTAGCAGGCTTGAGGGCTGTTACCCACATTTCTCCCGAGGACGTGAGCTTTGCCGAGTCCAGGCGGGATGCTTTGAAGGCAATTTCTAGGTGAGCCCCGCAGGTTTTCCTCCCCAAAGTCGCTGTTCTCTCGGAAGCCAGTGACCGAGCATGAAGGGACGTTCACGGCAGTTTTTGTGAGAAGCCCAGTCTTGGGGGCTGAATCTACTTTGAGGCAAATGTTATTTTTTATTTTCTAGTGTCTTCTCTCTTCAGAGGATTGTTCAAGAACATTTCAACTCATAGAGGATCGTTACAGTTTTGTCATAATGAATATTAAACCCGTAGCGTGCTTATCTCTGTGCTTTGGGGACACTGGACCTGCTCAGGGACTGGGGCTGAGCTTTCCACTCGAGACTGCGGCCCCCAGGACGGGGAGTGGCACATGTGGAGGGAACACTGACGCTAGTCACACACGCACACGTCGAGAGGGGCCACCCTTTCTCTCCCCACGAGCCCGGGTGGAGCCCCTTCTGCAGGATGGTGGGTAGGAGGGGCCAGCCACAGACACCACCACTCCCATCCACCCCGTGCACCCTGAAACTGTAGACACTAGAAATGTGTTTTGGAGAAGAGCGTCACTCAGCTTTACGTCAGTGCGGAGGAACTTGGGGATTCTGAGTCTGCCTCCGAGTTATGGGCCTGTTCAGAGGTCATCCTGTCAGGAAAGACACATCAGGCCAAAATGATGAGAGAGACAGGAGGGCTTGCGTGGGATCCGCAGACATTAGCTGTGTTTCCCATGTTTTTAATTTCAGGATTTGCCAGACTGTCGGTGTGCAAGCAGAAGGGACTCCAGACGAGGTTGTGTGCAGAGAGGACGTTGCCCAGGTTTACTGCACGTTGCTGGGCTGTCTGAGCGATTACACCACCGACAGCCGCGGGGACGTGGGAGCATGGTGAGGCGGACGCGTTATCCTCACCCCCTGCTCCTCTCAGAATGTCCCGCCGAGGCCAGAGATGGGGCGTTCATGCTGCTGCCCTGGCCCCAGCCTGGACCCTTTATTCCCAGGGCAGCTGGGGTTTCTGTCCCAGTCTCTTGTCTGTGCATCCTCCTCTTTTTTTTTTTTTTTAAAAAAAAAAAATTATTTATTTATTTTATTTTTTGGCTGCGTTGGGTCTTAGTTGCAGCATGTGGGATCTTTTGTTGCAGCGTGGGCTTCTCTCTAGTTGTGGCTCTCATGCTCAGCACTTGCGGCGTGCGGGCTTAGTTGCCCTGCGGCATGTGGGATCTTAGTTCCTTAACCAGGGATCAAACCTGCGTCCCCTGCATTGGAAGGTGGATTCTTAACCACTGGACCACCAGGGAAGTCCTGTCCTACTCTTCACTGAAAAAAAAAAATTAACTTCATAAAATACAAACATTGTTGTGCCTCCCTTGTCTAAGCCCCAGTTGTCTGGTCTCCAGTTTTACCTAATAAAGTTCATGCAAAGCCCCCATGCAACTGTTTAAAGCAGGAAGGATCTGAAACCATTTTGGGGAAGGGGAGTAGGGAGCACCTGGGTTCTCTAGGAATCCCGTTGTATATCATCATCTTGGCTCCTGCCTGATTGGATAAGACTTGAGGTGCACAGATTTTAGTCTTGGGAGGAGCCCTTCAGCTGCTTGTTGACCTGAAGGAGCCCTGTGTCATTGTCAGCCGAGCATGGGGAAGATGCTCACGCCGCTGTGCTCGGATCCCTGCCTGGATTCGCTTGTATTTCCTTTCCAAGGTTTCAAAAGTACTTTTCTGTTTACTAGAAATAAGAGACCAAGTTGCCATTTTGGAGAAGCTGAGAGGTTCTCCTACAGCTTATGTTGGAACCTCTTCTAAGTGTTTTTATTCGCATTCTCTCCTTCAAGACCCCCCTGTAAACATGGCTTGTGACGAGGGGTTCCCTGTGGGCCGAGCACCGGGTGAGCTGTTGCTGACATTGAGAGGAAGTGGTTTGTTTATTACAACGATGCGAAAAGAAGTTAGCTTTAATTTCGTCTTGTGTTTTCATTAATAACATTCCTGGTTGGGTTTTTCCCCCTTCTCTGTGTCTGCTGGCCTTTCCTGCCTCTTCATCCACCAGGAGTGTTCCCTTATCTCACCTGCTGCTTTCCTTTCCTTCTTCTGTCCTGAGATGGCATTTGGGGCACGGCTCCCGTGGGGGCCTGAGGACTGTGCACATGTCTGCACAGCATATCCAGAACCCCGGGGTCCTCCCAGACAGTGGGAGCATGGGGGTGCTCAAGGGGGCCACAGCACCTCCCCGGGCCCATGTCCTCAGGGAGGCCCCAGCACGGCCACCTGAGCCCTTTGTTGCCCTGTCCTCGGTGGGGCGAGGCCGTGGCAGCCGTGCCTTTTAGGGTCTGTGCTGGTGAAGATGCTCTGACCACAGCCGGGGCTCACGTGTCTTCCCTGGACACTGAGCCTCTTCCTGGTTCTTTGCATGGCATGTGGCTCTAGAGTGGCTCCTGGACACTGGTAGGGTTCTGCTTCATCCTCCCAGAGGGTGCTGGTGGCCTCGCAGCAGGCAGTGGGCCTGCTTTGAGTACAGCGCCGTGGTCTCCACCTCACGCGATACGGGCAGCCGCTCAGGTTCTGCTGTGCTGCCTGCGTGGTGGAGTTGTGGGTGGTGGTCCTCTGTGAACGTGGGGGCCCCTTCTCAGGCCCCTTTAAGGGGAGCCCTTTACTCTCTGACCCTGGTTGCACAGTTCAAGCCAGAAGGGCAGTGGGTTTTCATTGGTGTTACAGTTGCCACCGTGGCTGCCCCCAGAGCATGCGGAACATAAAGTGAACAGAGGAGGTCCAGCCAGTGCTGTGCACATGCAGGGGTCCCCTCTGTGAATCTTTAATTCCAGAGGTTTATCTGAGCTCTGCAGTGTTGGGTCCTTTTCCAGAGATCCTAATTCTCTGTAGAAAGTCTTCATCTTTTCCATTTGTTTTCCATCTTTCTCTTTTTTTTCTTCAGCGTGTTCCTCGTGGTTACTTTAAAGACTGGCCATTTACTCCAATATCCATGTCATCCATGGGTCTATTTCTGTCGTCTTCTTTCTCTCATTATTGTTAACACTTGGTCTTTTTTTTTTTTTTTTTTAACATTCCTTGTAACTTTTAACTAAATCCAGAAATTGTGAGTTCAAAATTGCAGAGATTTGGGGTTGTGTAATTTCCTTGCAGCAAGATTTAAGTTTCCTTTTGTCAGGCCCCCTATTGTGTGGGTGGGTCACCTGCTGTCCTCAGGGCTGGGGTTGGCTGGCCCTTCTCCTGCCCACACCCACAGCTCTGACTGAGGGGCTTCCCAGGGCCCTTCTCCTGCACATGTGCCCCCCCAGCAGCCGGCTTCTGGGCTTTGGGACCCGCACCCTGTGCTTGTCCAGTTAGGAGCTGGTGAGGGCCCCAGGGGCGTGTGCTGCAGGCTTTAGCCGCTCCTGTTTCCTCTCGTCGGCCTTTCCCTGTAGTGCTGTGCCCGTGGGCGCTGGGGGTCCCGGGGGGATGCTCTGTCCTCCCTCCGTCTACGCCCTGACCCACCCTGGCACCTCCAGAGGGTCGTGCGTGTTGTGTCCTGAGCAGCAGCTGGCTGGCGGCTGTACCTTGGTGTCAGAGCCTGCCCAGCCTGCCCGGCCCCAGCCTGCGTCCGTCTCATGCCTCCGAGCACCACCGCACCTGCACTCAGTGCTCTGGCTGCTGGGCCCCTCCGGGGCCGGGGCCTCTGTCGGTGCAGACCCGAACAGCGCAGGCTATCTCCCATGTGGTGCACACTCCTTGGCGGGAGGGTGGGTGCCCCAGGCATACAGGACCTGCCGGCCCTGGCGGCGTGGGGCAGCGTCTGTGGTCCCCGTTGCCCAGTGTGTCTGAGCTGGGTTGAGCGTTCTTTGTCCCAGGTTTGAAATGACGCTGTTTCATTCTGGAGCAAACACGAGCTGCTCTCCATCCCTCCCTCGAAAAGCCCTCAAGAGTGTTTCTGCGGGAAAACCTTTGTAGAGTGGGTATATTTCGTGTTGAAAGGTTCATGGGAAAGTCAGCATTGTTTCTGTGTGTGCACTTGTGAGAGAGTTTGCTGGGACCTGGCCGTTAGTCTTCAGGTGTCAAACAGGTGTCTTTGTTCAAGGTAATGTGTGAGAGAAATATTTCTGGAGGAAAGGCTGCCGGCGGCCTTTGTCGAGCCTCCTACGTGTTTCTTGCCCCGGCTTGAGGGTGTCTGAACCCGACCACGCAGAGTGGCTGATGGTCACATAGCTCCGGGGGCAGGAAGCCTCACCCCTCCATGTCTCTGCAGGGTCCGCGAGGCTGCCATGACGAGTCTTACGGACCTGACTCTTCTGCTGGCAAGGGACCAGCCAGAGCTGATCGAGGCCCCGGTGTGAGTGTGTTCTCCCGCTGCGTGGAGAGGGTCTGCCCGGGTCCTCCCTCCTGACACCACAGCCCCTGCTCCTGGCTAGGCCTCCCGCAGGGTCCAGGCCTGTTGCAGGACAGCCAGCTTCCTGGCTCAGGACCCCTGTGCCGAGCACCTGCTGCTGCTGGAGACTGGCCATCCTGTCCCCTATTGGTTCCCTGGACACCGGGCTGCCTCTGGGTACCTTGCTGGCCTGGTATCACCGTGCCCTTTCTGTTGCCGAGGCCCCTGAGGAGATCCGGGCGTCGCTTCCTCAGCACCACCACCCCGACTTCCTCCTCTGGCTGCAGGCCCCCCATCCTCCCATTTCTTCCGTCTCTTCTCACACACCAGTCAACCGGTAGCCCTGTCAGTCTTCACTGCTTCCACTCTAGATCTCCCACTTAGGCTTCTGGGCTGTCAGATCCCGTTCCCACCCGCAGCCAGGGTGGCGCGTGTGCCCACTCTCATGTTCCAGCCGAGCTAACCCTGCGTTCTCGGTTTGCAGCTGCCAGCGGGTCATGTGCTGCTTAGCCCAGCAGGCGAGTGAGAAGATCGACCGGTTCCGGGCACATGCAGCCCGTGCGTTCCTGGCGCTGCTGCACTGGGACGGCCCCGCCGTCCCCCACGTGCCCCACCGGCAGGAGCTGGAGAGGCTTTTCCCCAGGTACTGGTGCTGAGTCCCCGGTGGGGCAGCTCTGCTCCCAGCGGGGCGGCCCCTCCAGTTTGTGCTTCTGTCTTGCAGGTCTGCTGTGGCCTCTGTGAACTGGGGCGCGCCGTCGCAGGCCTTCCCTCGCGTGGCCCGGCTCCTGGGGCTGCCTGCTTACCGCTACCACGTGCTGCTGGGGCTGGCCGTGTCCGTGGGCGGCCTGACCGAGTCCACGGTGAGCAGGCGCCTCAGTGGGCCTTCCCGAGAGGGAGCACTGCCTCCTTCCTTCCTTCCATCCTTCCTTCAGGAGCCTCTGCTGGGGCTCAGTGTGCCTGCGGGGCAGGTGGGGGGCGGGCGTTACCCCTGATCCACTGGACAGCGTGTGGGGCATGAGCTCAGGAGCAGGGAAACTGCAGATGCAGATGCATGCAGGTCCTGCGCTCCCTGGCTTTTTTGCCGGCCTCGATTCACCCTCTCTGCACATCAAGCGCCCCGCGGTTCCCCAACCTGTCTCTCCAGGTTCCTGTTTCCTGTTTGTGCATTTTCGTGGTGGTTCGTTGTGTTTTCTCTGTTCTGTTGTGTTGTCTCCCCTGCGTGGGCCCCTCCCTCTCCCTCTCGCCTCTCATCGCTCCCTGGGCCCTGATTCGGTGTTTCCTGAACCGGTGGATTCATGGTTTTCATCACTTCTGGAAAGTTCTCCACCGTCCTCATTCCCACCCACAGTCCATCCTCTCCATCTTCACGCTTCTTTTCAAATTACTGCAGTTTCTGCAGTTCTGTGTAGCCTGCTCGTTCCCTCTCGCTGTTGCATTTTTTGGTGTTTTGGTAATTGTATCTTCATTACCATTCAGTTTGTTCTGAAATCTGTTTCTCGTGCTTTTCCATCACATGCTCATCTTTGTGACTGCATTTCTCTGTAATAACACAATATCCTCCTACATTCTGTGTCATGTGATCCAGTGTCTGCTGTCAGAGGGAGGCCTGCATCTGCTTTCTTGCTCTGTAGACTCCTTCGTGAGGACTCATCAGTTGGGTGTTGGTTGTGCGATGGTGTTAGCTGTTGACCTGAGGGGAGGTGCCTTTGGTTTTGCTCCCCAGCAGCGGTGGTCGCCCAGATACCGCACCTCTAAGGGGTCCAAATTTAGCAACAGCATGTGAGGGCTTGGGTTGTGCTGGTGCGTCCAGAGCTGCGTTTCCGTTTCGGGTGTCTGCACTGTGGCTGCGCTCATGCCTGGCCCAGACAGGCTCTGAGGGAACCTGACGCTCTGTAGCAGATGTTTTGAGTCTGTCACCGCGGCCAGCCCTGAGGCAGGGGGTGCCAGGAGTGGGGTGGTCTTGTCCCTCTTACAAGAATGCTGTATTACAGGTCAGGTACTCAACACAGGGCCTCTTTGAGTACATGAAGGGGATTCAGAACGACCCGCAAGCCCTGGAGGACTTCACTGGGACCCTTCTGCAGGTCTTTGAGGACAGCCTTCTGAACGACAGGTGAGTGGTGGTGCTGTTCACAGTGGTTTCTCAGATCCCCAGGGTCTCATTTCCCAGCAGGGCTCTGAGGGGAGGTAGGATGGGCCCAGGTGAGGAACATGGGCAAGGGCAGGCAAGGGCATGACCAGAGTCACCTCCTGGGCCCCTCGCAACCTGCACTCTGGGCCGGTTGTGCACGTTGGAAGTAAAGTGACAGGGGCTGTGAGCCAGGAGAGCTCGTGTGGCTCTGGCCTGTGGTGCTCCCTGGTCACGCACACTGACATGTCAGTGCCACTGTTCAGACACGTGGTTCACACACAACCATGGCCATCGAGAAGATGAGATCTCAGCCTGCCAGGATTGGAACGTGACCCGTTTTCTAAATGTTTTTGCTGTGGCATTTTGTTACCTGCTTTTCCAAGAAGATGGAGTGTAGACCCAAAAGCCCTACCTCAGAACTGGGGATGTTTCCTGCACCTTCTGAGAGGGCTGTTCCTGGACTCCGTTCTCAACTGTCCCAGAGCATCTGGGGCCCCGGTTACCACCGCATGGCTGCAGGTCCCCTCATGCAGGCCCTTGTCCTGTCCCTGGGAAGCACAGAGAGCTCTCAGCAAACAAACACTCAGGCCATTGCTCTCTGCTCTTTCCGCGAGCAGCTGTCTGGAGGCGTAGAAGACATCTAACAAAGCACACGTAAAGTGTACAGTCTGAGAAGTTTTGACTCATGTCAGCAACCGTAAAAACAGTCAAGACACTGAGCACATCTGTCACCCACAGTTGCCTCCTGCCCCTTCTAACCCCGCCCCCCAGGGTCCCCCAGCGCCAAGGCAGCCACTGATCTTTCTGTCCCTGTAGCTTAGTTGGCGTTTTCTAGAACGTTAGGAGGGTGGGATCATGCAGTGTGCGCCCTGTTAGCGTCTGGCTTCTCGGATGCAGCGAGTTTCTTTCAGAGTCGCCCTTTTTAGTGCTGAGTTATGTTCTGTTGTGTGGGTACATCACAATTTGTCTGTTTACCTGTGGATAGGCACTGGGGTTGCTTCCAGGTTGAGGCAGCTGCAGGTGAAGCTGTGATGAACATTCATACACAAGCCTTCATGTGGAATTGTCTTTCCTCTGCTCTTGGGTGAATGCTAAGGAGTAGACTGGCTGGGGTCACAGGGCGGGTGAATATTTAAAACTGCCGGACTGTTTTCTGAAGTGGCTGCACCGTTTCCTGCTCACGGCCTCTGAGAGTTCTGGGGGCCCACGTCCTCACCGCGGCCGGCGTGGTCGATCCTTTTCATTTCAGCCGATCCAAGGGGGTGTGGTTTCTCGTCGTGGCTGTAATTTGAGTTTCCCTCCTGGCTGAGGGTGCCGGGCACCTTCTCGGGCGCTTGCTGGCTGTCTGCACAGCCTCTTCGGTCAGGTATCTGTTCAGATTTTTGCTCATTTTTAAACTGGGTGCTTCTTTTTTACCTTGCTGCCGGGTTTTGAGATTTTCTTACACATACTGGACAGGTCCTTTGTGAGACGTGATTTGCAGATGTTTCCTCCCAGCCTCTAGCTTGTCTTCCACACTCTTAACAGTCTCTCTGTTAAGAACAAATATTTTACATCTTGGTAAACTTGTTTGTACTCTTGTTGTTCTATCGATTGTGTTTTCTGTGTCATATCTAAGAAATTTCTGCCTACTTCAAGGCTACGAAGACTTTCTCTTACGTTTTTCTCCTAGAAGTTTCATAGTTTGAGTGTTCCATTCAGACCTCAGGTCCATTTGGGGTTGGTTTCTGTGTGACGCAAGCTACAGGTCCAGGTCTGTGTCCTGGTTTTGCCTGTGGACGCCCAGTTTCTCCACGTGTGGGAAAGACTGATCTTCCCACTGCGTTGCTTTGGCATCGTTGTCAGAAATTGTGGATGTGCAGCCCAGTTTGGGACTTTTCTCTTCCTTGATGTGTTTGCTTGTCTTCATACCAGGATCACACGGTTTTGATCACTTGAGCTTTGCCACAATAATTATTATTTTTTTAAATATTTATTTAGGCTGTGCCGGGTCTTTAGTTGTGGCCCCGTGGGATCTTCGTTGTGGCGTGCAGACTTCTCAGTTGTGGCATGCAAACTCTTAGTTGTGGCATGCATGCGGGATCTAGTTCCCCGACCAGGGATCGAACCCACCCTCCTGCATTGGGAGTGCGGAATCTTACCCACTGGACCACCAGGGAAGTCCCTGCCACAGTTATTTAAATTGAGCAGTATTGGCCCTCCAGCTTCGTCCTTTCTTCCTGTAGCTGTTTGGGCTCTTCTTCATCCTTTGTGTTTCCATATAAACTTTAGAATTGGCTTGTCATTTTCCGCACACATCCTGCCAGGATTTTGGTTGGGGTTGAGTTGACGGCCCTCCAGGGAGAGCCCTCGTCTCAGCAGCACTGAATTTCCCACGTGCCCAGGTCTTCCCTTCTGCTGGGTTCTGGTACCTGGCGTCTCACACATGTTTTCTCTCCCAGGGTGTCTGTGCCGCTGCTAAAGATGCTGGATCAGATGCTAGCCAACGGCTGCTTCGCCATCTTCACCGCCAAGGAGAAGTGAGTGTTCAGAGAATAGCTGGTGAGATCCAGAAATCCAGCTTCTAGGAGATAGCTTTCTAGTACGTTCAGGGTCAGTTTTTATACACAGTGTAAGTGCCACCAGGAAGCATTGGCTGCTCCCACATGGGGGTGGGGCCCTGCTGCAGCCCTGCTGTCCAGGCGGGAAGCAGCAGGTGAGGCGTCCCCTCTGACGGGGGCCTGCGGTCAGGGCAGTTACGGACGGCAGGCCCGACGGTGAATGGGGATCGCAGAGGGCCGTGGTGGTCACGGTGCTGGGATCTGGTGCAGGTGGAGAGCCCACCTCAGACAGGCCGGGTGGGTGTGGACGCAGGGAGTGGGCCTTCCCTCCTCTGCCGTGTTCAGGGCTCCTCAGCTGCTGAGCACAGGTACACCGCAGCCGCTTCATCGGCCTCCCTGTTTGAGGCTCTGCTGCCTTGGTGGTGACAGTCGTTGTGTGTCATCTTTCTGTGGGTTCTTCCCCAGTCTGGGGCTGTGTCCTTGCACTGATCAGGGCTTGGGTGAATCCTTGGGGGCCCTCTTCCCTGCAAACCAAAAACTCAGGGTGGCACCAGGTTCTGCCCAGGTCCCCTCCGTGTCCCCTCCGCAGGCAGGAAGCTGGGCAGTTGCAGGCTCACCTCCTTTGCCTCCCAGGCCTCAGTGGTCACCATCCTTTGCAGCCTGCTGTCTAGTGAGTTTTGTTCACTTTTAGTTCTTCCAGGTGGGAGTGAGATCTGGTCCCTGTCGTTACGTCTTTGCTGAGATGCTCAAATGCTCTTTTAACTGAATAACGTCAAAGGGTTTCCCCTTTAATTTGCCGATGGTACATCACAGCATGTTTCTTATACCTACTGTCAGAGCAACTTGTGCATTCACGGGATACACCCCATGGTTGTGGGGTGTGATGTGGGGTGTGATCCTTTTATACGTTGTATGACTGTGCTTACTAAATATTCTGTTTCAGATCTTAACCTATTTTCCTGGTTTGAAAATTTCAAAATAAAATGGTAGGAGAAAATAGTACCCCAAGTGTCAGGCTCACCTCCCGCAGCGGGGGGTCATGGGCACTCCAGCTGCTACTGCTGCTGGAGGGGAGTCTCGGGGTCCAGGAAAGGGGGTGCTGCTGTGCAGGAGACATGGGATCCGGGGAGCTGGAGAGAGCAGTGGGCCCCCGTGCATGCTGCCGAACACCACCGGTTGCAGATCAGTGTGGGTGTGAGGGGATGAGGCAGCCAAGGGTGACTGTGGGCTTCCTGGACTGGCCACTGGAAGGGGGCAGTTGTTCTCAGACAGGAAGGCTGGATGGAGTCGGTGTGGACCAGAGAGGCCTGGAGGTCCAGTTGGAAGGCTGTCCTAGCAGGTCAGGCTGCTGTAACAGAAATACCACAGCCCAGGCAGTTAAACACCAGAAACTCATTCCTCCCGATGCTGGAGGCTGAATGTCCGAGATCAGCACAGGGACGCGGTCTCGCTGTGTCTTCCCGTGGCAGAAAGACCACCTCTTGTGTCTCCTCTTTGCAGGGCACTGATCCCACTGTGGGTTCCATGTCATGTTCTAATCGCCTCCCAAGGCCCCACCTCCTAACACTCTCATGTTCCAGATTAGAGCTTCAACGTAGGAATCTCGGGGACACAAACATTCAGTTCATAGCAGAGATGTTTGGTTTAAGATGCTTGTTAGATCTCGTCCAGTGGAGATGGATCTTCCAGGCTGGAACTTGGTGGAATGTCCTCAGAAAATGGGTGGTATGTGGTCCCATGAGGCCACCAGGGGGTCAGGTGTAGACAGAAGCGCTGTGACAGAGCTGTAGGGGTGCCCCATCGTTAGGGAGACGGGGAGCAGAGGGGAAGCAGATCTACCAGGAAGAAGGTGAGGTGGAGGGGCAGTCACAGGGGTCGTCGATGATGTGTGCCGAGTGGTCACGTTGGCTGACGACAGGAGTGACCACGGCCTTCAGCGACCTGGTGGTCACTTGGTCCCTGACAGGCATTTCAGTGAGCTGTGGGGAGAAGCCGGTTGGATCAGGGAGGGGTGGGGCTGGCGGGCGGGCCGGCTGGGAGGACAGTGGTGCCACGTGGATGGCAGGTGGCAGGGGTGCCACTGGGGGGCTGGGTCTCCTTTAGCCTGAGAAGACGGGAGAGTCTCCCTGGGACCACTTCTGGTCAGGCGAGCTCCTGTCACAGGCTGACCCTGAAATGGCCACCATGGGCGGCTGCTTTCTGCCTGCCTAGGGCGGGAGGTCTGTCCTGCGCCCTCATGCGGGAGTCTGGTGAGATAAGGCTCTGCCCCCAGCCATATCCCAGGTCACCTGGCCAGTGGACGGGAAGAGGGAGCGTGGGGCCACTCAGACCACTGTACTTCAGCCCTCGTCGTATGGCCAGAATTGGCCTGGGGCTGCGGCTCCGCAGGAGAGGAGCATGTTCATCTCACGGGGACTCATGCTGGTCGTGGCTCCTCGGCCAAGCAGAGCTGGGGAGGACGCCTCCAGTCCCTCCCTGACCCTCCAAGGACCTGGACCTGGAAGTGAGTGAGTGGGGCCTGGCCACGATTCGGTCGTCCTCTTTTGATCTTGGGTTGAGCCTGGCGCTGACACGGCACACGTTGGCTGGGCTTGCAGCGGGGCTGAGTTCTGGGTGTTCCTGTTACGTCGAGGCCCCACCAGGGGTCAGCCTGCCCTCCTGTTGAGGGGCCGTGAGGCCGGGGAGGTGCCGCGGGGAAGGTGGTTTGTTGAGTACGCGAGACAGCGGGTGTCTGTCCCTGCTGCACTTGCAAAGGAGCCAGTTACAATGCCCTGGTGTTGACGTGCCCTGGTGCATGTCCCCAGGGGCGAGGCTTCTCCTCCTGGGGGTGGCCGCCATCATCAGATGTTCCCTGGAAGCCCACCTCTGGGTCCTGTGCTTTCCTTCCAGCCACCCCTTCTGTGTGAAGCTGCTCGCGCTTTGTAAGGAGGAGATCAAGAAGTCCAAAGACGTCCAGAAACTGAGGTCCAGCATCGCGGTGTGAGTTCCAAGTAACTCACTGAGGCGGTAAAGGGAGGGGCCGGCCCAGCAGCCGAGAGCGCGGGGTCGGGGGCATTCTGATGTCAGAGTGAGAGGCGGGTGGCCCTGGTCATGCCGACCGGTGTTCCTGGTGGAGCAGGTGGGCCCGGCCACAGCCTACCCACCCTTGGACCAGCCTCCCAGATGGGTGGGCGTCGGGTCAGGGAGTGTTGTCATAGAAAAAGCCCCGATTCCCTGACACTCTGGAGATCTGGATGCCCCCACCTGCGGGGAGAAAGTGGACGTGAACCCAGGGCTGCCTCCCCAGTGGAACAGCCCTGAGGCCTGGGGGTCACCATGGGCAGCACCTGGGGGGCCTCCCATCCCACGCAGACTGGCAGGCCCCCCAGTGAAGTGAAGGTGTGGGGTATCCAGGCAGCAGGCGCGGGCGGGGGTCAGCTCACCAGAGTGCGGGGTCCCCACAGGTTCTGTGGGCTGGTGCAGTTCCCCGGAGACGTGAGGAGGAAGGTCCTCCTGCAGCTCTTCCTCCTGCTCTGCCACCCTTTCCCCGTGGTGAGTGTCTGCAGCTCCAGGCCCCACTCGGGGCCGGCATCCTGGGCTGCACATTGGCGCCGGATCGGATGCTTCCTGGTGTTGGCACAAGCGGACCTTGATGGAGGGCGGGTCCTCATCAGGGTGGGCGGGGCATACTGTGCCTGTGGATGCGGCAGCTGCAGTGTGATGGTTGAGCCTGGCCCCTGGGGGCGAAGGGCCTGGGGCCAAATGTGCCCCTGGAGCCCCGGGGAGTGAGCCCAGGCGCCAGGGAAACACCCGACACTGGCTGGGACCCCTGCCCCCTGGGAACCTGGCCGCAGGTGCTCCCAGGTGCCCTGCCACGGGGTGGGTGGGTGGGCGGGGAGTTTCAGCCCATTGGGGTCCTGCAGGCTCTGGCTCAGGGGCTCCTGGAAGGCGCCTACCCCACAGCCCCCACCCCAGGGTCGGGTTTCCCAGGAAGTCTCTTCTTTCCCTTTGGCAGAAGAAATGCTCTTCAGATAACTCAAATGTGACACCTTCTTTAACAGCTAAAGTAACTTTAACTCTCATCTAGCACAGCTGTTTTCAAAGTGGGGTCACTGGACGGCCCTCCCTCCACGATCAGAAATGCAGATTCTCAGGCCTTGACCTGCCAAACCAGGAGCTCTGGGGTTAGGCCTTGGGATTCCGAGAGCACCTGTTCCATGAAATAAGTCCCCCCCCTAGGGACAGCTAGAAAAGAAAGCAGGTGAGAGGACTTCTCTGATAAGGTGCAGGTTTTTAATGAAGGATTTCAGTAAGAATGATGCTCCTCCTGATAAGGGCCTCTGGGGGACCACAGGGGAATGGGGCGCCCCGGGCTGAGCGCATCTCATGGTCACTCATCGGTTGTGGCCACGGTCTCCTGAGCAGCGGTCCAAGGTCAGCTCCTCTTAACTGTCTGCCCGGCGAGCCTTTCCTGTTTTACTTGGACTCTGGGCCCCCGGGAGGTGCCTGGGCCCTGTCCCTGCTTCCGGGCAGAGTCCCGTCAGCTCTGCTCTCTGTCATGGGCCTTCCCCTCCCACCAACTTGCTCTGTCCCTCCAGATCCGGAAGAGCACAGCCAGCCAGGTGTATGAGATGGTGCTGACCTACGATGTGGTGGCTGCGGACATCCTAGATGAGGTCATGGCTGTGCTCAACTGCACGGCCTGGTGAGCATGGGCCCTTGCCCTCTTCCCGAGAGTGTGGCGGGTGCAGTGCCAAAGTGAGCGGGACGCCCAGAGCCTGTTTGTGGTCTCTCCCAAAACCCTCCAGAGCAAAGAGGGAAGACGGGCTCCAGCCCTCCGCCTCAGCTCTGGGTTTACGAGGAGGCAGTGGTGTCTGTAACCAATCTCTCCTCACCCACGTGTCCGCGTTTCTGTAGCACAGGCTCACTCCTTACACCCAAGAGGGGCTGGGCGGCCAGATGAGGGAGGAGGGGGATCTTCCTGGGGTGTTCAGGCTGGAAGATTTTCAAAGTGAAATTATTTTTTCCCAAATACAATTTTTGTAAGTGAAAAGGTGGGTTGTTCTGAGCACTGATTGGTTAGAGGCTGACTTCCTATTTCTCTGTGGTCGCTTTTCGGTTGATCACGTCACGGCTCTGGGTGCTGGTGGGCGCTGGTGCACCTGTTTCTGCGGTTTATTGGGGTTGAAGTCACTCGAGAATGGCAGCTCCTGCTCCCTGAACTGTGGTGTCAGAAATGCAGGGGAGTGTGTGGCGTGGCAGGCAGTTTCTCCCTCCTCGGGGACACGCCACGTGTGTCAGTTGTGGCCCCCTAGGAGCGGAAGGGTGTTGAGTGGCTGCAGCAGGAGCCCCCAGGCCCAGACTCGCTGCAGAGGAGAGCCGTCCACTGGCCTTTGTTCACTTTTGGTGGAAAAGGCCACATGTGGACACATTCAAAAATCAAACAGACGGAGGGAACCAGGAAGAATAAGTTGTCCTCCCTCCCACCCCAGACACCCACTTCCCTCCCAGACAGTCAGGGTCAGCCCTTGCTCCAGGTTGGGTCTCCAGGTTCGTTTTAGGCACAGTTTCCTGCCATCTCTGTTGGCTCCTCAACTCTGAGCTTGGGCGGCAGGTTTGAAAGAGGGGTGTTGAATGGGGGTGGAGGGGGCTGATGGGGAAGCAGGGGAAGGGGTAGCCCGTGAGCATGCGTCCAGCGGGCAACACCGAATGACGACAAACACGGGAGTGACGCTTGTCCCATTCCAGGCACTGTACACACTCACGTGCACACACACTCACAAACGTGCATATGCACATTCAGGCGCTCGCACTGCCCCTACAGGGTGACCACTCAGCCCCGTTTTGGACACAGGACCAAAGTTCAGAGGTTATTTAGGCAGCGGCCTTTTCAGGCACCAGTGATGAGGGTCCCCCAGGACTGGGTTCCGTCACTGGGGTCAGTGCATTCTGCTTACGCGGGAAAGGATGTACATAACCTACTCACATGCACTACCCTCAGAACAGTGATGTTCCTACAAGGGTTGAGCTCCGCACAGACCTCACATTGATGCAGCTTCCGTTCCTGGCCTGACGGCCCAGCTCCCCTGCTCGGACGTGAGCCACTGTGGCCTGAAGGACAGAAAAGGGCCTCTGGTTTTAGGGCTGTGTTAAGGTTTTCTAGGGAGATACTTGGCCTCGAGCAGGAGGGCATTCTGGTGAACATCTTGTGGGCGCCTCAGTGAAAATTCCAGAGCAGAAAACGTGGCCTCAGGAAATGTGGATGCCTCCGCTCTGTGAGCAGCTGGGACGGGACACATTTTTCTGTTACGTTGTCAGCTTTAAAAGCACGGAGGCACGTTCTGCATCACACTCTAGGACAGGGAAGGGAGCATGACATGAAACCACCAACACCCAGTGGGTCCCAGAGTTTCCCTGAGTTCCCCACGCCTGCCTTTCTCCTCTCACAGTTCAGGGCGGGGTTAACCTTCCAGAGGATTTAAAGATAACTCATTTTTTCTTATTATAAAAGAAAAACATGCCCAGTTTTCTTTATGGTATTGCTGAATTTAATTTTTGTTTTTAATGAAAGTTATAAGTAAACAGCTTTCAAAGTCAAATAAAACTTAAAACCCATGGGATAAAATCTGTGCCGCTGTCTTAGCATTTCCTGTCGCCCGCCCCTGGGTTGGGCTGTTTGGGGGCCGAGTGCCCCTCACGGGGCTCCCTGTTTTGTGGGGCTCGTCCTCTGCAGTTTCCCAAGAAAGGGCTCAGGAGCAAAGCCTTGTGCAGGTGTCCTGCCCGAGCTAGGCTCGCCGGGGTGTACGTTCTGGAGTGAGGCGTCCTTTTCCCCTGATTCCTACCTAATCTAAGGTGCCTTGGGTTTTCTGCACACCCGGTAGGAAGTGTAGTGAGAGTTACAGATCTTGGCAGGTTTAACTGCAGGACTGTTCCTGCGGCTGATGCTGCTCCCCTCTTCTCCTCCCCAGGGATGCAGAGCTCCCGGTCGTGAGAGCCCAGCGGAACCGCCTGTGTGACCTCCTGGGCGTGCCCAGACCTCAGCTCGTCCCCAAGGTAACCACCTGTCCCCTCAGGCCACATGGGGGACCTGGGGCCCCTTTTTCTTTTTTTTACAATTTAAAATAGACGCTATTTTAAAATATTTTTCTAGCTTTTTCAATATTTATTAATCAATAGAATTTTTAATATAACATCTAAAGTGTTTATTAATCATTATCCAAACAGTAGACCAAACTGAGTATTTAAGTACTCCCACATCCTAGCTGCTATAAGTTTTTTAAAAATTTTTTTAATTTAATTTTTTGAATTGAAGTATAGTTGATTTACAGTGTTGTACCAATCTCTGCTGTACAGCAAAGTGACTCAATTATACACATACAGACATTCTTCTTTTCATATTCTTTTCCATTATGGTTTATCACAGGATATCGATTATAGTTCCCTGTGCTATACAGTAGGACCTTGTTGTTTATCCATCCTGTATGTAATGGTTTGCATCTCTAATCCCAACATCCCAGTTCTTCCCTCTCCCTTCCCACCCCACAACCACAAGACTGTTCTCTATGTCCGTGAGTCTGTTTCTGTTTTGTAGATAGGTTCATTTGTGCCATATTTTAGATTCCACATATAAGTGATATCATATGGTATTTGTTTTCCTCTTTGACTTACTTCACTTAGTATGATAATCTCTAGTTGCATCCGTGTTGCTGCAGATAGCATTATTTCGTTCTTTTTAAGGCTGAGTAATATTCCATTGTATATAAACCACATCTTCTTTACCCATTCGTCTGTCGCTGGACATTTTGGTTGTTTCCATGTCTTGGCTATTGTGAACAGTGCTGCTCTGAACACAGGGGTGCATGTATCTTTTTGAATTATAGTTTTGTCTGGGTATGTGCCCAGGAGTGGGATTGCTGGATCATATGGTAATTCTATTTTTAGTTTTCTGAGGAACCTCCACACTGTTTTCTATAGTGGCTGCACCAACTTACATTCCCACCAACAGTGTAAAAGGGTTCCCTTTTCTCCACACCCTCTCCAGCATTTGTTATTTGTAGACTTTTTAATGAAGGCCATTCTGACTGGTGTGAGGTGGTACCTCATTGTAGGTTTGATTTGCATTTCTCTAATAATTAGTGATGTTGAGCATTTTTTCATGTGCCTACTGGCCATCTGTATGTCTTCTTTGGAGAAATGTCTATTAAGATTTTCTGCCTATTTTTTGATTGGGTTTTTTGTTGTTGAGTTGTATGAGCCGTTTGTATTTTGGAGATTAAGCCCTTGTCTGTTGCATCATTTACAAATATTTTCTCCCATTCCATAGGTTGTCTTTTCAGTTTTTTTTTTATGGTTTCCTTTGCTGCGCAAAAGCTTGTAATTTGATTAGGTACCATTTGTTTATTTTTTTTTTTATTTGTTGCCTTGGGAGACTGACCTAAGAAAACATTGGTACAATTTATGTCAGAGAATGTTTTGCCTATCCTCTCTCCTAGGAGTGTTACGGTGTCGTGTCTTATGTTTAAGTCTTTAAACCATTCTGAGTTTGTTTTTGTGTATGCTGTGAGGGTGTGCTCCAACTTCACTGATTTCCCCGGGGCCCCTTCTTTGTGAGGCCTCCAAATGCAGCTCCAACAAGCTCCCTCCTTGAATTCCAGGGTCTAGAACATTCCAGGCCATGCTGCCTGCCTCGCTTTCCATGTCACGGTCCACGTAGGGCTTTCAGGACCCCAGGGAGGCGGCCCTGGCAGGGCCGTGGGACGGGAGCAGAGCTGAGGCCTCCACTCTCCTCTCCCACCTGCCCCCAACCTCACCCTGCAAGCCAGACTGTGTGCCCACTGCCAGCTCCTCCCTGTGGGCTGAGCCTGGGGGCACCCCAAGCGATGGGGCAGTGTTTCTGCTGCTGCTCCCGCTTGCCCTGTCCCCTGCCCCGCCCCCGCCAGCACGCTCTCTCCGGCCAGGCACGTCTCACGTGTGTCCTGTGGAGCATGGCACCCAGGACCAGTCCTCTGCCGAGCGCCCTGGCCTCTCTCACCCTCAGAGCAGCATAGCAGCCTTCCGCCGTGTCGGTTGCCCCCAGGACACCCATCCCACTTGGGACTTTGTCACCTCCAGGGCCGCCCAGGGCCGGCTGGTGTCTGCTGAAGTTGCCGTCCTCCACGGCAAGTGTGGTGTGTGCGTTGTAGCTGCGGTTTTCTGAGCTCGAGGGCCACAAGCTGTTCTTGCAGGTTGTGGGAGACTTGAGACTTTTTGTGTTTTGTGTGTTCTTGGCAGAGAATCAGAATTCGGTCTGTCGTCAGTCTGTGGGTCCTGCAGGAGCTGGAGTGGGTCACAGCAACACGGACTGTGGTCCTGGCGAGTGGGCGTGCCCTCCTCCTGTTCCCATCAGCTGTGTCCCTCTGGCCTTGGGTTTGAACCCTCGCTCTGGAGAGGCTGTTTCAGAGCTTCCTGTTGAGGAAGGACGTCCGGGCAGAAGTGCATGGCGGTTGTAGTGCGTGGTTCTAGGTCTCCACGCACCCAGCTGCCTGCCCTGAACACCCCCGACGTGAGCCTCAGGCTGCGGGGGTCACTGGTTCCCATTTCCGGTGGACTCACCTGGCAGAGGACTCACGGTGGGAAATGCTGACAAGCAGATTCCAAAGTGATGGGTGCTCCCTGGCAACGTGTGTGCTTAGCGCCACTGTGGCAGCTCCAGGATGTAGGCCCCCTGGTTTCCCTGGTGACGGGAGTGTGACCACCTTTTCTGAGATCTGAGCCATTTGGACATTGTCTTTCGTCATGTGTCAGATCTTTCATGTTCTCTCCGGGTTGTCCGTCTTTTTATACTTTGTCTTCAGGGACCTTGTTCTGGACGCACGTCCTGCCAATGTCCTCTCCTCCAGGGATGGCCTTCTTGTCCTTAGACCTAACGTGGTCCTGTTTGGGGTATCTTGATCTCCTCCAGGTTGACATTCTCTGTTTCTTTCTAAAAGCTTTACTGTTTTACCTTTTACGTTTGGACTCACGATCTAGCTGACCCAGCTCCCTTCTCGCTACGTCGTGTCGTCAGGCCACACATGTGGCTCTACTCTTGGACTGTCTGTTCTCTGGGTCTCTCTGTCCATCCGTGAGCCAGCGCAGCCTGTCCTACAGATACAGATGTAGGTCTCAGTCCTAGAGATGCAGGCAGGGTTTAGGTCTCACAGTGGGTCACAGTGCCCAGTTGTCTCAATCCTGTGGTCCTTTTTTCTCCATGATTGTCTTCTCTTCCTGGCCATTGGGTTCCCACCCCACCTGTAGAATCAACTTTTCAGTTTGTGCTTCAGGAGTTTGGCCAAGGTTGCCTGCAGCCTGAAGGTCGATTTGGTGAGAAGTCATGTCTCTGCTCTGAGTCTTCTGACCATGAACATGGTGTGTCCATGCATGGACCCCCTCAGTGTTTTATGGTTTTTGGAGCAGAGATGTTGCACATCTTTCTGTAACTGTCCCACGGTTCTTGGATATTCTTTTTTTTTTTTTTTCATTTTTGTTTCTCTTTGCCTTTCAGTTTGGGAAGTTTCTGTTGACCTGTCTTCAAGTTCACTGATTGTTTCCTTGGCCACATCTGGTCTTAGGACAAGCCCGTCCGAGGCATCCGTTTCAGTTACAGTGTTTGTGGTCTCCAGCGCTTCCACCGCTGCTTACATTGTCTGTCCCTGCGTGGTGCCACTTTGTCCACTAGGGTCCTTGGCATATTAATCACAGCTGTTTCAAATTCCTGGTCTGACAGTTCCAACGTCTCTGCCATTTCTGAGTCTGGTTCTTACATTTGCACTGTCTCTTCAGACTGCTTTTTCTTGCCTCTTGTTGTATTTTGTACTTTTTTGTTGAAGGCAGCCTTGTTGGGGGAACAGGAGCTAAGTAACCAGAGCACAGGGTGTTTGCTGCAGCAGCAGGTCCCAGGCAGAGCCCCTCCCGGTTCTTGTTCTCATCCTCAGGGAAACCACAGGAGGGGCTGAAGTCCCTTTGTCTCGTGTTAATAGAGCCACAGCGCAGTTTTTGATCAGTGTTTATGTAGTTTATCTTTTTTAATCATTTCACTTTCAATTTCTGTGTTCCTACATTTAAATGTGTTTCTTATGAACAGTAGATAGGCCTCATCTCTTTTTAATCCAGTTTAACCGTTTTTGGTAATTGGAGTGTTTTGTCCACTTACATTTAATGTGTGAGTTTGGATTTGCTGGGTTCGTTTGCCATCTTTCCATTTTCTGTTCAACCCTGTTTGTTTCTTTGCTCCTTTCTTGTCTTTGTTTGGATTGGTTAACGACTTTTTTTTTTTTTTGCGGTACGCGGGCCTCTCACTGTTGTGGCCTCTCCCATTGCGGAGCACAGGCTCCAGACGCGCAGGCTCAGCGGCCATGGCTCACGGGCCCAGCCGCTCCGTGGCATGTGGGATCTTCCCGGACCGAGGCACGAACCCGCGTCCACTGCATCGGCAGGCGGACCCTCAACCACTGCGCCACCAGGGAAGCCCGGTTAACGACATTTTTACCATTTCACTTCCCTTTCTGTTAACTTCCTGCAGTTTTCCTGCTGTTTGTTAGTGACTGCCCATCAGGACAGCATTCCTTCCCCACGTACGGCAGTCAGGACGGGCGGCACCGGGCGGAGGGCTCTGGCTGCGGTGCCCTTCCTTCCCAGGGCCCAGATGGTCATGGCCTGCCTTCCGTTCAGCCGCCTCTCTCTTCATTGTCCTTCAGTTCTTCACTGTGCTCTTAACTCTCTGTTCTCCTTGTGGCTAAGTTATTTCTGAGGTGATGTCTTTTTCCCCCTTTCCTCCCCCCCGATCATGCTGTACTAGTGTCTGCCTTGCCTGGCCCTTCTCTGGGGCCCCTGCAGGACCCCCTCAGATGCGGGCTGAGGGCAGCTCTGGTCGGCCCCCAGGTGACACTGTAGGTGACAGGGATGGCAGGCCAAGTGTCAACTCTCCCCTCTCCTTGTGTGACGGCCACACACAACACTGGCTTCCTAAGGAAACGTGCTTTCTACATTAGGAAAATATCGCACAGATGGGTGAAGTTGGGGGAACAGTATAGTCACCCTCCCCACCTGCTTGCTGCCCAGAGGTTATGTTGGCAACGGGGCTCCTGGCACGTTCGGGGAAGCGGCACAGATGCAGTTTCCTGCAGGAAGCGTGACCCAGGGAGGGCTGGGGAGACGGCGCTGACCGGCCTGACCCTGTCATGTGTCCTCCGCAGCCCAGTGTCCGCTGAGGCCAGTCCGGGAAGCTGAGTCCTTGCCTCTGCCTGCCTGGGAGGAGGAGCCCGGGCATGGTCGGCATGGAAGACCTGGACGGACGGCGGCGGTCTGGCTGGTGCGTGTGAGGGACCTGGAGTTCGTCACCTGGAGGTGGCATTTCCTTCCATGCATCCTGTGCCACAGTGACCTGGGCTGTTGGTGCATTTGTCCTATCTCTAACCTGTGTCTTACTTATAAAATCACGTGCTGAGCAGCTCTGTATCTGCCTGTGCCTGACACTGGTGCCGGTGGGGGAGCTGGAACCAGAGGGGGTTGTAGGCTCCGGCACCGAGACCCGCTGGGAGGGGTGGCCCCGGGGGGGACAGGCCGGTTGCAGCCTCCCGTGTGCTGTCCTGTCGCCACGTCCACCATGGCCTTGTTGGGCTTGCTCGTAGCCGCTCACAAGCTCTGAGTGACTCACGTTACATGTCAGATGCTGCAGGGGCAGAGAAGGTGCCATGCCTCGGGGTGGGGGTGGGTGCCGTTGAGCGCCGCCTCCGGGTCTCTCTTGCAGCGCGGGTGGGGGCTGTCTTCCTTCCTCACCCCATTCTAGTGCCCAGCGCGCATGGCGGTCGCACGCACGTCACCTGCCCTCGTGCAGTTTCATTCAGTCAGAAAGAGCCAACCGGTGTTCTCAGAATCCCACCAGGACCAGTTCAGCCACACAGGGGACTTGTGACAGCAGCTCAAACCCTCAACGGAAGCAGGGCACGGTCAGTGGCTTCATAGATCTGCCGACATGTGGCCTCCAGGAAGTGGTTCTCTGGTGATGGGAGAAGAACCACATTGTCTGAACCTTTTTTTTCATTTGTCCAGAATGGGGTACACACTCAGGGTTTCTGAAGCAAAGACAGGCTGCTTTTGTCCACATGGGCTGGCACTCATGCTGGCCTGTCCAGGGGCCAGTGAGGCCGATGTGTGTAAAGGTTCCCCACTTGAGCACCTGCATGGCCAGTCTCAGTGCTGAGGGGTCAGGCCACCTCCTGCGGGAGCCTTTGTGTGGCAGGCTCCTGGTCCATCCCCACCCTTCCACCTGCTGCTTCACGGGTTGAGGTCTGGATGCAGGACAGATGTGGACGGGCAAGTAGAACATCTGAGGTGAAGTCGTCCAGCCACGGGCCCAGGACAGTGTTCCTGCACCTGGGCCACGGGACAGACTGCCTCGCCTGGGATGTGCGCGCCCACGGGTCCACGGCTGGAGGCCACGGTAGGTGTTGTTGGTACAATCCTGAGACGTGTTTTCCTGCTGCCTTTGCTAAGTGAGTTTCTCCTGCTCCAGTTGAGCCAGTGGACATGCCAGGATCGCTGACCTTCCCTGAGAGTGGAAGCCCATGTTAGTCTTGCGTGAGGTTTTAACTTTAATTTCATTTAAGCCTTAAAACATGTCTCCTCTTGAAAATAAGTAGAGAGTTTTCCATTTTCAATGGAAGAACAGCCAGAGGCCCCATAGCTGGTGGACGTTGTCACGTGGTCCTGCAGGGTGGCGACAGGAGGCCCCACTTGTATCGCTGCAGCAGGCAGGGTCCACAGAGCAGCACCTAGACCTTGGCTGAGAAAACCAAACAAGGAGCTTTTGAGAAGGAATAAAATGAAATGTTTTTAGCATAATTTTTAAAAAACACCAAGATTCCAGAGTCATGGTCTCTGAGACGTGGAGACAGGCCAGTTTACCACATTGATGATACTGTGTCATGAAGCAATTCTTCTTCCGTTGCTGGTCTACCTTTGCAACCCGAGGAAAACCAACAAAGCCGGCAGTGTCCAGCTGCCCCTGCACACCTTCGGCCATGTCAGATCCTACTGGTCAGCACCTGTTCTCATCAGGCACCTGGTGGCTGGGAACCTCCTCCTTCATTTGGAGCCCATCTGGGTCCAGGTGACAGCTTTGTGGGGAGTCGCCCCTCATGACTGACGACGTGGCCAGAAGCAGACAACAGCAGAGGTGGACATCGTGGAAAGCAGTGGTCTGAAGCAATTCGGGGTGGGTGGACAGTGCTGGGCTGCCACCTGGTAGAGGGAGTGGTCAGGAGACACCCCCCCAGGGGCAGAGAAGGGCACCTGTGGCCCCAGTGGGAGTGAGGTGGGTGGGTCTGAAGAGCCGCAAGGAGCCTCGTGCCTGAAACAGGATACGTGAGGGCAGCGGTGTGGCCGTGAGCACATGGCCATGTCCCAGACACAGAGTGAACCATCCCAGTGAGCAGGTCCCTGGCGTCCCCAGGATCCATGTCTGCTGAGCCCTGGAGGCTGGCTGGGAAGTGTGGATGTGACAGCATAAGGCCCAGGGCCAAATCTCGTAGCAGACCCCACATACAGCTGGGGCCCTAAATAGCTGTACCCTCAGCAGCAAGGAGAGTGAGAAGTAGGTCCCCACAGGAGCACATCTGTCTTGGTCTCTGCCCAGTGCTAGTGGAGAGGAATGTGATCACAATGGCCCCCAACCAGTGGTGCTGACAGACACTGGGCAGAGGAGGCAAACAAAACCCTCTCTGGAAGGACGCAGGCTGAGCCCTACAGAGAGAAGAACATAAGCTCACATCCCCAAATTGCACAAAATGCACAAAGAAACAAGGCACCATTAGCAAGACCTTAATAAAACCAGACCCCAAAAGACACAAAATATAAAATGAATTCAGTTTTGAAAAGGGTTAGAAATTATCAAGAGGAAATTAGGGGGGAAAAGGCTCAATGGATGAATTAAACAACCACCTAGACATGGCTGAAGAGAGAATTGGGAAACTGGAAGATCTGAAGGAGTTTTATCCAGAAAAACAACTGGCAAATATGAAAACAAAGTCAAGAGACACCAGAGAACCTGCCCTGTGTGCAGCTGGGGTCTCGGGAGACGGTGCCACATACTTGGTGATAGAAGCAAGATCCCAAACAGGACAAGCTCACGTCTGGACACGTTGCAGCAGAACTGCTGGGAGACTGGGTGGTCCGGGCAGCTGCCCCTCTTGGATGGCAACAGTGGACTTAACACTGGAATGAGATCCTCATCGAGCTGAGAGAAAACCATTCGCCTCGGCTGGACTGAAGCTAGTACAGCTGTCATTCAGGGAAGAACAAAATAGGTCGTTACAGATAAAACAAACCTCCTTAATGCCACTGATGGTTTCCAATCTTGACACTGTTGACATTTGAGGTCGAATAATTCTTAGTTGTGGGGACCGTCCTGTGTGTTGCAGAATGTTTAGCAACAACCTAGATGCCAGTAGCAAACCCCCTTCCCAGTTGTGATGACAGAAGTATCTTCAGGCAGATTCTGGGGGCAGATTCTAGTGGATAAAGCTTAGGGATCATTTTCCTGCTGCCAGGTGAATGCAGGTGCAAAAGACAATGTTGGGCAGAGAAAACTATAAACAACGACCATGTAACAAAAAGAATAACGGCTAATATGTAGATTTTTAAAAGCACGTAGAATTTCTTTTTCACGGACAATAGTAGCATACAGTATAAAAATAAACGTGCATTTTTAGAAGGTCCTGTAGCCAGAACACTGATCCTCTTGCCTCTGACCAACACCTCGTGTGCTTTGGGAAGGGTCTTCCGAGACTCTGCATGCAGAGACCCTGATGCTTTTAAATCACCAAGGCGGGGAATTCTGACTCAGACATGACTCCACAATGAGGCCACTCCTGATTGTTCAAGCCCCCTGACCCTACTCGGACCCAGGAGTTACTGCCTTGTTCACATGAAGTTAGGGCAGGGCTCCCATCAGTGGGAATCATCACTCAACTCCAGCATTAATGGCACCAATGATTCAACACGTCAATGATTTGTTCTTGGATCAAGGAGACAGGCCCCCGGGGGTAGCAGCCGTGCGTCACCTTTAGGGAAAAGCCATTGGCCTCCTGGGACCGAGAGACCAGATGCACAAAGGGACAATTCCAGATCGTGTCCCAACATAGAACTGTGTAGCCACTGGTCCCCAATGGCCAGGACATGGTCACAACTGCCAGCTTCCCCAGTTCTAGCCATACATCCAACTTAGGACCAATCGGAGAAGGAGACTCACTCCCCTGACCGCTCACGCCCACGGCCCCCCCGCCAGGCACAGCGGGGCCTCCCCCTCCGCCCGCAGGTCTCTGCTGCGCTTGGTGAGGGGTCAGCTCCCCACCAGACAAGCCGTGAGCACGCAGCCCCTGTCCCCAGGGTGGGCCTTGTCTAGTTCCATGTCTCTCACACATGCGGCCCCCCACATGGATGGAGCCAGCCACCCACCCAGACACGGACCAGACTTTCCACAGTGGCCAGAGCTGGGAACGAGGCAGGCGTTGGGGAGCCGTGCAGTGACTAGAACGAGTGACTAGAACGTCTGCCACAGACACGGGGGAGGCTCTCTGGGGAGGGTGCATTGTGCGGCCACGCCCTCTGCTCCATGTCTCCGTCTGTGGTATCTGTACACACGTGTGGACACGTGTCAGAGATACACGGTGGGTGTGGACAACACCCCTCAGGCTTGTGCTCACGGCTGTGTGCTTTACCACACGTAAACCACACCCGATAAGAACACTAAGACGCGCCCTCCTGGTGAAGGGGATCTGAGGGGCATCTGGGTGCCACCCTCCACCGGGCACGTTCCCCACTGGGGGCCACGGGGCCATCCTTCCCTCCTTGCTCTCGACCCTGGGCTGCGGCTGCTGGGGGCCTCGTACATACCTGGGAGCAGCTGCCATGGGTCTGTCAGCTGAAGTGAAGGAAATCCCGGCCCTCCTGCAGGTGCAGCGACCTCAGATTGTCTTCAAATGCGCCCCCTGTGAGGTCCTGGGGGAGGAGCGACAGGTCTGGCTCTATCCAGGCCTCCCCTGGCCTGCACTGGGGACCCCAAGAGCCTCCCTTGGGGGCCTGGGGTTTGGGGTTGCCTGTGGCCACCTGTTAGGTGGTCCACTATGAACTTCGGCTCCACTGCTAAAAGGAGAGGGTCCAGAAGGAGAAAAGTGCCGGAAGGGAACCTGTTGGCAGTTGGCCACAATGTCCCATAGGTCACCAGGGAGGCTGGGGGCAGGGGGTCCTCTGAGGTGCCTCCACCAGCCTGGCCTCGGCCCCTCCCCGCACGAGGCAGCTGGCCCCCCGCGGGGACTCGGGGGGAGGAGGTGAGGCTCATGGGCAGTCCCTTCCGCTCATTTCTTGGTCCAAGGCAGAGCCAGCTTCCCCTGTCCTGGCTGGTCCTGGGGTCTCCATGGTGGCCCCCTTGCCCCACCCCCATGGCCTCTGCAGGGCCACAGGTGGGAGGCAGCCCTGGGGACAGAAACTGTGACCCAACAGCCAGCTCCCGCCTCCTGCTCCGTACCCACCCCCACGGCCGAGACAGGAGGCAGTCCCTGCCCACGTCTTCCCTGTACCCTTGTTGGTGCGGGACTTGGGGGTGGGTCCCCAAACTCTTCAGCTGGGCCCGTGCACTGGTGCTGCTTCGGCCGCCCTCCTGTGCGGGGCCACGGCGGGGTTTCAGGAAACATCTGCAGGCTCCTGTCCCTTGTCCCAGCGCCACCTGCCAGGTCCCCTCCTGCCTCCATAACCAACAAAGCGGGGGCCTCTCTGCCAGGACGTGGGAGGGGCTGCCTGACCACCACACTCCTTCCTGTTGGGTGTCATCCGTCTGTCCTTGGGCCCAACACAGGGAATCACCCTTGTCCTGGGCTGTTTCTGCTCCTCTTACTGCTGTTACCTGGGCTTTGCTAGAAGTATTTAAATGAAAACCATTCTACCTGGAAAACACCTGAAATTTCCACATTCTGTCCTCTACCTGCTGTCTGTTCTTAGCCCCCGTTTTCTCCTCCCATTCTCTCTCTGCTTCCAAGTTTTCAAAGGAAATACACGTGGGTTCAGGGCCAGCCCAGCCACAGACCTGGGCTTGTAAAGGGGCCACCGGGAAGTACTCATGTGTCCATGAGTGGACACACCCCCTTAAGAGAATTAAAAAGGTCAGACGTGAAACCAACAAGGACTAGAACCCAGAGGGTACAGAGGACTCCTCGGGTCAGGAGAAGACACACAATCCCGTGGACAAGAAGCTGATCAGAAACATCAGGACACAGGAAATCCACACGCCTGACAGATGTGGGAAAGGTCTTGGCCTCAGCAGGGATCAGATGGAAATGAACCCCACAGTCCAGTCGTGAGGCCTAGAGGGACCCCTCCCTCCCTGCCTCTGGGCGTGTCCCCTGGCCTGGCCTCCTGGGCGTTGTCTAGCGAAGCAGAAGACATGGCTGCCCCACGACCCGTGAAGAGCGTCAGGACCCTCCATGAGAAGCTCTGGTGTGATGCCCACGGCTGGGTCCCGAAGCACCAACGGGAAGAGGAAAGCAGGCCTCAAGCATGACGTGGAGGAGACCGGACCCCCAGAAACACAGCCAACTCTCACATGGCCCGCAGACATGCACTCTGCACCAAACGGATTAGCGGAGCAAGTACAGAATCGGGCGGCGCTGGGGGAGGGCACGTCGCCCGTTAAACTGTGCAGCCGGTTCTGGAACAGAGGCCGCAGAGTTTTCTTAAAGGGCAGATGGTTAGCATTTACGGCTTTGTGGCCATACGTCCTCTGTGTTCTAGTAAAACTTTATTTACAGAAGCAGCTGGTGGGCCACACTTAGGCCATTTTCCGAAGGTGTTAAGAATTCAATAAAGTTTATTCAAACAAGAAAAACGTGAGAAAAGTTCTAAAAAGAATAATGAAGGAAGACTATCCTTACTCAGTGGTGAACATCATAAAGCTATAGTCAGTAATGGTCCATGACAGATGCGTAGAAAAAGGCCAAGACTCCAGAAACAGCGCCAAATCCACATGCATACCCAACACACACAGACGCCATTTCCTGACTGGAGAAGATGAGGGTTTCTCACCAAATGATGTTAGGACCACTGAGGACCCAAACAGAAAGAAGAAAGTCTGGATCCCTATGATAACCTTTATAACAAAATTAATTCCAGTTGTACCAAAAATATAAGGAAAAAACAGGAGTCTGAGGACCAGACTTGGATAATGTCTTTTTAAATATCACAGTGAGAAGTGATTGTCTTAGAATGAATAAAACCCCCAAAAGCCATAAAAGGAAAAATTAATTTGATTATATCCAAATAACAAACTTCTAAACGGCAAAAGATATAAATTCAGTTAAATGACACAGAAAAATCTGCACCATCACAGACAGTGGTTTGTTTCTGTTACTGTATAAAGAAAACTACTGAGACCAATACAGAAATGGGCCAATGACAAGGGTAAGGTACCAAAAGGGAAATAAAGATGAATACGAATACATGAAGAGATGCCCTCCTTACTCACAATATGACGTTGCCAACTGGAACCATAAACTTATTGCTTTTCACCTGTGGTTTGCAAAGGTGAAAGGTTTGGTCACAGCGCTGGAGAAGGGTCATGGTGGGGGCAGGGTGTGTGAACTGGCTCAGCCTCCAGGGACAGAATGGCTGGTCTCACGACCGATGGTGGGCACATTCTTTGACCAGCACCTTTCAGACATTTATCCCATATGTGTAGCCACTTGAGCAAAATTATGCACATATAAAGATATCCACGGCAGCATTATTCCTAACGGTGAACAGTAAAACTGGCCTAAAGGTACATCGATAAGTAACTGGATAATAAATGTATGAAACACCCATATAATCGCGTGGGATGCAGATGTTTTTTAAGTGAGGTACATGAATCCCTCAGAAGCTCCTGCAGCCAGCGATGAAGGTGTTCCTGCGAGCAGAACGGACCCTGGACCTGAGCCTCGGGAAACACGTTAAACCACAAGCCGGTTTCGTCAACAAACAGATTGTAAGAAAGCGAGGGAGACAAAGGTCACACTGGGTCTGCATTCCAACAGGCAAGTATGAAAAGATAGAACATGTCTACAAGGCAGTTAGAGAGATTTCAACACTGATGGGATATCTGGAAATTTGGGGTGACATAGTGGTATTATGGTAGTTTTTTTAGCTTTTAATCTTTTCAGGAAACAATAATGAAGAAATGAGGCTAGAATTTGCCTCGCTCCCAGGTTGGGGGAGTTGGGGCTTGGGGCTGGCTTCTTTGCTTTGGCTGAAACGTACTGGAAAGTTTCCTTCATAAAAAGATAACAGAGTTGGGTGGCACCAGCGGATTTATATGGAATTAACTCCAAGATATACTATTATGTGAAAAAAGCGAAATAAAGAAGTATGTATAACATGCTGCTGTTTGTTAAAAAGAAAAATCACATACACCTTTGTTTCTACCTCTAGACCCTCTAAGGAAACAAAGTGGGTGACAGGGATGGGTTCCTTCCCACCCAAAGTCTGCTCTCTGGGAAGGGTTTGCATGGGTGGGGGTGTTCCCTTCGTGGCAACTTCGGGTCCCTGAGAAGTAGACCCTTAAGAGAGCCTATCTCTGAAAAGCTAGGTATCATTTGTGTAGAATTAAAACTTTAATTTTACAATGGCTCCTTGCAGCCCCATAATCATTCATCCAATTTCCCTGGCAACTTGAACATTGTTTGTCTTGGCCTCTCAGGAAACTGCTTTCAAACCAGGAAACCCAAAGCCAGGTGGGTCTGTCCCTGTGGCAGGCAGGCCCCAGATGGCCACGAGCCTGCCTCATTGCACCCACATCCCGTGGAACCCCCTTCCCTGGTATGTCACTTCTGTGATTAGGTCACACGTTAGTGTGACGTATGTCTTGCTACTGACCCTGCCCCTTGCTAGCTTTCACAGAATAAGCTGCCATGGGTGGCGGGCCCGCAGAGCAAACAGCCGGCAAAGCACTGAGGCCCTCGGCCAACACCCTGGAGGTCTGACTCCTGCCAAGGACCATGAGAGCTTGGAAGCAGGTCTGCCCCAGGCGAGCCTCTTGATGAGACATCATCACCGGCAGACACCACCACGCTCACCTGAAGCTGAAAGCCACCTGTGGTGCCTGGACTTATGACCCACAGAAACGTGAGGAAGTAAACGTGCTGTTTGAGGCTAAGTTTGTAGTTTGTTATTTAGTGGCAGTTAAATAATGCAGGTTCAAGCTGGCAAGCAGTCAAACAGAAGAAAACCTCAAGGTGACACGTTGGGACTGGAGCCACCTGGCTGCCTGGCCCTGGGACACTCAGTGTACAGCCACCTGCAAAAGCACAAAGCTGGCCCCTACCTGACCCCACACACAAACAGCAACTCAAAATGGGTCCAAGACCTACATGAAGGAGCTGAAACCATAAAACCCTTAAGAAAAAAGCACAGGGGTAAATCTTCATGACTCTAGATTGGGTGGTGGTTTCTTAGCCTTGACACCCAAAACAGAAATCAAATTACAAATAGATAAAATGGACTTTGTCAAAGTTAAGCACTTTTTGTGCATCAAAGGACACCGTCAAGAGAATGAAAAGACAGCCCACAGGATGGGAGAAAATATTTGCCAATGCATCCAGTTGGGGACTTGAGTCTAGAAATATAGAGAACTCTGAGGACTCAACAAAAAGACAAACAGCCCGATTAGAAAATGGGTGAAGGACCTGAACAGACACTTCTCCACAGGAGGCAGACACGTGGCTAACAGATGCTCCACGTCCTCCGTTGTCAGGGAGACGCAAACGGAAACCGCCGTGAGAGCCGCTCATCCACCAGGATGGCCTTGACGAACAAACATGTCACGAGGTGGGCAAGGATACGAGAAACTGGAACCTTTGGGCAGCGGGCGGTGGGGGGGCATAAGTCACCCTAAGACCAGTGATTCCACCCCAGCTGTGCGTCCGAGAGAACTGAAAACACGTCCACATGGAAATCTGACCTGAATTTTCACACGGCCTCATTCAAACTGACAAAGCCTGTTGTGCCCATGAGATTCTGTTCTGGTCCAAGTGTTCAGCTCACCTGTGGCCATGCAAAGTCTCCACCAACTGAGCAGAGGAAACCACACCTCTACTGCCTCACAGTTTCTGTGGGGCTGGAGCTCAGGGCTGGGCCTGGCCATGCAGGGACCAGCTGGGACCCTGAGGCCACTCCTGGCGCCAGGCTCCTGGGGTCAGCCTGTTCTCACGCCCGTTTTCCCGACAGTTGGGTGACTTCTCCAAAGTGGCAACTCAAGCGAGGGGCAGAATCAGGACATCCAGCCTGTTCTCCGGTCCTGCATGGGACCCCACCTGACCAACACGCTACAACGCCCGCTGTCCCCCGTGTCTGAGCTCGGGCCCCATGGGAGCACAGCCTCAGGGAGGTGACGTTCCCCATCAGGATGCACTGGCCTGGTGGGGCCCCTGTGCAGGCGCCTGGGCCACACGGCAAACCGCAGTTAGAAGCTGTGAGTAACACCAGTCAGTGCAGAAGGGGGTCTGGGATCTTAAAAACACCCACCAACAGAGGGCTCCCCCCTTCTCTGGCACCCTCCACATACACGTGGAGCCACCTTTGCTATGAACGTGCGTAGGGGCCGCAGGCTCCCTGAGCCCAAGGCTTGGTGAGAGTCTGCACCTGATGTGAGGTGAGGGGCATGTTCTGCTTGGTTCCCCACTGCTGTTGGCGAACGCTGGCAAATGAACATGCACCTGCTTCCCTTCCGCTAAAGCCACTGCCTCCAGGAAGGCCTCTGGCCTGGCACCCTGTTTACCAAGGTTTCAACCTCAGAGGCTGGAAACTGCTGGAAGCAGTGGCCTGTGTCCCCAACTATGCGTCATCCCACGTCCCCAGTGGCACAGCACAGGGACCTGCTCACCCATCCACTACTGTCCCCTCTTGACCCTTTGGGGCAGCCCCGCCCCACATGAGCCAACCTGGGCCCTGTAGTCCTGGTCGATTAAGGACACTTTATACTTGCATTTGTGATAATCTTTCTGACCACGGGGAGGAATTTCCAAAACAGGAGGACACTAAAAGTGTTCATCACAAGAGAAAAATTGATAAATGTACTGTGTTAAAAATAAGCTTTTCACGGGACTTCCCTGGTGGTCCAGCGGGTAAGACTCCACTCTCCCAATGCAGGGGGCCTAGTCGGGGAACTAGATCCCACAGGCATGCTGCACCTAAGAGTTCGCATGCCGCACCTAAAAGATCCCACATGCCGCAACCACGACCCAGCGCTGCATGCATGCGTGCATGCATAAATAAATAAAATTAAGTTTTTCTGGGAAGAACCTGTGAAAAGACAAGTCACAACTGGGAGAAAACATCTAAACACTAGTCGACCAAGGGCCGACTCAATGCAGAGCTCCCAGAAACCAAGGAGAAGAGATGGACAGGCCAGCAGGGCGGGGGTGAGGGCCTCAAAATCAGGAGAACGTCCCCATCACCAGAGCCCACCAGCAGGCTTCGTGGTGGGAACTTGCACACCAGGAAACGGGACCCACTCAGGGAAGGAGGGAGTTCAAGCACACGGGCTTCTCTGCAGGACCCCAGCGTTGGGCCCAGAGCCAAGAAACGAGCACCTGTCCTGCGTGGCCGCAAATAGGGAGAAAAGGCAAGGGGTTGATGGAGAAAACCGCTGGGACGGCAGTCACCTGGCAGGGATTGGGGGGATGCAGGGCCGGCGCAGGTGCTTCTGGGCGGCCTTGTCCCCTACAGCTCTCATGGGAAATGCAAGCTGCCTCATGGGGCACCATCGCCGCCACCTCCCCCAACACCCCGGGCCTGGCTGGAGGTGGCCCTGTTGTCTCCTGTCCCTGCCCCCATGCGGATCACTCTCCTGGCCCCCCAGAGCGGCAGTCATCACCTCCCGTCCTAGCCCGCAGCTTCCTGGTGGACACAACATACCACCTCCTGACCCTGGGGCTGTCCCAGCCACACATGCCCCAGCCTGACACTCACCAGCTTCACGCAGATGACAAAGGGTGGCTGTGCGGCTCGGAAGTGCAGGACCGGGACCCGGGGCTTGGGCCTTTCCTGAGAGGAGAGAAGAGCCACAGGCTGCTCCACCTTGCTCCCCAGTCCCCCACCTCTGCCCTGCTCACAGCTCGATGCCCTCAGACAGGCGCCCAGGCCACAGCCAGACCCAGGGCTGGACCTGGTCTCCAGCACCTCCACCCAGCCACCTATGGCTGCCACAGGACTAACCTGAGGTGGGCAGCGGACAGACACAAGCCTGCAAGGAGCACCTTCCAGCAGGGACAGGGGCAGGTGGGGACAGGCACGGGTGCCCTCTGGGGTCCTGGAGACCCCAAGAGCCTGAGGGCTGCATCTGCCAGGCCTGGCAGCTGTCTGGGCCCAGATGGCCTTTCCCAAGGAGGAAGGTTCTGGGCAGTGTCTACTCCAAAGGCCCAGGACGGCACCCCAGAGTGCAGTGTGGGAGGCTGCTGTGCGTGACCATGGGGCTCGGTGGGGAGGGAGCACACCTGAGAGTCCTCGTAGCAGTAGAAGCCCTTCTTGATCTTGTTCTCGTCCACATCGCAGAAGGCGACCACCTGGGGAGGACCCAGGACGTCAGCCTCAGGGGCAGTGGGGGCAGTGCTGCTGGATGGGGGAGGGGTGGGACAAGGGGTGGGCCCCACCTTGCACCGTGACCCTGCCGTCAGGCTGCGGTAGAGCCGGCGGCCCTGCCGGCCCGCATTCCAGATGGTGAAGGTTGCCCAGTGGGGCAGGGCCCACTCTTCCAGGAAGCGGACGCGGTGGGTCCAGATGGTGGTCCTGTGGGGGATGGGGGTTTGGGGGTCGTGACCCAGGAGGGCAGGGCCTCCAAGCGCCCCAGGCCTTCCTCCCCCCACCCCTGAGCCTGCCCACAAGTCCCCCTGGTTTGGGGCCCCTGGGGCAGCGCTGCAGCTGTTGGCTGAGTGACTGAACCAAGGAGGCCAGGACCAGAAGGTCGCACCCCTCACCCACCCTCACAGCCGGTGCACATGGATCCTCGGACGTGCTGAGCTCACGGCCACACACTCAAGAAGCGTGCGGGACACCAGGCACAGAGCTTGGGGAGCCCAAGGAAAACCCAGCCACGCTGACGTCCGGCACCTACGACCATGGTAAACATGACCTGGACGTGACTCCCCACCTCGAGCGGCCACATGGAAGGGGTCACAGTGTCCTGTGGAAGCTGTGCAGATGGCGGGGTCACCTTCCCCAGGTGGGACCCCCTCCCTTGGCCCCTTGCCACATGCAGACCTGAGGTCCAGGCCGGCCCTTGGGGTCTGCAGCTGCCCGAGTCCCAGTGCCTGGAGACAACAGCATGTCAGCTGTCTCCAGGTTAAAGTGGTTGGACACAGGGACAGGACCCAAGGCGCAGGTGTGAAAGCATCACTTAAGAATCGGGAAGGTTAAGGGGGAGCTTCTGCAGGTACCCAGTGGACCAAACTTGACCCTGGTCTTCCTTTCCAGAGAAACCTCTGATGTAAGGAAGGGCGGCACACCCTTGTATAAAATCACAGTTTACACCTGGAAGTGCCCTCCGTGGACCCTCTCACGGAGCCCCAAGACCTACTGTTCTAGGCCAGGCGCAGACCTGCTGCAGCTCCCCCACGTTCTACAGTGTGGGTTCAGTTCCTTCCTGGTGTCTGGCCCAGGGCTCTGTGTGGCAAGTGTTGAACCCGTGGTTCAGCAGCCACTGCCCTGCTGCCTTCTCCGTGGCAACCTGCTTTGAGGGTCCCACAAGGTATCTCAGGGGAGCAGCTCCTCCAGGTGAGAGCATGGGGTCCATGGACACAACACAGTGATGCCCACTCTAACGCAACTGGGCACCAGTGTCCGCTTGCCCAGGGGTGGGCTCTGAATGCTGGGCTCCTCCTGTGGTCGGTCCACCCACCTCCCACTTGAAATGTCTCAGTTAGGGTTGTGCTGAGCAGCCATAATTTCAGTGGTCGGCGGGTACTGCGGCTTGCAAAGGTGAATAACTCCCCAGTCCGGGCCATTCAGCACAAGCTAGACACACTCCAGCCCAAATGAGACACCATCAGGTGCAGCACTCAACACGCAGCTCTGGCAGCATCCAAGGAACGAAGGACAATTCTGAGAACAAAACAACTGAGCTTCCCGCAAATGAGCTCTGACAAACCCATGAGACGCTGACAGTGAGGAAGAGATGGGGCGGGCCCCGGGTCCCCACCAGCAGCGGGACCTGCGCCACGCTCCAGGCCCTGCCTGGGACCCCAGGGGGTGCGCCTACCACCACAGGGCAGCAGGAGATAAGGGACCACAGACATCTGGGCAGGTCTCGCCCTCTGCTCCACGGTTTCCTCTCCGGCTCCTACTTTTTAAATTACTTTTGTTGGCAAAAGGTCTGGCCGCTTCTATGACTTAATTGCTTCTCTCCTTAACCAGTCAACTCTCTTCAATTTCATGAACAGTTCAATGAAACCGCCCAAAAAAATGCCCAAAGGTTTTGGGGACACTTATAAGGAAATGAAATGGCCCAACGAGGACTCCACTTAATGCTCAGGGACCAGGACAGTGTGGGGCCCGCACCAGCATGACCACCAGACGCAGGGGTGACGGGCCGGGTCTGAGCAGCGCAGGGTGCCTCACCTGGAGACGGCACCTGTGGGAGGGACAGAGGTGACCCCCACCTCCCACCGCCTGCGGAGTGGATCTGGAGGGACTGTGGGTCCTGAGGGTACAGCCCCTGCCTTGCGCCCTCCCGGTGCCTCCGGAGTCTGGTCTCTGGTCTGAGGACACAACTCAGAAACTGCCACCAATACCTCCGTGTTGTGGACAGTGAGACCCTTCCTGCCGCTGCTGTCCTGCAGGTCCCTTTCTCCACCGTGCTGGTCAGTTATTTATTCGGGAGAACAGCCCAGGTGTGTCCTTCCTGCCACTCTTACCCCTGCGAGGAGGCTCCGCCGAGGGCTGGGTGTGTGGGAGCTGCTCACAGGTTTTCTCAGACCCACAGGTCAGCATTTCCAGAACCTTCTGGAAAGCAGCGCAGTGTCAGGGATGCACACTGCACCAGGAGGCAGCAGGCCGGAGGCGGGGGCGGGGAGCAGTGGCGTGTGTGGACCCTCAGCAGCAGGACGGCAGGAAGGTCCACGCGGTGACGAAGACAGAGGAGCAACGTCACCACACGGAGCTCAGCCCTGAGGGTGAGCAGCACAGCGACTTCGGGAAGAATGAGGCAGAACGTTGCCACCGACACCACATTTTTAAAGAGGGAAAGCACACCGTTTAGAGGACATCACGTGTGGTCAAAGTATAAAGAAATGGATCTTATGGCAAATAAACATCCCACTCAGGACACCACGAAATGGAACCGGGGAGATGCAGGAGGTTTGGGGAAATGGGTAACTTTTTGTTTTAAAGATGATTCCTTATGCCTCTGGCTGTCGGAAGTATTTCACAGTGAAAATTGTTAAATGATATAAATGCTGATCATTCTCAATGTAAAAGGTAAAGGCCACGATTCAGGGGAGCCTCTCAAACAGAGGGCTCTTTAAGAGAGAGTTCGAAGGAATTCAATTATTGACAAGCCTGAGGGTGTAATTAGCGCTCCTTGCTCTGTGAGGTTTTGCTGCTCAAAGACTTTAATCCAACACAGAAACTAACATGAGATCACCTCTTTTACGTTGTGGGTGGCAAAGCCTCACGCTGCAAAAAGAGGGAAAAAAAAGTCTCAACATAAAAGAATTATCGCATGAAAACAGAATGAGGGTGTGTGTAGCACAAGCCGTCTGGCTGGCTGCCTGGCCCCCCAGATACATGAGCACCCGCCACACCATGGGTGGGGAGCAGGGCACCACCAGGGTCATCACAGACATGCCTTCACGTTGCCTTGCTTCACAGGAGCTCAAGGTGAGGACACATGTACGTGAACCTTCAGGAACAATGGAAGAGATCCTAGTTGTCCAGGCTCTTCTCAGCTCTGCAGAGGATCCCAGGTGTCCGGGCACTTCTCAGCTCTGCAGAGGATCCCAGGTGTCCCGGCGCTTCTCAGCTCTGCACAGGATCCCAGGTGTCCGGGCACTTCTCAGCTCTGCAGAGGATCCCAGGTGTCCGGGCATTTCTCAGCCCTGCACAGGATCCCAGGTGTCCCGGCGCTTCTCAGCTCTGCAGAGGATCCCAGGTGTCCCGGCGCTTCTCAGCTCTGCACAGGATCCCAGGTGTCCGGGCGCTTCTCAGCTCTGCAGAGGATCCCAGGTGTCCCGACATTTCTGAGCTCTGCAGAGGATCCCAGGTGTCCCGGCATTTCTGAGCTCTACAGAAGATTCGTGCCCAGAAAACCATCTTTGTACTTTATTCACCCAGTTTCCAACTCCGTTTATGGATTGTGGGAAAGTGGTTACTTCCTTGAAGAAACACTTGCCAGAAATTTTAAAAATTTTAATGAAATTCACATAGAGTAAGAGCAAGGATCTTAAGTGTGCATACAAGTCAGACGGTTATGACAAACATGCATGTCCGTGTAACCAACACACCTGTCAAGAGGTGGGACACTTCTACCACCCCAGAAAGCTCTCTTGTATCTCCTTTCCCCTGAGAATACCACAGTCTCGTTTCTATCACTGTGGACTAGTTCTGCCTGTTGGAGAACTCTGTACAAGTGGAAGCCGCAGTATGCATGCTTTTGTATCTGATTTCTTTTACTAACCATATATTTTTTGACATTAATCCCCGTTCTTGCAGGTATCAGTCGTTTGTTTTCTTCTAGTGCTGAGGAGTGTTCCGTTACAGCAGTGTTTATCCACCACCTGCTGATGGGCATCTGGGTTGTTCCCATTCTTGGCTACTAATAGAGAAATGTTGAGCAATCTATTAATTTCTCTTGGAGAAACACCTAGACATGGAATTGCTGGGGCATAGGGCAGGTATCAATTAAATTAATAAAATAAGGCCCAACAGTTTTCCAAAGAGGATGTACTGTGCTTACACTCCTGAGAACAATGTATACGTGTCCTCAGCATGATTTGGAATTGCAGACGTTAATTTTAACCCTTCTCGTGGGTGTGCAGAGTTTAATTTGCATTCTCTGATAATGATGAAACCTTTTTAATTGACCTTATATATTACTTCTTTGTGAAGTGTCATGTCCGTTCAACTATTTTCCCTACTTTTATTAGATTTTATTTTTGGGTGATAGGGGTTCTTAATATCTCCCCCATACTAACCCTCTGTGAGATATATAGATTATGAATATTTTCTCCCAGTCTGTGGTTTGTCTATTCATTTTCCTAATGGTGTCTTTTTTAAAAATTAATTAATTAATTAATTAATTATTGGCTGTGTTGGGTCTTCGTTTCTGTGCAAGGGCTTTCTCTAGTTGCGGCAAGTGGGGGCCACTCTTCATCGCAGTGCACGGGCCTCTCACTGTCGCGGCCTCTCTTGTTGCGGAGCACAAGCTCCAGACGCGCAGGCTCAGTAGTTGTGGCTCACAGGCCTAGTTGCTCCGTGGCATGTGGGATCTTCCCAGACCAGGGCTCAAACCCGTGTCCCCTGCATTGGCAGGCAGACTCTCAACCACTGCGCCACCAGGGAAGCCCCTAATGGTGTCTTTTTATGAGCAAAAGTTTTTAATTTTGATGAAGTCCAATTTATCAATTTTATAGCACTAAAGAGAGACTTCCCTGGTGGTCCAGTGGTTAAGAATCTGCCTTCCAATGCAGGGGACGCGGGTTCAATCCCTGGTCGGGGAACTAAGATTCCACATGCCGGGGCAACTAAGCCCCCGGGCCTCAACTACTGAGTTTGTGCACCTCAACTAGAGAGAAGCCCGCATGCCGCAACGAAGAGCCTATGTGCTGCAACTAAGACCCTATACAGCCAAAAAAAAAAAAAGGGTTAAAGATTCTGGTGTCCTCTCTAATAAATTTTTTCCTATCCGCAAGTTGTGAAGATATTCCCTGATGTTTTTTTCTAGAAGATTTATATTTTACCTGCTTCTATATTTATATCTAAGCCATCTAGAATTAATTTTTCTATAGGGCGTGAGATTTTTTTTTTTCCATATGGATATCCATTTGCTCCATTTGTTAAAAATAATTTTCTTTTTTCCATTGAATGCCTTTGGAGACTGTTAAAAATCAATTGTGAGTCTATTTCTGGACTCTCTGCTCTGTTTCATTGATGTATATGTCTATCTTTATTCTATTAATACATTTTCTTGATTGCTATAGCTTCAGAGTGAGTCTTAAAATCAGGCACAATAAGTCCTCAAATTTTGTTCTTTTCAAGATTGTTTAGGACACTCTGGGCCCTTTGATTTTCATGCGAATTTTAAGATCAGATTATCAATTTCTACAAAGAAGCCACCTGGGGCTTTTACTGGGATTGCTTTGAATTTACAGATCAATCTGGAGAGAACTGATGTTAACGATACGGAGTCTTCCAATCCAGGAATGTGGTGTATCTCTCCATCGATCTTATAGGTTTTCTTTAGTTTCCCTCAGCCTTTTTTGGAGTAGGTTTTAGCGGATATAGACATACCTTACTAAACTTACTCAAAAGTATTTTATTATTGACGCCATTGTACATTTTTTAAACTGCATTTTTTCAGTTGTTCATTGCAATTCTATAAACTTGTATTCTGGAAAATTTGCTAAGTTACTGGTTTTGATTTCCTATGAAACACAATCATGCCACCTACAAATGATGCTAGTTTTACTTCCACTTTTTTTTTTATTTTAATGTTGAGCCTTCTTTTAATTTGTTTTATTTATTTTTGGCTGTGTTGGCTCTTTGTTTCTGTGCGAGGGCTTTCTCTAGTTGTGGCAAGCGGGGGCCACTCTTCATCACGGTGCGCGGGCCTCTCACTGTCGCGGCCTCTCTTGTTGCGTAGCACAGGCTCCAGACGCGCAGGCTCAGTAGTTGTGGCTCACGGGCCCAGTTGCTCCGCAGCATGTGGGATCTTCCCAGACCAGGGCTCGAACCCGTGTCCCCTGCATTAGCAGGCAGATTCTCAACCACTGCGCCACCAGGGAAGCCCACTTCCACTTCCTAATACTTATATATTTTTTTTTTCCTGTCTCATTGCACTGACCTCCATTACAATGTGGAATAGAAGTAGTGAAGGGAGTGATCAGATCGCTTCCTCCTGATCTTAGAAGGGAAAGCTTTCAGTCTTTAATGATTAAGTATGAGGTTAGTTATAGGTTTGAGTAGATGCTATCAGACTGAGAAAGCTTCCCTCTATTTCTAGTTTGCTGAGTTTTTTAAAAAATCATGAATGGGTATTGAATTTTGCCCAATGCTTTTTTCTGCATCTATTGCGTTGATTGTGTGATTTTTATCTTTTATTCTGTTACTGTATTAAATCATACTAATTGATTTCTGAATGTTAAACCAGACTTATATTCATGATGTATTATCCTTTCATATATATTTCTGAATTTGACTTGGTAATATTTTGTGAATGATTTTTGCAACTATTTTCATAAGGGATATTTGTCTGTAATTTTATTTTCTTGTAATATTCTTGTAGCATTTTTTACTTCAGAGTCATGCTAGTCTCACGGAGTGTGAAGCTCCTCCCTCCCAACACCCAACAGACCTTTCTCCTCTTCTACTTCCTGAAAGAATTTATGTTAGATTCGTATTATTTCTTCCTTACATTTTTGATAGAATATATCAGTAAAGCCATCTGGCTTGGCTTTTCTTTATGAAAAGCTTTTAAATTACTAATTAATTTTTAATTATTATTTATACCTTTTTTTTTTTTTTTTTTTGGCCATGCGCAGGGCATGCAAGATATATTAGTTCCCCAGCCAGGGATTGAACCTAAACCCCCTGCAGTGGAAGCACGGAGTCCCAACCACTATATCGCAAAGGAATTCTCTATTATTTATACTTTAAATACCTACTGGATCTGTAATGATGTCCCCTCTTTAATTCCCAGTATATTGGTAACCTGTGTTTTTTTTAAAAAATCAATCTTGATAGAGGCTTGTCAATTGTACTGATTTTATTTCAAGCCAATTCTTGGTTTTGTTGATGTTTTTTCTACTGACTGTTCATTTTCAATTTTACCTTCTTCATTCCTTTCCTTCTATTTACTTTGAGTTTACTTTGCTATTACTTTTGAAACCTTTAAAGGTGGAGACTTAGATAATTGCTTAGTTTCTTCTTTTATAATATAAACTTTTAAAGCTATAAAAACTTATTACAAACTCTGCTTTAGCTAAATTCCACAAATTTTGACATACTGTTTTGTCATCAAGTTAAATTTTTTCCCTAATATCCTTTGTGATTTTTTCCCTTGGTTGCTTAATTTCCAAATATTTTGTATATTCAAGATGTCTTAGGGCTTCCCTGGTGGTGCAGTGATTAAGAATCTGCCTGCCAAGGCTGGGGACACAGGTTTAAGCCCTGGTCCGGGAAGATCCCCCATGCCATGAAGCAACTAAGCCCATGTGCCACAACTACTAAGCCTGCACTCTAGAGCCTGCGAGCCACAACTACCAAAGCCCATGCACCTAGAGCCCGTGCTCCACAACAAGAGAAGCCACTGCAACGAGAAGCCTGTGCACCGCAACGAAGAGTAGCTCCCGCTTGCCGCAAAACTAGGGAAAGCCCGCACACAGCCACAGACCTAACGCAACCAAAAAAAAGAAAAAAAGATGTCTTAATGATTTCTAATTTATAAAACATAACCCGTATGCTTTCAATCATTTGAAATTTATTCAGATTTGTTTCTTGGTCCAAAGTAACGTCTATCTTGTACTTTAAAAGAATGCGTATTCTGCAGTTGACTATAGTGTTCCTTCACTGTCTACTGTCATGTCGGTTAATAGTGTTGTTCAAACCTTCTGATCCTCACAGACTTCCCCACCCCCCAACTTCTATCAATTACTGAGATAGGAGTATTAAAATCTGCAACTCCAATCTCAGTTTTTGCCTCATGTATTTTGAAACTCGGGGATTAGGGATATACACATTTAGGATTGTTATGTCCCCCTAGAAAATGACCTTTACCCCATGTGTGCGAATCACACTTGCATTGAGTCAAGTTCATGACAACAAACTCCCAATGATGCTCCACTAAATCTACTGTATGAAAATTCAGACTTAACAGAAGAGAAATCAAGCTCTTTTGCTTAAAGCTGGAAAACAAAGAAGCTAAGTTTTAGTGTTGAACAGCACATGTGCAAAAGTTCAAGGATATCCCAAGTCAATATGGATGCTGGGGGCTTCCCTGGTGGTGCAGTGGTGAGGAATCCGCCTGCCAATGCAGGGAACATGGGTTCGAGTCCTGGTCCGGGAAGATCCCACATGCTACGGAGCAACTAAGTCCGTGTGCCACAACTGCTGAGCCTGCGCTGTACAGCCTGCGAGCCACAACTACTGAGCCCGTGTGCCACAACTACTGAAGCCCGCACGCCTAGAGCCCCTGCTCTGCAACAAGAGAAGCCACCGCAATGAGAAGCCCGCACACCGCAACGAAGAGTAGCCCCTGCTCACCGCAACTAGAGAAAGCCCGCGCCCAGCAACGAAGACGCAAAGCAGCCAAAAATAAATAAATAAATAAATAAATTATATGGATGCTGCAATCTGGGACACCCCCCCCCCCGACGACACATGCCCAAATCAGCATCACACCCACTGTGACAGTGGACAGGAGACCTCCCAGGACAGAAACTGAGAAGCCACGCCTTCCAACGAGTCTCACACCCTCCAGGGGAAGAACAGAGTCTCTTCTACTTCCAGAAACACACATGCATGTCCCTGCATCATGCTCTTTACAATCAAAAGATCCCCTGATCGCAGACCTGTTTCAGGGCCCCATTCCTCCCTGTCCCCAAGAGAGCAGCATTACGGTAGCACCAAGGGGGATACATACTGGTAGTTGTTTGAAATGCAACACCCACACACATGCACAAACGTGCACACACAGACACACATGCGCGCACACACACACAGTTCAAACTAAAGAAAGAAAAGCACACCCCTCCCTTGCCTTCACCCTGCCTGTACTTTCGGCACCATCCCTGCCCTGTCCCTGGTAGTCGGCCTCTAGCCTTGGGGCCTGGGGGACGTGGGGGCCATGAGAGGGAGGGGGCTAGTGTCCTTGTGATGCCCCACAGAGGAAGCGGCCCAACCTCGGTCCCAGTAGCCCTCCCCTTGGTGGGCGGAGAAGGAAGAGGGTGCCCCCAGCCCGCCTGTAATCACGTTAGCGGGGGGCTGGGCTCACGCTGAGAATCCCGTCAACTCAAAGCAAGTGAGAACAAAACCCCAAGAGAACAACTACACGTGAATCCTACCTCACTTCAAAAAAGTGAGAACAGACATTTGGCCTTGATCCTGGGGAAATGCTGGTCCGTGGACCTAGGACAACGTCCCTCCCGGGAGGCCGCAGGCCCCGCGCCGGCCACGCTCCCAGGTTTCCTGCCTTGCGACCTGACTGGGTCACCTGTGTCTGCCCCACTGACCCCGCCCGGTCTGGCCCCCCGGACTTGCGTACTCGAGGATGGAGTGTGTGGCCGCGCCGGGGTGGTAGCGGTAGAGAAGCAGGCTCTGGTCCACGCGGACGAGCCCGCCGCCCTTCCTCAGGTGTTCGTGGAAGAACAGCAAGTCCTCGGGGACACCCTGCGGGATGAAAGAAACGTGTCTCCACTCACGACAGAGCCTCATTCTGGCGACGGGAGACGCGGATCCGTCCGGCACTCCATGCCATGCTTGAGCCTGGCATGACCCGTGAGGCCTCAGCAGGAAAACAACACGTCCAGCTCCCCCACATTGTGGCCGGCACTGGGCAAGCGTGACCACAAGAGGCGTCTTCAGGACAAGAAGGTGCCCGAGGGGTGGACCCAAGCCCCAGTGTCACCCTCACTCACAGCCTCAAACTTGACCCCTGGCCCGCGCTGCTGGCCTGCTGACCTGCCCCCTCCCTGTTGACGGGCTTGCTGCTCCGAGGGTCTGCAGCGTCCCGCTGGGTGTTCCCGTCCTGTGAGAACGCAGGCCTCCTGACCCTCCTGGAGAAGCGCAGACCAGGGCTGGCCGTTGGGGTCACAGCCACCCTGCTGGTCAGTCTGGGGGATCTCAGTCCTGGTGGGGACACCAAGTTGGCTCCCCTCACTTTTTTAAATTCAAGGTGAAAACCAAGTGAGCAGGGGTTCTGGACAGGAGGTCACCCAGGGTGTGTCTGGTGAGCAGAGCCCAGCAATGGCTGGGGACACTGCCAGGACCCCTGCTCCGGGCAGAGGCTGGTTTCCTGACAGCCCAGAGGCTGCTGCTCTCCGGCCCCAGCCTGTCCTCCTCTGCCGGTTCCCCAGCCCGAGCTCGGTTTCACTGAGCCAATGCCAGCACCACAGCCGGGCCCACTGCTTCCAGTAAAGCCACGGCTGCCCCCCAGCTCGTCCACCCCGAGAGGAAGGCGGCACAGCTGGCCTCTGAGGTCTCGATGTCCTGATGGAGCCTGGTGGCCATCATCCTCGGGGGGAGATGGGACCCCTGGCCCCTCTTGGCCAGCTTCTTGGCCCGAGCGTATCCCCTGACTGGGCCCTGTGCACCTGGCCTCTGGGGTCTGTGATGAACTGATGCTCTTTGTCTGTGGCCGCCCAGGCGCGAGGTCCGCTGCCTCCTGGCTCGGGCCTGAGCGCCATCCCTGGAAGCAGCCCACTCAGCTCTCACTCCTGAGCTGCCACACTGGGCACCAGCCTGCCCGCCTCCGTCCCTGAACAAAGCCACCGCTGCCCAGGGAATCGCCGCCCGGGGTCCCTGACACACCGCAAGGCCGTCAGGGCAACGCGATGGAAGCCAGCCGAGTAGGAAATCGGCGCAGTCTCGTTAGCGACGCAGAAACACGCGAACCACTTCACTTGCAGCGTCGGGCGGTTCAATCAATCAGTGACTCGATGGACTACTGTGTGGTGACTGAAGTGTTTTCGCAAAGACCACAACGACATGAAAAGATTTATAACAAAATGTTAAGTTAAAAACCAAGTTTCAAAATTGTGTTTGCAGCTTGGCTAAAAGTGGTCCACAGTAAAAAGAAGACAGAAGGACCCCACACAAAAGTTCACAGCAGATGTGTGGTGATGGGTTCACGGGTCATTTGCATAGTTTTTCCTTTTTCTAATTTTCTGCATTTTCAGAGTCATCTTTCAAGAGCACATTGTGAACTCATATCAGGAAGATGGCGGAAGAGTAAGACGCGGAGATCACCTTCCTCCCCACAGATACACCAGAAATACATCTACACGTGGAACAACTCCTACAGAACACCTACTGAAGGCTGGCAGAAGACCTCAGACCTCCCAAAAGGCAAGAAACTCCCCAAGTACCTGGGTAGGGCAAAAGAAAAAAAAAGAAAAAACAGAGACAAAAGAATAGGGACGGCACCTGCACCAGTGGGAGGGAGCTGTGAAGGAGGGAAAGTTTCCACACACTAGGAAGCCCCTTCGCGGGCGGAGACTGCGGGAGGCGGAGGGGGGAGCTTCGAAGCCGCGGAGGAGAGCACAGCAACGGGTGCGGAGGGCAAAGCGGGGAGATTCCCGCACAGAGGATCGGTGCCTACCGGCACTCACCAGCCCGAGAGGCTTGTCTGCTCACCCACCGGGGCGGGCGGGGCTGCGAGCTGAGGCTCTGAGGCTCGGGTTTCGGTTTCGGACGGAGCGCAGGGAGAGGACTGGGGTTGGCAGACGGAGCGCAGGGAGAGGACTGGGGTTGGCGGCTTGAACATAGCCTGAAGGGGTTAGTGCGCCACAGCTAGCCGGGAGGGAGTCCGGGGAAAAGTCTGCACCTGCCGAAGAGGCAAGAGACTTTTTCTTCCCTCTTTGTTTCCTGGTGCGTGAGGAGAGGGGTTTAAGAACGCTGCTTAAAGGAACTCCAGAGACGGGCGCGAGCCGCGGCTAAAAGCGCGAACCCCAGAGACGGGCGCGAGCCGCGGCTAAAAGCGCGGACCCCAGAGACAGGCGCGAGCCGCGGCTAAAAGCGCGGACCCCAGAGACGGGCGCGAGCCGTGGCTAAAAGCGCGGACCCCAGAGACAGGCGGGAGACGCTAAGGCCGCTGCTGCCGCCACCAGGAAGCCTGTGTGCGAGCACAGGTCACTCTCCACACCCCTCTTCCGCGGAGCCTGTGCAGCCCGCCACTGCCAGGTTCCCGGGATCCAGGGACAACTTCCCCGGGAGAACGCACGGCGGGCCTCAGGCTGGTGCAAAGTCACGCCGGCCTCTGCCGCCGCAGGCCCGCCCCGCACTCCGTGCCCCTCCCTCCCCGCCGGCCTGAGTGCGCCAGAGCCCGCGAATCAGCGGCTCCTTTAACCCCGTCTTGTCTGAGCAAAAAACAGACGCCCTCCAGCGACCTACACGCAGAGGCAGGGCCAAATCCAAAGCTGAGCCCCTGTGAGCTGTGAGAACAAAGAAGAGAAAGGGAAATCTCTCCCAGCAGCCTCAGGAGCAGCGGATTAAAGCTCCACAATCAACTTGATGTACCCTGCATCTGTGGAATACCTGAATAGACAACCAATCATCCCAAATTAAGGAAGTGGACTTTAGGAGCAAGATCTATGATTTTTTCCCCTTTTCCTCTTTTTGTGAATGTGTATGCTTCTGTGTGAAATCTTGTCTGTATAGTCTGCTTCAACCATTTGTCCTAGGGTTCTATCCGTCCATGGTTTTTTAAAAAAATTTTTTCTTAATAATTAATTTTAATTTTAATAACATTATTATACTTTACCTTCATTCTTTCTTTCTTTCTTTCCTTCCTTCCTTCCCTCCTTTAGACAACGAATCATCCCAAATTGAGGAGGTGGTCTCTGACAGCAAGATTTATGATTTTTCCCCCTTTACCTCTTTTAGTGAGGGTGTATGTGTATGCTTCTGTGTAAGATTTTGTCTGTATAGCTTTGCTTCCAACATTTGTCCTAAGGTTCTATCCGTCCCTTTTTTTTTCTAAATAAGAATTTTTTAATTCAATAACTTTATTATACTTTATTTTATTTTTACTGTATCTTCTTTCTTTCTGTCTTTTTTCCTTCTTTCCCTTCCTTCCTCCCTCCCTCCCTCCCTCCTTTCTTTCCTTCTTGCCTTCTTTCCTTCTTTGCTTCTTTCTTTCTTTCTTTCTTTCTTTCTTTCTTCCTTCCTTCCTTCCCTCCATTCCTTCTTTCTTTCCTCATACTTCTACTAATTCCCTCTACTTTTTCTCCCTTTTATTCTGAGCCGTGTCGATGAAAGGCTCTTGGTGCTCCAGCCAGGAGTCAGGGCTCTGTCTCTGAGGTAGGAGAGCCAACTTCAGGACACTGGTCAACAAGAGACCTCCCAGCTCCACATAATATCAAACGGCGAAAATCTCCCAGAGACCTCCATCTTAACACCAGCACCCAGCTTCACTCAACGACCAGCAAGCCACAGTGCTGGACAACCTATGCCAAACAACTAGCAAAACAGGAACACAACCCCACCCATTAGCAGAGAGGCTGCCTAAAATCATAATAAGGCCACAGACACCCCAAAACACACCACCAGACGTGAACCTGCCCACTAGAGAGACAAGATCCAGCCTCATCCACCACAACACAGGCACTAGTCCCCTCCACCAGGAAGCCTACACAACCCACTGAACCAACCTTAGCCACTGGAGACAGACATCAAAAACAGCGGGAACTATGAACCTGCAGTCTGCAAAAAGGAGACTCCAAACACAGTAAGATAAGCAAAATGAGAAGACAGAAAAACACACAGCAGATAAAGGAGCAAGATAAAAATGCACCAGACCTAACAAATGAAGAGGAAATAGGCAGTCTACCTGAAAAAGAATTCAGAATAATGATAGTAAGGATGATCCGAAATCTTGGAAATAGAATGGACAAAATGCAAGAAACAGTTAACAAGGACCTAGAAGAAATAAAGATGAAACAAGCAACGATGAACAACACAATAAATGAAATGAAAAGTACTCTAGATGGGATCAACAGCAGAATAACTGAGGCAGAAGAACGGATAAGTGACCTGGAAGATAAAATAGTGGAAATAACTACTGCAGAGCAGAATAAAGAAAAAAGAATGAAAAGAACTGAGGACAGTCTCAGAGACCTCTGGGACAATGTTAAACGCACCAACATTCGAATTATAGGGGTTCCAGAAGAAGAAGAGAAAAAGAAAGGGACTGAGAAAATATTTGAAGAGATTATAGTTGAAAACTTCCCTAATATGGGAAAGGAAATAGTTAATCAAGTCCAGGAAGCACAGAGAGTCCCATACAGGATAAATACAAGGAGAAATACGCCAAGACACATATTAATCAAACTGTCAAAAATTAAATACAAAGAAAACATATTAAAAGCAGCAAGGGAAAAACAACAAATAACACACAAGGGAATCCCCATAAGGTTAACAGCTGATCTCTCAGCAGAAACCCTACAAGCCAGAAGGGAGTGGCAGGACATACTGAAAGTGATGAAGGAGAAAAACCTGCAGCCAAAACTACTCTACCCAGCAAGGATCTCATTCAGATTTGATGGAGAAATTAAAACCTTTACAGACAAGCAAAAGCTGAGAGAGTTCAGCCCCACCAAACCAGCTCTACAACAAATGCTAAAGGATCTTCTCTAGGCAAGAAACACAAGAGAAGGAAAAGACCTACAATAACGAACCCAAAACAATTTAGAAAATGGGAATAGGAACACACATATCGATAATTACCTTAAATGTAAATGGACTAAATGCTCCCACCAAAAGACACAGATTAGCTGAATGGATACAAAAACAAGACCCTTATATATGCTGTCTACAAGAGACCCACTTCAGACCTAGAGACACATACAGACTGAAAGTAAGGGGATAGAAAAAGATATTCCATGCAAATGGAAACCAAAAGAAAGCTGGAGTAGCAATTCTCATATCAGACAAAATAGACTTTAAAATAAGGACTATTAAAGAGACAAAGAAGGACACTATATAATGATCAAGGGATCGATCCAAGAAGAAGATATAACAATTGTAAATATTTAGGCACCCAACATAGGAGCACCTCAATACATAAGGCAAATACTAACAGCCATAAAAGGGGAAATCGACAGTAACACATTCATAGTAGGGGACTTAAACACCCCACTTTCACCCATGGACAGATCATCCAAAATGAAAATAAATAAGGAAACACAAGCTTTAAATGATACATTAAACAAGATGGACTTAATTGATATTTATAGGACACTCCATCTAAAAACAACAGAATACACATTTTTCTCAAGTGCTCATGGAACATTCTCCAGGATAGATCATATCTTGGGTCACAAATCAAGCCTTGCTAAATTTAAGAAAATTGAAATTGTATCAAGTATCTTTTCTGACCACAACGCCATGAGACTAGATATCAATTACAGGAAAAGATCTGTAAAAAATACAAACACATGGAGGCTAAACAATACACTACTTAATAATGAAGTGATCACTGAAGAAATCAAAGAGGAAATAAAAAAATACCTAGAAACAAATGACAATGAAGACACAACGACCCAAAACCTATGGGATGCAGCAAAAGCAGTTCTAAGGGGGAAGTTTATAGCAATACAAGGCCACCTTAAGAAGCAGGAAACATCTCGAATAAATAACCTAACCTTGCACCTCAAGCAATTAGAGAAAGAAGAACAAAAAAAAACCCAAAGCTAGCAGAAGGAAAGAAATCATAAAAATCAGATCAGAAATAAATGAAAAAGAAATGAAGGAAACAATAGTAAAGATCAATGAAACTAAAAGCTGGTTCTTTGAGAAGATAAACAAAATAGATAAACCACTAGCCAGACTCATCAAGAAAAAAAGGGAGAAGACTCCAATCAATAGAATTAGAAATGAAAAAGGAGAAGTAACAACTGACACTGCAGAAATAAAAAAGATCATGAGAGATTACTACAAGCAACTCTATGCCAATAAAATGGACAACCTGGAAGAAATGGACAAATTCTTAGAAATGCACAACCTGCCAAGACTGAATCAGGAAGAAATAGAAAATATGAACAGACCAATCACAAGCACTGAAATTGAAACTGTAATTAAAAATCTTCCAACAAACAAAAGCCCAGGACCAGACGGCTTCTCAGGCAAATTCTATCAAACATTTAGAGAAGAGCTAACACCTATCCTTCTCAAACTCTTCCAAAATAATAGCAGAGGGAGGAACACTCCCAAATTCCTTCTATGAGGCCACCATCACCTTGATACCAAAACCAGACAAGGATGTCACAAAGAAAGAAAACTACAGGCCAATATCACTGATGAACATAGATGCAAAAATCCTCAACAAAATACTAGCAAACAGAATCCAACAGCACATTAAAAGGATCATACACCATGATCAAGTGGGGTTTATTCCAGGGATGCAAGGATTCTTCAATATACGCAAATCAATCAATGTGCTACACCATATTAACAAACTGAAGGAGAAAAACCATATGATCATCTCAATAGATGCAGAGAAAGCTTTTGACAAAATTCAACACCCATTTATGATAAAAACCCTGCAGAAAGTAGGCATAGAGGGAACTTTCCTCAACATAATAAAGGCCATATATGACAAGCCCACAGCAAACATCATCCTCAATGGTGAAAAACTGAAAGCATTTCCACTAAGATCAGGAACAAGACAAGGTTGCCCACTCTCACCACTCTTATTCAACATAGTTTTGGAAGTTTTAGCCACAGCAATCAGAGAAGAAAAAGAAATAAAAGGAATCCAAATCGGAAAAGAAGAAGTAAAGCTGTCACTGTTTGCAGATGACATGATCCTATACATAGAGAATCCTAAAGATGCTACCAGAAAACTACTAGAGCTAATCAATGAATTTGGTAAAGTGGCAGGATACAAAATTAATGCACAGAAATCTCTGGCATTCCTACATACTAATGATTAAAAATCTGAAAGTGAAATCAAGAAAACACTCCCATTTACCACTGCAACAAAAAGAATAAAATATCTAGGAATAAACCTACCTAAGGAGACAAAAGACCTGTATGCAGAAAATTATAAGACACTGATGAAAGAAATTAAAGATGACACAAATAGATGGAGAGATATACCATGTTCTTGGATTGGAAGAATCAACATTGTGAAAATGACTCTACTACCCAAAGCAATCTATAGATTCAATGCAATCCCTATCAAACTACCACTGGCATTTTTCACAGAACTAGAACAAAAAATTTCGCAATTTGTATGGAAACACAAAAGACCCCGAATAGCCAAAGCAATCTTGAGAACGAAAAAAGGAACTGGAGGAATCAGGCTCCCTGACTTCAGACTATACTACAAAGCTACAGTAATCAAGACAGTATGGTACTGGCACAAAAACAGAAAGATAGATCAATGGAACAGGATAGAAAGCCCAGAGATAAACCCACGCACATATGGACACCTTATCTTTGATAAAGGTGGCAGGAATGTACAGTGGAGAAAGGACAGCCTCTTCAATAAGTGGTGCTGGGAAAACTGGACAGGTACATGTAAAAGTATGAGATTAGATCACTCCCTAACGCCATACACAAAAATAAGCTCAAAATGGATTAAAGACCCAAATGTAAGGCCAGAAACTATCAAACTCTTAGAGGAAAACATAGGCAGAACACTCTATGACATAAATCACAGCAAGATCCTTTCTGACCCACCTCCTAGAGTAATGGAAATAAAAACAAAAACAAACAAATGGGACCTAATGAAACTTCAAAGCTTTTGCACAGCAAAGGAAACCATAAACAAGACCAAAAGACAACCCTCAGAATGGGAGAAAATATTTGCAAATGAAGCAACCGACAAAGGATTAATCTCCAAAATTTACAAGCAGCTCATGCAGCTCAATAACAAAAAAACAAACAACCCAATCCAAAAATGGGCAGAAGACCTAAATAGACATTTCTCCAAAGAAGATATACAGACTGCCAACAAACACATGAAAGAATGCTCAACATCATTAATCATTAGAGAAATGCAAATCAAAACTACAATGAGATATCATCTCACACCAGTCAGAATGGCCATCATCTAAAAATCTAGAAACAATAATGCTGGAGAGGGTGTGGAGAAAAGGGAACACTGTTGCACTGCTGGTGGGAATGTGAATTGGTTCAGCCACTATGGAGAACAGTATGGAGGTTCCTTAAAAAACTACAAATAGAACTACCATATGACCCAGCAATCCCACTACTGGGCATATACCCTGAGAAAACCAAAATTCAAAAAGAGTCATGTACCAAAATGTTCATTGCAGCTCTATTTACAATAGCCCGGAGATGGAAACAACCTAAGTGTCCATCATCGGATGAATGGATAAAGAAGATGTGGCACATATATACAATGGAATATTACTCAGCCATAAAAAGAAACGAAATTGAGCTATTTGTAATGAGGTGGATAGACCTAGAGTCTGTCATACAGAGTGAAGTAAGTCAGAAAGAAAAAGACAAATACCGTATGCTAACACATATATATGGAATTTAAGAAAAAAAAATGTCATGAAGAACCTAGGGGTAAGGCAGGAATAAAGACACAGACCTACTAGAGAATGGACTTGAGGTTATGAGGAGGGGGAAGGGTGAGCTGTGACAGGGCGAGAGAGAGTCATGGACATATACACACTAACAAACGTAGTAAGGTAGATAGCTAGTGGGAAGCAGCCGCATGGCACAGGGATATCGGCTCGGTGCTTTGTGACAGCCTGGAGGGGTGGGATAGGGAGGGTGGCAGGGAGGGAGACGCAAGACATATGGGAACATATGTATATGTATAACTGATTCACTTTGTTATAAAGCAGAAACTAACACACCATTGTAAAGCAATTATACCCCAATAAAGATGTTAAAAAAGAAAAAAAGAGCACATTGTGACTGCGCTTTATAGATTTAGGAAGGAGAAAATGTCCTCTCTTCTCATGACCAAGAAGACCTCAACCCCAGAGTTCCCTTATTTCTGGCAAAGAGACAAGTGAGAATTTAGCCAGAGGAGGTGCCTGGGACGTGGCTGAAGGGCACTCCCCACCCCCGATTCACAAGAGCCTGGGCACCGCTGACCGATCGCAAACAGCGACAGAGGCCGCGATGGGATGCAGAGGTGACGTCAAGGAAGATGGGGTGCTGAGCCCCGGTCCCCCGTGGAGATGGGGGCCTGGGCAGACCTGGGGGATCAGCCGGAGCCCTGGGGCCTCTGGGGTGTGAGAACGCGGTTGGATGGGTAGGCGCCCTCAGAGATGTGGTGAAAGGGGATTAGGACCCTGTGGGACAAAAGGAAACAAAGAAGGAGAGACACACCCTCCTCCCCTCCCTGCCCTCAACACCCGCTGCACTTCCCTGGGGTGGCAGAGGGGGGGACCCTGAGGTAGGAATCCCATGAACTGCAGCTATACAAAGCCCGTGTGAGAAGAAACAGAAAACAGACACTTCCGTGGACAGAAATTCACCCCAAATAACAACAACAACAAAAACCATGAAGGAGAACTCTGGTTCCACACATCGGAATCAGGTCCGCATTAAGACCAATCCCAGTGAAACCATGAGTCTTTAACAAGGGAGGAATTCTCAGAGCCTCCAGGAAAAGGTCAAGCACCTTACAAAGCCGAGCGAATCGGAGGAGCGTCAGGCAAAGCAAGGCAACAGGGAGCTGTGCTGTCAAGACATGCAAGCGAAGGTGTGACTCAGGGTTTTCTGTCCAGCCCGTACCTCCTTCACATGTCCAGAGCCACAGTCTGAATGGGCAGGAACTCAAGGAACGCCGAGGCCCGGACAGCCTGACATGCGAGGCTGAGTCCAGGGACACAGACGGGCAGCTGGGGACTCAGCACGCGGGGTTGCCTTCTGACGAGAGCAGAAATCACGCAACCAAACAGGAGGAGAAAGGAAAGAGGGAACAGATGATCTACTGGCTGCTGTTGAGGCAACAGGTGGGGGTCAGAATACCTTCAAAAACCGAAAAACAAAAAGCCAACCAGGAAAGGTTTAAGCAGAGCACTTGGGACCAAGGGCGTTTAAAGAGACAGAAATACAAAGATGACAAAATACAGACCTTCTTCGATACCAAGAGAGGTTTTAATGCACCAGAGAAGGTGCTGACTTCTGGCTCTGGGTGGCTGAGTGGCCAACCTCTACGGCATCTGTGAGCCCCATGCCCAGAGTGGGAAGCCCCGGGGCGGGGAGATAAAACCCACAAAACAGGGGTGGAAGCCCCAGCCTTGCTGCTCTGACATCCTCAGGATAGAATCTGGGACGAGCACAAGTGGGAGTGAGAGGAAATCCCAGAACGCTGAGACCCAGGATGGGAGAAAATACCCACAAGCAAGTATCTGACCAAGAACACCAACAACTCAGCAATAAGAAGACACCCCGCTTAAAACTGGGCAAAAGATCTGGACGCTTCATAAAATAACATACAAGTAGCCAATCGGTGCATGAAAAATTGCTCAACATCATAAGTCATCTCAGAAATGAAAATTAAAATACAACAAGAAACTACAGAACTGCAATCAGAATGGCTAAAATGCAAAGAGCCTGGGGTACACCCTCTGGAGAGGGGGAGACAGCTCGTAACTCACACAGCGACTCCGAGCCTGGGGATCTTTCCAACAGATGCAAAAGCACTTCTGCAAAGTGTCTGCTGTGCTGGGTGGCGACCCCCTCCAGGCCGTTCCCCCTCCAAGACTTTTTCACCCAGGCCAGACCGGCCCTCAGAAGAGCCCTGTTCTGAACCAACAAACACCATTTTTGTCACTTTCCTTTTTGTTTAAGGGCCTGAAACCGTTGCCTCCTGGGGACATCCAGACCCCTCAGCTGGATGCTGTCCTGCGCCGGATGGCGCCCTCCTCCAAATCTCCGACTCCCCTCCCCCACCTTGCCTCTGCGAGTGCATTTTCCCAATTTAAAACCTGTGCACCTTGCAGGTTCCAGCTCGTGGCCGCTGTGTCCACGACCACTCAGCCACCCTCACCCCCGAGTCTCGCCACCATCCTGCTCTGCGTCCTTTAGCACCTCGACTGTCCCGGCTGCTTCGGTTCCCTGCCCTTCTCTCCATGGGCAAGAACTGCAGCCTCTTGGGCCTGGAGAATCAGCTGAGGACCAGTCCCCAAACCTAAGTCCAGCCCTCAGGGCACTATGCTCCCCTCGAGCCCCTGGTTTGTAAACCTGAGACCAGCACTGCTCCTGGACGGCACGTCTGGGCGACCATGAGGGACCGTCCGGCCAGGGTCCAGTGCAGGGGGCAGTGGGGGAGCCAGCCTCTCCCTCCAAAATGAGACTGTGTGCGTGACGGGCAGGGGAGTGGGCAGAGAAATGCCGGGTAGGAGCAGGGAGGGGGTTGGCTCCAAGCGGCCCCTGTGCAGTCAGTGAAGGTCCCCCCGAAGTGGAGAGGACATTCAGAGCAGGCAGGACCGTGGCCAAGGTCCTGGGGCAGACGGTGAGCCTGGGCCTGAGTTACCCCCACCTTCCAGCCTGATGGGCCTTAACATGCCTGGCCCACCCCTTCCACTACGAGGACCAGAACTCATGATCTCAAAGCCAATTTAAGGGCGGGAGGTTAAGGGAAAATAAACTAACCCTCAGGTTTACCTTCTGATCGGTGTCGGAGTGCTCACTCTTAAGACTGTCGGGGTGGGAGGGGAGCAGGTCAGCGTCGCGTCCCCATTTCTAGGCCGGAGCCCGGAGACCAGCGTGGGCCCCGCTCTGCAGGTGAGGCCCCTCAGGTAGGCGAGGGTGCAGATGAAGGAGCCAGGCCAGCTTGGACCCGAACACCCCAGGGCCACTGGCCACGGGAGAACTGGGGAGCTCTTCCGCCGCTGTTGTCCAGGGGTGGCAGGATGACACTGCCCACCTCCTGCACTTTCCCACAAACAGCTCTTAAAGCAGGATGAGGCAACCAGGGCCGGGCAGGTGTGAGCCAGGAGCAGACGCCCGGCGCCCACAGCCTTCACACAGAAACCCCCTGCTTCCTGCACAACACAGGCCGAGCGGTGCCCCGGCTGCACCCTGGGAGGCTCAGCACGCCCGGCCCGGAAGCAGGAAGCGCTGCAAAGGCCCTGACGGGGGACGGCGGCCCAGCCCGGCCCCGCCCAGCCCAGCCCAGAGGAGGAATCCACGGGACACGCACTTACCCGTCCGCCCTCGTCAAATGGGCCCACGTGGGAGAACCAGGCTCGGGAGCAGAACCAGGTGGGCATGATCACGGTGGGGCCATTGGAGGTAAACACCTGGAAGCAATTAGTATGGACACAATTAACAGAGAAAAACAGCTCATCACACAACCCACAGGTTATTTCCCACAAAGTCACTCAGAAGGTGACAAGCAAATGTGCACATCCCTTCCCTGTCGGTACAAAGGTTCAAGGGGCTTTAGAGCCAGGTCAGTGGTGTCCAGCTCCCAAGGCTGACAGATGGGCTCAAAGTCCCCCACCAGGTCCTGTTCTGCGGCTGATGAACCACCCAGGTTCTCGGGGGGCGTGCTCTAATCACTGCTGGAGCCAGTTAACGAAAACAAGCATCTAAAATGAAGAGGGATGACAAGGCATTGCACGCCCACCACGTGGGGCCTTCTTCACCATGTCCAGCACCATTGGTGGACAGCTGGGCTCGGGGGCTCTGCAGTCTTACTTTATTTCTACTATGTTATAAAATCTGCACTTGCACCATTGACTCTGTGAGAACCTGGAGGACGTTCGGTCCGTCCTGGACCCGAATCACTGACAGTGAGAGGCTGTGAGCGCACTGTGGGGACAGGGAGCCAGAGGCCGGAAGCTGAGCTGGAACAGAGCAGGATGGACAGACCCGCGTCCCTCTGTGCCTGGGACGTTTCTTCTGTATTTGGACGTGGCTTGTGAACGTCCAGCAGCAAACGGTCACTCAGGACAGGTCGCCCCTCGCATGCAGCCCACACCCGCCAAGCTCGCTCAGCCCTGAGCAAGCATCTCTTCAGCACTTTTGCTTCAAGACGATTCCACCACCACCTCACGCAGCACCCCAAGTGGCTTCTGCGTCTGAGCCACAGGTGTGACCTGAGCCTGAGTTTTGCCGTGAGCGAATGCAACCTCAATCACACAAGTCACTGGGCTTCTTTTAAAGCTGGGGAACATTAATGAGGGTGAGGTCCAAACATTTATCACCATTTTACACAAAAACAAAGCCGGGTTGTAGTGGTTACACAAATATGTACACATGTGCTAAAACTCACAAAGCTGTATACCAAAAAGGAAAACAGTTCGTTTTACTTTAATTTTTCTTAAATTTTTTTTTTTTTTTGCAGTACGCGGGCCTCTCACTGTTGTGGCCTCTCCCGTTGCAGAGCACAGGCTCTGGACGCGCAGGCTCGGGGGCCATGGCTCACGGGCCCAGCCGCTCCGCGGCATGTGGGATCCTCCTGGACCGGGGCACGAACCCGTGTCCCCTGCATCGGCAGGCGGACTCTCAACCACTGCGCCACCAGGGAAGCCCCAAACATTTTTTATTTAAATGGTTTTTCCAGGCTTAATGATGCCTCGGAGGGGACATCTGTGTAAAAAAAATCAGAGGCACACACATTCCTTACCACATAGATACGCACAGACACACACAGAGACACACACAGAGACACACAGACACACACACACAGAGCAGCCGGCCACCTCTCCAGGCCGTCACACTGTCCAACGTGAAGACTGACCAGAGGAGACAGGGCTGCCAAGGGGATACCAGCTTTGCAGCTGCCTCTGTGCACTGGGGCCTCCAGAGCAGTGAGCCCCAAAGGGCCCCCAGAAGTCCCCGCCTCTCGAGTTCTCTGCTCACTCTGGAGCCTCACTGACCACAAATGTGGGGAAACACATTTGTGGAATTTTCTCTCTGGCGACACAGGAAAGAAATGAGGCTGGAGTGGTGACGAGGACGTTGGTGATTGACGTGGGCGCTGCTCGAAGGCACAATGGGGTCCCTCACACCCCTCCGTGCGGTTAGGAAGTGGAGCAGCTACCTACATACGGGTTCCGAGTTTTTTGTTGGTTTCTTTTGCGGTACGCGGGCCTCTCATTGTTGTGGCCTCTCCCGTCGCGAAGCACAGGCTCCGGACGCGCAGGCTCAGCGGCCATGGCTCACGGGCCTATCCGCTCCGCGGCATGTGGGATCTTCCCGGACCGGGGCACGAACCTGCGTCCCCTGCATCGGCAGGTGGACTCTCAACCACTGCACCACCAGGGAAGCCCACGGGTTCCGAGTTTTAAATGTGGTTTCCAGCAAGACAGAACTTGTGAGGGTCTTAACAACCCTTCTAGAAATTTGCCAGGCATCAGTTTTAGTCACCGTTTAAACTGAGTTACGTGCACGTGAACGAATCCCATGTTTTAACCTGGTGTGTGAAGTGTAGCATGTAGGGGTCCCAGCGGGCAGTGAGTCCCTCGGCCGCCCTCTGTACACAGGTGCCGCTGTCTGTCCCCTCGAGGCTGCCACTGGGTCCCCCTTCCTCATCCTGTGGCAGAGCAGGGGGCCCAGGTTCTGTCCAGACTGGCCACCGACCAGCTGGCCGGGGGACGCCGTGGAGCCCTCGGGAGAAAGTGGCCTAGGCTTAATGAGCATATCCCGCCTCTAAAATCCCAGCGACTCATTACAAGAAATCTTGACCAAAACTGTCTTAGAAGAAAACCAACCTTTCTTCCACGAATGGCGCGTTTGGGTCACTCACTGCACTCACATCACATGTCCAAGTGGCCAGGGCAGACCTCTTGTCCCCCACATGTGAAACATGGCCAGGCCCCAGAGCGTCAGGCAGGTCAGCAGGACTCCAGGGCCAGTTCCCTGGCTTGGTCACGATTCTGCCTCCACTGCCCCACGGGCTCAGGCCAGTCCAGCCAGCCCACTGGGGGGCCGAGGGCGGCTCCTGGCTTCTCTGGGGTTTGCCCTGCCAGCAGCCACTACCCCTAGCCTGGGCCACGGAAGTTCTGCCAACAGCTAGAGACCAGAACACAGGGCTCTCTCCCTTGACACTTGGGGGGCATGAAGGATCTGGGCACCAGGCTCCCTTTCCTCCCCTCGGCTGCACTGCCCGCTCTGACGTCTGGGTCAGGGTCCAAGGCAGGGAGGGAGAAGCACAGCAGCCCCCAGGAGGGAAGGGGTTCCCAGGGAGCTCCAAACACCCTGCCTCTCTTGGCCCCAGGCTCCGGGCACAGAGCCTTCAACCCCGACAAGCCCCTTGCACAGGCACACGCGCACACACACAGACACACACCCCACTCCCACTGCCCTGGGCAGGCGGCCCCGAGGGCTAGCCCACCACCCGCGAGAGGGATGTGCTGGAATTGAAGACCCCGGGTACCTAAGTCGGCTCACTTCCACTCTGATCAGGGGCACGGGGCAGGGGATGCCCACACCCTCCTCAGCCCAGCACACGAGCTCCCACACCCAGTGGCGCTGCAGCCTCAGAGGACGGGGGCGGCTCGGGCAAGGACCCCGGAGGAGGGCTGAGGTCCCCACGCAGGGCTGGCTACAGCCACCCCCACCCCCACCCCCACCTGCGAGCACGGGCGCTGCGTCTGGCCGCGTTGGCTTCGTCACGTGACCACCATGTGCTCCTACTACCCACTGATTCTAACACACTCTCAGCCCCCAGGCCTCCGAGCCAAATGTTTGATTAACACACACGGGCTCGGCTCACCTGTGAGGCTTCATTCTGCCGGCGCTGCTGAGATGGACACCGCGGATGGCAGCTCACGTCACAGCTCAGGGTCCGGTCTGGTGGGGCCTCTTCCTAGCCTGCAGGCGGCCTTCTCCCCATGTCCCCACGCGGCAGCAAGAGCTCCAACGTCTGTGCTACTCAGCTCATCATGGGGCCCCACCCTCACGGCCTCAGCTGACCCTAGTGACTCTCAAAGGCCCCACCTCCCAATCCCATCATATTGGGGGGTCAGGGCTTTGATACAGGAATGGGGGACACAGACACTCAGTGACCTGCAGCTTTGCTCTGCCCTGACCCCCAGTGTTAGGTGATCCAGAGCCCTGCTCCATGGACCCTCCCACCCAGGAGCCCATCAGCACGGACCACTCATTCCTAATTGCCCCCAGGCTCCAGACCACAGACCTGGCTGCCCAGACATCTCCCCTTGGTTGTGTAAAGGGCGACTCAAACGACTTTCTTACAGCTTTGTTGACTATGATTGACATGCAATACACAGTACATATTTAAAGTCTGATGAACGTGACCAGCATACAAACCCCCTCCCCAGCTTCCTCATGCCCGTCTGTCCCCCTTGGTGAGCTCCCTGTCTCCCTCCCCAGGCAGTTGCTGATTTGCTTTTTTTTTTTTTTTTCTTGGCTGAGTGCCTTGTGGGATCTTAGTTCCCCAACCAGGGATCGAACCCAGGCCCTTGGCAGTGAGAGTGCGGAGTCCTAACCACTGGACCACCAAGAAATTCCCTGATTTGCTTTCTATCACAAATAAGTTAGCTTGCATTTTCCAGAATTTCACATAAGTAGAGTCACACAGTAGTGCTCTTTTCTGGTTTCTCGCACTCAGTACCACCTGTTCGCTCAGAACTACAGCTGTTTTTCCATTCGCCTATTAGTGAACGCAGGCTGCTCCCAGTTTGTGTTGTGGGTATATCTGTGTGTAAGCCTCTGGGTGGAGAGGCTTCCATTTCTCTCAGGTAAACACCCAGGAAGGAGTGGCTGGATGATAAGGCAGTTGTACGGTGAGCTTTCAAAAACAATTGCTGAATTGTTTTCCACAGTGGTTGGATCACCTGCATTCGCACTAGCGGTGTGTGAGCTCCCATTGCTCCACATCCTCGCAAACACTTGGGATGGCCAGCCTTTATCTTCTAGACGTGCTAATAGGTGTGCTGCGGTATCTCATGGTGGACTTAACATTTTTCTAATGGTTAATGATGCTGAACTAATTTACCATCCATATACCTTATTTGATGAAGCATCTGTTCAAATCATTGGCCCATTTTTTATTGGGATGTTTGTTTTCTTATCACTGAGTCTTGAGAATCCTACAGAGAGGTCTGGGCACAAGTCCTTTATCAGATATTATTTGTAAATATTTTCTCCCATTCCCCTGGCCTGTCTTTTCATTTTCTTAACAATGTCTTTCGGGACTTCCCTGGTGGTGCAGTGGTTAAGAATCTGCCTGCCAACACAGGGCACACGGGTTCGAGCCCTGGTCCAGGAAGATTCCACATGCCGTGGAGCAACTAAGCCCGTGTGCCACGACTACTGAGCCTGTGCTCTAGAGCCCACGAGCCACAACTACTGAGCCCGCATGCCACAACTACTGAAGCCTGTGCGCCTAGAGCCCGTGTTCCGCAACAAGAGAAGCCACCGCAATGAGAAGCCCGCGCACTGCAACAAAGAGTAGCCCCTGCTCTCCACAACTAGAGAAAGCTCGCGCGCAGCAGCGAAGACCCAACACAGCCAAAAATAAATAATTAATTAAAGAACAAAACAAAACAATGTCTTTCAAAGAAGTTTGTAAATTTTTTTTGATAGGTAAGAACTGAATTTATTTAGAGAGAAACACACTCCACAGACAGACTGTGGGCCATCTCAGAAGGTGAGAAAGGCACCAGGGTGTGGGGTTGTGAGTTTTTATAGGGGTGGGTAATTTCATAGGCTAATGAGTGGGAGGAGTATTCCAGCTATTTTGGGAAGGGGCGGGGATTTCCAGGAATTGGGCCACCGCCCACTTTTTGATCCTTATGGTCAGTCTTGGAACTGTCATGACGCCTGTGGGTGTGTCATTTAGCTGGCTGATGTGTTACAGTGAGCGTATACTGAGGTTCAAGGTCTAGTGGAAGTCAACTTGTCTGCCAATTTGGACCCATGTGGTTCTAATCCGTTTATGTCATGTCCTCGGGCTATGTCATTCTTTCAAAGGTTGTGCTCTGCCCCCTTCCCTCCTGTTTCATTCCCCCCTCAGAGATTTTACTCCCATATTCTTTATGGAAAGCAGAAGGGTGATGGTAAGGAGTTTGTAATGTTGATGAAGTCCAATTTATCCATTTTTTTCTCTTATGAATTGTGATTTTGGTATCTTACCTGAGAACTTTCTTGCCTAACCCAAGGTTGCAAAGATATTTTTCTGTTTTCTTCTAGAAGTTTTATAGTTTTAAGTTCTACATTTAGTTCTAGGGTCCATTTTGAGTTAACTTTCATATGTGGTGTGAGGTTTTAAAGTCCCATTTTATCCACGTTTTTCATCTGTTCAAGGATTACGCTCTTTCTCCAGTGAACTGCATTTGCACTTTTATAAAAAAACCAGTTGTCTGTGTACACACGGGTCAATTCTGGACTCTAGTCTGTTCCTTTGATCTGTTTGTCTGTCTTTATGCCAACACGTACTGTCTGGATTAGCCTTGAAGTCAGGCAGTGCTGGTCCTCTAGCTTTGTTCTTTTTCAGGTGAGCTTTGGCTATTCTAAAGCCTTTGTATTTCCAACAAATTTTAGAATGAGTTTGTCAATTTCTATTAAAAAAAACCCTGCTGTGATATCGACGGGGACCACGATGAACATACAGATCAATCTGGGGAGGATGGACATCTCAACACTGAGTCCTCTAACCCATGAGCACTGTGTATCTCCCATTCACTTAGGTCTTATTTAATTTCTTGCAGTAATTGTACTAGTTTTCTGTGGTTGCTGTCACAAACTACCACAAACTGAGTGACTTAAAACAACAGTAGTTTATTTTCGTACAGTCTGGAGGGCAGAAGTTCTAAATGAGTCTCGCAGTGTGAGACTGGGGTGTCAGCAGGGCCTCCTCCATTCAGAGGCAGGGGCACCATCGTTCCTCACCTGGTCCAGCTTCTGGAGGCTGCCAGCATCCCTCGCCCTCCCTGGTTCACAGTCCCTCTCCTGTCTTCACAGCCAGCAGCTTGGTGCCTCCTCGTCTTTCTGGGTCAAATCTCCTTTGCCCCCTCTTATAAGGACACTTATGACAGCATTTACGCCCCACCTGGGTAACCCAGGACAATCTCCCTGTCTCAAAGTCCTCAATCACATCTGCAAAGACCCTTTTTCCATTTAAGGTAACATTTCCAGTGTGCCCACCGCCCCCCTCCCAAATGTTTGCTAACGTTTTTGGTGGTTACACCCGGGTGGGGTGGGGTGGGGGGATGGGAGGAATACTCCTGGTATCTAGTTAGGAAGGGAAATGAAATTTTAACTGTGATGAAACACACTACACCCTCAAGACGCTACGATTAAAAAGACTGACAACACCAAGTGAAAATCGTACACACTGCAGGAGGGACGGTGAGACAGAACCACTTTGCAAAGCAGCTGAGCAGATGCTCAGACCCTCTGCACAACCAGCCACGCCCCTCCTGGGCACACGCCACACAAAACCTGTCCGCGAATGTTCCAAGCAGCTTTTTGCGCAACAGACAAAAACTGTTTGAACCCAAACGTTCATCAACAACGCGTGGCCGGACACTGAGGTGCAGCCGCAATGGACGCGCCCCAGCAAATAGATAAGCTGCGGATATGCACGCAACTCAGGCGAATGTCAGGGAAGAGCAGCCACCACAATTTCATTCGTGTGGAATCCTAAAAACGTGAATTCTAATCACTGGCAACAGAGATCAGGTCAGTGGTGCCTGCGGCTGAGGTGCAAAGATACAAACTTTAAAAATCTTTAACAAAATCTTTGCTGCCACCAAGGAAGCTGCCAGCACGAGTGTCCTGAAGTCATCAGTGCAGTTCTGAGACGCGTGAGTCCCAGCATCCCAGCATCTGGGAGCCTGGGGGGCGGCGGGGGGGCGTCCTGGAGGGTCCAGGAAACCAGGCCTATCGCCGACAAATGCCACAGAAGGGCCCCTGAGGCCCTCTGCACCCAGCATTTTCTAGCAAATACAAAACATCAGTCCCAAGAAACGTGCTCCCTAACTTCCCCTGTCAGAAAAAAGCGGATTTCACACTGTTATTTGGAAACCATTACAAAGCAAAACTGAGCTTCCTGTTTTCAATGCTTACTTGCCAAAACCCCAGATGTGTTTTCTGGCGAGTGACTCTGCAGCTGCACACCTGATTTCCAGCTGTTTCCCCCGGTTGTGGGACTGACCAGAGAAAACAGACCCAGTCCCCAGGCACACAGGCGCATGAAATGAAGCTGTGAGTGTAAAATGCACATCAGATTTTGAAGACTTATGAAAAAAAGAATGTAAAATATCTCGTTGATATTTTCATAATGATCACGTTGAAAGGATAATAGTTTGTATATACTAGATTAAATAAAATATTATTATAATTAAATTCATCTGCTTTTTTTTACCTTTTTAGTGTTAACTATTAAAAATTTTTTAAATTATATTTTGGCTTGCATTTGTGGCTCATGTCATATTTCTTTTTTTTTTTTAATTCAAGTATAGTTGATCCACAATGTTGTGTCAATTTCTGCTGTATCACATCATATTTCTAAGTATCTGTCCCCAAACAATTCAATCTGTTCTTTGGTGGTACAGACCCATGAAGCAGGAGGAAATGCACAGAAATGGCAAAGGCTAGTTCAGACAACGGGCGGCTCCGGCGAGAAGGAAGGGGTTTAGTCAGAGAAGAGCCAGGCCTTCACCGGGACTGGCTGAGGGTCGGGCCTTGGGTGGCTGTGGACTCTGTGAGCACAAGCCCGCCCCCCTGCGCTGCTTACTGCTTTGTCAGGACTTCCGATACTTGGAAATTAAAACAACGTACTTCTAAATTTCCATGGGTCGAAGAGAAAAAAACCCAAGAAACTCAGAAAAGATTTTAGGCCAAAAAGAAAGGAACAACACATCACAATCGTGGAATGCAGCCAGAACAATATTTAGAGAAAATTTTATAGTTTGAAAAATGCTTATATTAGAAAAAGAGGTCTCAAACCAATGATCTAAGCTTCCACCTTAAGAGAGGAAAAGAGCAAAGTAAACAGAAGAAAGGACATAATAGATACAAGAGCAGAAATCCATGAAATAGAAAATGAACAATCAAGAATAACCAAAAGCTTATTCTTCAAAAAAAAAAACCCCAATAATATTGACAAATCTCTAACTTACATATGATCAAAATAAAAGATAAAAGACACAAATGATCAATATGAGGAATAAAAGAACCTAAGTCACTATAAAACCTACAGACATTAATAGCATAGTAAAGGAACATTATTAAGTTTATGCCAATAAATTCAATGACCAGATAAAATGGACAAATTCTCAGCTGCTCCAGCCAAGCAGACCAGGTGCCTGATCTGGGGGGAAAGGCACCACAGATACCCCCAGCCCTGGTCCCCAGCCCACCACAAGCCCAAGAGACTCACCTGCCCACTTAATCCACAAACCGTTACCAATGACAAGTTGTTCTAAGCAGTAAGTTTGGAGTCGCTGGTTAAGCAGCAGTACATAAGTAGAACCAACGTAAGTGTGTGTTAGGTGGCCTAAGTGGTGGAAATACCATGACCAGAAGGTAAAAGAAGTTAGAAGTGCCACAGGCAGCCCTGCCCCGTCCAGGGCTGGTGTGGAGGGAGGGGAGGAAGAGGGTCACCCCCAGAGCTGGGTAGTGGGGCATAGCACTCAGGGCCGGAGTCCTCTGTAGCTGCCGTTGGGCACCCCCTACGTCCCCAGAAAGGACACGGGGCTGGAGGTGCCTAGGGCCCCACGAACCCCACATCCAGAACGAGAACTCCCGCGGAGCAGCTGTCAGCCGAGCAGCAAAGGTTTGGGCCTGTTTCCTCCAGTTTTGTGGCTGAACCATCATAGCGGCTGGACCTGAAGAGCCCTCCACGGGTCAGGCGTGTTGTTCGTGGGCTGCATGCTGGCCCCAAAGGGACAGTCCCTGAGGCCCAGAGCAGACCTCCCCCGTCCTGCCAGCTCTGGCGCCCGCGTGCACATCGGTCACTTTGCTGTGTTCTCCGTAGCGTCTCTCCCCACAAGGAGGGGCCTGTGCACTCTCTCATCTGACCTTCAGACTGAACCCAGGGAAACATCCACGTCCTGGAAACATATTCCACTTTCAGTTCCAGCGTTGGGCCGATGGAAGGAATCATTCGAAGTTCCAGAGAGATCTGCCAGCAGCTCTTTCAGAAAAGACACCAAGGCTTCCAGCATATGAATATTCAACAGCTGTTGAGGACGCTGCCGGGAAGTGTTCTCACGTGTGGTTCGTTCAAGGAACCCAAGTGTCAGGCCTACACAGACGCACACTTGGTAAAATAAATGTTTGTTACGAGACAGCACGCTGGCCTGCAATGGTCCTCCATCCCATAGGCCCTGGCAGGAAAGGCCCCAGAAGGGCACTCAGGCTGTCTGAATCACTGAACTTTCTGGAAGTATTGCAGGACAGAGGATCATGGGCTCGGGCACCCCTTTACTCACAAGCCATCACACAAGAACTGGTTACACATGGCCCAGGGAAGCAGTCAGATTCATCAACCCTTCTCGCCCACGCTTATGCATCATTTTATTTCACTGAGTCGTTCCAGCACCAGGAACCAGGCCCACCTGCTCTTTCTGAATCTATGGAGGAAATGGATGGAGGGTAGATTTAATGCTTTAATACGATACTCTTCTCTGGAAGAAAAAGATGACTGCCAGGGTTTGGAATTTTGCTCCCAAATGAACTGAATAATACACATTAATAATATTTCAGATAGACCTTAAAATCCCAAATCCTAATCAGAGAGAACAGGAAGAGAAGGCCCACGTCCATTCCCGGATATGTGGTCAGTGTGTCCCCCAAGGACTAAAGCACTAAAAAGTAACTTACTAAGTGGGATTAAGAAAGAAAACACTACAGCCTACAACGGGCAGGCTACAGCATTGGGCACAATTTTAAAAATACTTTGGGGACTTCCTTGATGGCGCAGTGGTTAAGACTCTGCGCTCTCAATGCAGAGGGCCCGGGTTCAATCCCTGGTCAGGGAACTAGATCCCACACTCATGCCGCAACTAAGAGTTCACATGTCACAACTAAGGAGTCAGCGAGTCGCAACTAAGGAGCTGGCGAGCCACAATTACAGAGCCCATGAGCCACAACTAAGGAGCCTGCCTGCCACAACTAAGACCTGGTGCAACCAAATAAAGAAAAAAAGAAAAAGAAAACAAAATAAAATATTTTGAGTAGAAAATCAATACTGACGACATAAAAGTCAAGTCTGAGAACGAAATGCAGAACACTCAGGCTTCCCCCTAAAATGAGAGAGAAACCAAGGGTTTACAGCAGGTTTAGAAGCAGCTTCATGTCCCGAGAACCACACATGGTGCCGTGTTGACCACGACACCCCACGTGCCCTCACACCTCTCTGTGCTCTGCGGCCTCCCGGCCTCATGATGTCCCCCCAAGGGGTGGGAGCTCTGCCAGCCCGCCTCCTGCATGGATGACACAGAGCACATGCGTGCCACCCACACAGGCAATGCAGGACGGGGACGCCTTGGCCAAGAGCTCCACGTGGGCAGTTCTGCCCACAGGACGCTGGGCTGCAGGGCCAGCATTTTAGTTCACACGCATCCACACTCATCCCACGTGGATGGAGCCCGATTTACATTTGGTAAATGTAAAATCCTGGTTCCAGAAACATCTGCTGAGCCACTTACGACGTTGACGCAGCCGGTGGTGGAGGAAAGGTTTTGGCGGCTTGACTGGTTTTCACTGGCAGGTGAGGGTCTGACCTGGCGACCTACAGGCACACACTGCCCAGGCCAGCTGCTGACCTGCCCAGGTGGTGGGACCTGAGGGGGTGCACGCAGCTGCTTCCAGCTGCTGCAGAACAACCCCTTCATTTTGCTCCCAACTTGGGGGTGGATTTGGGATGGGCAGCACCCATGTGGCTCCCTCGCCTGCTGAGCGGGCAGTGCTGGCCCTGAGAACCACCTCTCAGATCTCCTGGGGCCTAGTGCTGCCGTCTAGGCCCAGCGGTCCAGCCCACGTCTGGGCCAGGAGGCGCGTCTGGCCCAGGGCCCATCCCTTCTTCGCGTCGGAAGCTCCAAGTCACCACACGAGGCGGCTGGTGTGCCCAGCACCACCCGAACTCCTGGCTGTTTGCACTTCCATGGCTGGGTGGGGCGTGTCTGTCCTGTTTTCCCCTCTAACCACAGTGCCCAGCGGTGTCCCGCTCGCCACAGGGCTCAGCGAGTGTCCAGTGGGTGATCGGGTGAGAGCCAGAGAGTGGGACCCACCTGAGAGAATCAGGCCTGTGCACGTGCTCTGCTCACACGCGTGCAGGTACACGTGGCCGCGAGCGTCCACCGTGATGCGAAAGCAGCGGGTGGACACTCTGTGAGGGGCTGACTGCACCAAGAGAGCCCCGAGTGCACGGGCAGAGGTGGACGCAGCGTCCTGGGCAGGATGCACACACTTGTTTCAACTGAAGTCCCCAGGTAGGGGCAGCCCGGTGACTGTCAGTTGTGCCTCGCCATCCCACCCTTGGCTCCGCAGGCCCTTGGCCCCCAGAGACCACGTGACGAGGTCACGAGGAGTCGGAGGTCCCACAGACCTCTCTAGATCAGACTCAGCTGTGGGATGCTAGAGGTCAGAGGTCAGAGCATCGCACACTGACCCACCCGTAGGGGTGGGAGGCCTGGGAGAGTCTCCGGGCCAGCCAGAGGGGTGGGGTCCACAGGGGGACGTGGCCTGCACCAAGGCTGTGAAAAGGCCCTAAATCTGGGGACGACGGGCAGCAGCTGAGTAAGAGGGCAGCAGCCAGGACCCCGCGGCACCCGCTGCCCGTGTGTATGAGAGGCAGGCGGGGCCCAGCGAGGGGACGGCAGCACTGCCACACCTCCTGCCTCTCCCGGCTCTGCCGGTAGGGGCCCCACTTGTGCCGGCCGGGCCCTCAGCGGGAGGATGCCGGGGGACGTGGGCCATGGGGCAGCAGCAGGCCTCCGCCGCCCTGCAGACCACGGGCTGTCGCCACCCTACACCGGCACCGCCAGGAGGTTCCGCGCTGCCCTGACGGCCGCCACTCCTCAGCCTGACGGCTCACGTGTCAACCGCATTCTTGGGTGGACTTGACGTGGGCACAACCCAGTCCCTGAAACAGCTCTTTAACTTGGCAGACGCCAGGGATTCCACGGCAGCAGTAGGCACACTGAGCCAGGTGGACCCCGACTCCCAGCCTCCTTGTAACGGGTGCCAAGGGCACTGCTCTCCCTGAAGCCGGCTCAGCGCTTAGCGCCCCTGGGGCCCAGCTGGCCGCCAGCCACCCAACACTGAGTCAGTGATAACGATAAAAAGACAATGTCAGGAAAAGCCCTCCTGTCATTATTTGAGGAAATTATTAAACTAACTCCAGGGAAAAATTATCCTTTTCATTACATTAAGGTCAAGCTGCACCCACCCTTGGGGAGCTGGGAGCCCCTCCTCTAGAAATGCCAGGGTTACACCATGTCCCTGGGGGCGGCAAAGCTGGCGAACCTCTGATGGGGGAACAGAAGAGCCATCCCTCCAGCTGGGTGTGTGGGTCATGGTCCAGCATCCCCGTGGAGCCGCCTGCGGCTGGCCTTGGGCTGGCTCCTTCCCTGCCCTGTCTGCTTCCCCCATCTCCTTCCGGTCTTGAGCTCTGCTTTGGGGAACCCAACCCAAGTCACCCCTGTGTGTTACAGGCAGGAGAGGATGGGTGGGGGCACAGGGGGCTTAGCAATGACCAGGACCGGTGGAGGGAGGCTAGAGAGACACGTCTGTTCCAGAGGTGCTGCTGGCGGAGGTGGGGCACCCACACCCTGGGCGCTGGGGCCGCAGAGGACGGTGGGTGTCAAAGATGGTGACTTTGCCCTGGATATGGTGAGCTTGAGGGGGAGGCCACTCCCAGCGGGGACCTGGACAGTGGGCTCCACCCCGAGTCCTGGGCAACCTCCTTAACTTCCCCCGCTGTCTCCTCGTGACAGTACTGACCTCAGCGGGGTCGAGGCTGCACCGTCAGTAGGTGTGGGGCGCCCGGAATAGTCACGGGCTCACGCTCCTTGATGGGCATGACCCGGACTTCCCCAACCACGGGATCGAGGTGGGCAGTCCCACGGCCCCCACCTGCCCTCTCCGACGGTCCACACCCACCCTCTGCTCACCTCCCACCGTCCTCAGAACAAGAAGTGCCCAGGCTGGGGCCGCCGCCCCCGCCCGCACCACCTCACCCCACGTCCGGGTTTCATCCCTTTGGGGCAGCTGTGGCCCCTCCTCCCAACCTTTAGGAGCAGTTGGGCTGCGTGGTTACAAACAGGCCACATTCTGCTGCCCTCTCTGCAGTCCTGGTGGTCCTGCCCCGGGGCCTCTCGTCTGTCCTCCAACCACACTACACGCTTTTGGGAGAAGAGAAGGGAGAGGGTGATGGGCTGTGTCAGGACCCCTCCTCTGGGACCCCTCCTCTAGGACTTGTTGTTGCATAAGGATCTTCTTGGCTCTGTGCTTTGATCTCCAAATTCCCTCTTCAACCTCCCTTTGGGGGAGGGGAGGAGGGTGGGGGAAGGAGGAAGATTTTTTCTGAATGTGCAACAAAGCCTCCCTCGGAGCCAGCTTTGCAGGGCAGTCCCCCCCGCAGTGACACGGAGATTTCCTTAAAACCCAATTTACACAGAATCATTTCAGATTATACATAATTGCTGAGAGCAGAACACCTATAATTTTTCGGAGCTGCTCCTTCCCAGACATTTGTTAAAGCTTCATACTTTCTCGGTCTTACTGACTCCCCACCTCACCCCACCTCCCACCCCAATCCTATTTGAACAAGACAGAACAGTTTCCAAAGCATTTCGTAATGTTTCTCTCACTCTACAAAGAACAAAGAGAGGGGCCTCCGTCCCCACCCGCCACTCCCAGGGCACCTCTCGCCTTCATGCCTCTCACTGAGCTTCGCTGGGGCCGCAAACCCTGAGGGGCTCTCTGTTTCTCAGGCTGCACTTGCCGTTCCTCACTCTCACCTCTTTCCCATGAACTGGCGTCTCCTCCAGTAAACATCTCACCCTGAATGATCCTTAACCACATCTGGGGACATTTTGGCTCCAATCACAGCTCCAACAGAAAGGGCCCCACACCTCCTCACCCTGGCCTGGCTGTGCCCTTGGTCCTGCTGAAGGTCATCTGACTCAGAGCCCTAGCACCCCGTGCGGAGACTCAGACCCATTCATGCTCCAGCAGGGGCAGCAGGAGGCCTCTCCAGCTCTCTGCTTCCTCTCTTCCTTCTCCAATCAAGACTCAGAGAAATCAAATGCAATGCTTAAGCAAGAATTTCTTATCATGAACTCCCCAGGACTGGAGGTTTTTAAAAAATCAATTAAATGTAGAATTAAACAAGACAAGCCATATTAAAAAACCTTCCCTAAAATGAGAGAATGTCCAGAAGACACATTCATGATTGTTTTCTTTAAAATATTTACCCTAAATCATTAAACATTTTTTCTTTTAAAGAAATACATATTTGATTCAAGTAGTATAAAATATAACGAACGATCCCCCAGAAGTTAGTTATTGAAAAAAAGAAATACATGGGGTTTTGCACATCAGGGATAGGAGAAGGGAAGTGAACATTCCGGACCCCGCACACTTGGACTTGAATACACATTTTCCCAAAGAAGATATACAAATGGCCAATAAGCACACAAAAAGATGCTCAACATCACTAATCATTAGGGAAATGCCAATCAAAACCAGAGATACCACCTCACACCTGTGAGAATGGCTACTACCAAAAATAAACAAACAAAAACAAAAGCAAAACCAGAAAACAGTAAGTATTGACAAGGATGTAGAGAAATTAGAATCCTCTTACATTGCTGGCAGAAACGTAAAACGGTGCAGCTGCCATTCCTCAAAACGTTAAACATAAAATGATCCTGCAATTCCATTCCTGGGTATATACCCCAAAGAATCAGAGACAGGGACTCAGACAATGCAGGGCAATATTCACAGCAGCATTAGCCACAACAGCCAAAAGGTGGAAATAACCCAGTGGCCATCAAAATGTGAACGGACAAACAAAATGTGGTATAAACAGTACATACACACGATAGAATATTATTCAGCCATGAAGAGGAGTGAAATTGTGACACACACCAGGCACTGCCATAACCCTGCATCATCTGAAAGGACAACGGGAACAAAAGAATAAAAACAGAACAAAAAAGAGCAAAGAAAGTATAAGTTTGGTGGTCATTTCTTTTGGTCCCGTCAGAACAATGCAATTATTTTCAAAATCCAAAGAGAAGTTAAACTGGCTCATCATGATGGTTTCTTTCAAGCTTTCCTTTGTTCCTACTTGCAACAGTCACCCATGACTTAAGACACCAGCAGCCTCCTGCCATCTATGGCTGAGGGACTGCATCCTACCTTTGCCTTAATACTCACATGAACGCCCAGACACACCTGAGAATACAGGATGCTGGCTTCCACTGGATTGGGGCCGCCAGATGAACTACAGCAAATGAACTATGATGAGAATGTCCTCGTTTGCTTCAAGGGTCCCTGCCTGCGTGATTCTCCAGACCAGACTACATCTGACTCCAACGAGCAGTTTACGTTCATTCTTTTGTTTTTAAATAAATTTTTTTTTTTTGGCTGCGTTGGGTCTTGCTGTGCGCAGGCTTTCTCTAGTTGCAGCGAGCGGGGGCTACTCTTTGTTGCAGTGTGCAGGCTTCTCATTGCAGTGGCTTCTCTTGTTGCGGAGCACAGGCTCTAGGTGCGCGGGCTTCAGTGGTTGCAGCACGTGGGCTCAGTAGTTGCAGCACGTGGGCTCAGTAGTTGTGGCACATGGGCTTAGTTACTCCACAGCATGTGGGATCTTCCTGGACCAGGGATCGAACCCGTGTCCCCTGCATTGGCGGGAGGATTCTTAACCACTGCGCCACCAGGGAAATCCCTATACTCATACTTTACCTCCAGTAAATTGCACATGGGAAATGGCCACTCAACACACAGCTGACACCTAAGACAGCTTCCTTCTTAACGAGGAGGCCAGGATAAGAATGAATCACAGATTCATGGGACCGGGAGTTTCGCCGGCACATTCTAGCAGGTACCACGGTGGGCTTGGCTCCCTCCAGCACCTTTGTATGCCCCGGTGGGGGCTGGCTTGCTCCAGGTTATCCCCTTTAATCAGTTAAATGACTCAGACATGAGCTGTGATCTTTCTTTTCCCCAGGACTGTCCTTTCCATGACTGAAGTTCAATTGTATCAGCTACAGTTACTGTAGCATCAGAACCAGAGTCCGGATGGCATTATCTGCTTCCTGCTCTCCTCACAGGGGCTGGGCCGGCCACATGAACAATTTAAGCTAAAGCACGTGAAGAAAGAGAAACACGTCTGCTGAGGAAACTCTTGTGTTTCTTTAAACGGTGTGTGTGTGGCAAGTTGAGGGGTGGGAGGAGCTTATATACTTTTTAAATTTCAAAGAAAATGGTTTTCTTAGGAAATATTTCCATCTACCTCTGCCATACAACTTGCATGCAAGTCACAGATTACTGCATAGGTGTTCAGTGATTCCAAATGCCAGTGACCAGACCCCAGGCCTCCAGGAGAGACCCTGTGTGGGGCTGGGACTGTGTCTGACCCTCCCTCCCTGTGGTCCTCAAGGTGAGGCCCCGAGGACCTGTTGGACACGCACACCCTGGCCCACCCGAGCTGCTGACCCCGGCCATGATCTGGGTGAGAGGCTCTGAGAGTGAGAAGAAACAGAACTAAACCCTGATCTAATCTGCTGCGTCTTCTTTCTTGTGAAAGAGCGAGAGAGAGCGCCACGCAAAAATGGCACATGTCTAAGACGTTCAGGATGAATGTAAGAGATAAATGCCAAGGTGGTGAAAATAAGCAAATGGGAAGAGCAAACGCCTATAGGCCCAGCAATGCCCTTCGCCGCCAGCCCTCAATCTCCCTGACAGCTTTCTGGGAAAGACAGAATGATCCCATAGTGACCGCAGACCACTTCCTGGCCCAGAGAACACACCTACTAAGGACATTACAGTCTGGTGCTGGCGAATTAGCCGCACCACTGCCTCACTTGGAGTCGGCAAACTTTTTCTGTAAAGGTCCAGATGCTAACATTTTAGGGTCTGTGTCACAGGTACTCAGCTCTGCTACTGCAATGCAAAAGCAGTCCCAGACAACACGACGTTAACAAATGGGCATCGCTGTGTGTCAATAAAACTTTATTTACAAAAACAGGCAGCAGAAGAGATTTGGCCCTCCAGCCAGTCTGCCAACCCCTGGTTTAAGTGGTAAGCAGTGGAGCATTGACTTTAAACAAGAATTGCTTCTTTGATTACTTAAACCTGGAATAGGCTAGTATCTCCCCTTCACCTCTCTTCCAACTGTAGGGTCTGTGATTAAATGCAGTACAGAGAGTTGCGGAAACAGTCCCCCAGAACTCAGAATTCCTGGAACCTAAATAAATAGATCCAAGAGGTGTAAAATGCTTTCATTGCTTTTTTCTATATTATCATATGTTTAGGTAAGTTACAGGTCATTTAGTCTTACTCAGATGACAGCACAGTGAGGGTGTGCAGGCCCCAGCAGAGGGCGCTCAGGCCGCAAGGAGGGAAGCTGCCCACGGCCACAGGGGTGGGAAGAACTGGCCCACGGACAGGAGCGTCAAACCTTGCAGCTTACCACACAGCACCTGGGAACACAAACACACCTTGCCAGCAAACTGTTCTGGGAGTTCCTTTCCCCCAGAAACACCCGGCGAGGCTGCGCAACTGGCAGGATGCGGAGCTGCGTCCTGAGCTGCCTGTGGCAGGTTGAAGGCACAGGGTGCAGGTCCCACCTCCCACCCCATCCCTCTGTCCCTCCAAGGAAGGGCCGCAGCTGGCTCCGCCCCTCTGATGTCCCAGCTCCCCCAACCCCGTCTGGTCCTGGGACCAGCCCAGCCCAGCTGGCTGGACCCTCTCTGCCCTCCTCACCCACAAGGAGGGGCCCGGCCCTCCCACCACCCTCTGTCCGGGAGTCCCAGCAAGTGGCCTTTGTTTCCAGCATATGGGAAGTCATTTAGTTGGTTTTCAGTGATATGTTTTACAAATACTGTCTTCACCTCACTAGTACTTTGTATTTCTACGGGAATTGCATCCCTCCCTCTGGACCATAAAGCATGTCTTCAGGAAAGAGCTCTTTTTACTTGAGGAGGGGTGAGTATGTAAAAGAAAAGCTTTTCTAAAATGGTCAGAAGCGGTTATGTGAACAGACCAGGCCAGTACCCTCTGCAGCACAGGACCTATTTGGGATGACAGGTCCTACCTGCAACATCAGGACACATCCCAGTGATTTTTCTCGGACCGTCTGTGATGACGTTCACGCAGAATGCAGACACCTGATGTCCCCGAACTCCTGTGGCACCTGAAGTGAGGGCAGCAGCTGGACATCAGGGCCGAACAGCATCTCTACTCTGATATCCAATTATGAGTTAGACATCTGTTCCCAGACACTGCAGATTTACAGCCAACCAGACAGAGGATCAAACCTCTTCACAGTGGAGCCAAACAGCCCCCCGAGATGCACGAAGGCCACCTGTCTGTGGTGAGGCAGCGGCTGTGGCCCTGGTTCCCAGAGGACCGAGGTGAGCTCCTCTGGCTCATGTTTGGGTGAGAAAAGGCAAGTTCTGAAGGGGCAGAAGGACCCTGGTTGGTGGGCAAGGTGACACAATGCTTCAGGTCACGAGGCCACCACTGGTGTCCTACTGTGAACACAGGTCATGGGTTCGGGTTGGGGGGGGTAGGTTTCAGCTGAAGAGAAACAGAATGGCCCTTTAGTTCATTAGGACAGATAAGGAACACACACAGGTGAGGGGAGGAGTGCACACAGGTGAGAGTGCAGGTGGGCTGAGGAGACCTCTGCAGGATCACCAAGCTTGCAGTTGCTGATGATTCCTTTTCATCGATTTTTGTCTCCTCTCATTGTTGAGGTGTCACTCCCTCTTCTGGTTCTGATATGTCACCAAGTGAATAATCAGATAATCTAGTTTCTTGAAACTTTGTTGAAAAGAAGGGGCTCCCAGGCAAGGCTCAGGGGCCATGCTGCCGCTCCGGGACCTGGGAGTTTGCTTTTGGGCTCTCCCCTTATTTTGCCACCAACAGAAAGTGCACTTTGCAAAAATAAATTCTATGTAGCTCATACAAGTTAAAAATCTTCCAGTGTGCCTTGGGGAGTAAACAGCACAAACTGAAACATTCCATAAGCTACTGGCCATACTCTGTCCTGAACAGAGTCCACCTTGGTTCTCAAGAAAGGCGCGTGAAAACATATGGATTCGGATGGATACTTTTCAATGCTTCTGGTGCTTTAAAAACACAAAAGTAAGGATAAGGGACTTAAAATGGGCTCTGTTTTTTATTTAGAAAGGAGAAGCCCTTGAGTTAAAGAAAGAAAATGAAGCATTTAATGAAATTTATAGACCTCATTAGCTATATCTTACCAGGAAGTGATATGAATTCTTCTTAGAGAAAAAGAGCAAAGTTTATATGACTCATTTCCAGATTCCTGTGGTTTATTATCCTCATTTCTAAATTCTAATTTGTTGCAAGACTATCTTTAGACAGATAACAAAATTTCCAGGATTCTGACATTTTAACACCCACACAGCAACAAAAAGAAACTTTGAAATGAAATCCAAAACCTATGGCTTCTGGATTTAATAAAGACACAGACATCAATACAAAGTTTATTTACTCAATAGTACTTTTTGGAGAAAGTTGGTAAGTAACCACTTTTTCAACTAAAAGTTGCTAGTGTACCATGGCTCTATAACGCAGATACTCCTTTTAAATGAGAAAGTGAAGAAAAACAGTACAGGTTAATCCACTTAAAAATATGTACTTTTGGGGCTTCCCTGGTGGCGCAGTGGTTGAGAGTCCGCCTGCCGATGCAGGGGACACGGGTTTGTGCCCCGGTCTGGGAGGATCCCACATGCCGCGGAGCGGCTGGACCCGTGAGCCATGGCCACTGGGCCTGCGTGTCCGGAGTCTGTGCTCCGCAACGGGAGAGGCCGCAACAGTGAGAGGCCTGCGTACCGCAAAAAAAAAAAAAAAAAAAAAAATACTTTTAAAATTTTATGCATATTAACTGATTAGAATTAGGTAAAAACCATTGAGCTGTGAAGGACAAATTTTTAAGGGAAAGACACACGGAGCTGAATGAATATGCGAAATGTAATTGTCTGGTAGACCCAGGTGGGTTCTAACCGCCTGGCTGTAGAGACTCCACTTGGATGACAGGAAAGGTCTTTCAAAGCAGCTACGGCTGAGTAGACACAAGAGTGGGGTCAGGGGCACGTGGGAGGCCCGGTCCCACGGGCAGGAAAGAACCTGTGATTCCACCTCATGCTCTGCCTTCTCAATCGGCCGAAGTTACCTTCACTTAGTTTTGCTAAATATCTTCAAATGCGTGTGTCACACAGATGGTTGGCCCTGGAGTCTGGTTGTAGCTCCTGAACCCTTGCATTTTACCAACAATGAAACTGAGTGCTGGCTGGAGGGGAGACAGAGGCCAGGGCCTCTGGGGCAGCAACCTGAGGGGGGCTGGGAGGGGGGCGCCCACTGCAGCAGGGACCCGGGGAGCAGGACACCAGCGCTTTTTCACCAGGGCCGCTGTTGGCCTGCAGTGTGGCCTGAGCCCTGGACCTCATGAGAGCCTCCTGGGCCAGCTGGCCCCTGACCCCCTGTGGCTCCGACCCCACAGGGTGAGCCTCTGCCCTGTTGCCCCCCCCCCCAGGGGTGGGTGGGGGACACCTGCGTCCCTGCCCTGGCTCTCAGCCACTCAAGAGCATCCCATCAAACTCTCCTGCTTCTCCTGGGTCCTCGTCAACAGAGAAGGATCGTGCGGCTCCCCACGCAGATCGCCAAGGTCGGCACTTCTGTCAGCCCGCTTTGGGGAGGCCGCGGCGGGTCAGGAAGCAGGGAGGTGGTGCGGCTGACAGAGACTGATGTCCCAGAGCGGAGCTGCTGGCTGCGGGGGTGACTGCCTCAGGGTATAAGCTGAGGAACGTGCTGCCGACAGCGAACGGTCAGCAGTGGAGAGGCTGCAGCTGCCCTGAGGGCCCTGGGGTCTCACGTGAGTGAGGAACATGGCGCAGCCTCCGGACCCAGCACGCACAGTGGGGACCTTCACGGGCTCGAGCAGCAGAACCTGAAGTGGGGATCTTGGGTACACCGTCCAGGAAGGGACGAGGGGCCGGGCTGCACACGAGACCGAGCCGCGAGGGGTCACCCAAGGGCACGCACTGCAGCCAAGGGGGAGGCGTATTCTCTGCATTTTTGGAGGCCTGAAATGTTTCAACTTTTAAAAAAGTTATCCTTTTTCTATTTCTTAAAGCATATGTATGTGGAATGGCAAGTACAGAGGAGATGGTCAGGGGCTGCTCTTGTTAGGGGAGGGGTGACCAGAGTAAAGTGTGGCTTGGTCCCCTCCGTGGACAACTAGAACATCAAACACACACACGAGTGTCCTTCAGCCGGGCCGGACATGACCCTCTCGGTACCCAGGGCGAGCCCAGCGGCCTCGGGAGACGGGGACAAGGGGACGAAGCACGCAGTCGGGAAGTCAGGGCTGTCGGGATGTCGCAGGTACTGGATTAGAATAAAAACACGAGCGTCTGGTATTTCCCGCTGCTGCACTTCTCTGTCTTCTCATTTCGAGAGGTTATCTGCCCAGAACTTCCTCTGTCTCAACTGATGTGAGCTTCAATTTCTCTGCTCTTCTTGGTGCCTTTCTGCTCCTTTGCTGTTGCGGCTTCATTCAAGCGCTAGGAGCTGGTTGAGTGCGGTCGCCCCTGTCACATCCCATTGTACACAAAGGCCTCTCCGTTGTTTTCCTTGCTCCCTAATTGAGTGTTTCTATAATTGAAGAAAGAGGAGGCCTGTGCTCCTTGTGTGTAAAGCACTTATTCTATCTCCCCACTCCTTCCTGGGCTGCTTCTGGCCTTCCTCCCAGGTTGGAGACCTGCTTCCTAGATCTCATATCTTCCTCCTCTTCAATTTGCTTCTTAATTTGATGGAATGTCTTCCAGTAAATTTCTGAGAAAGCTTTTGTAAGAGACAAATATTTTGAATCCCTATATGAAAAAGTCCTTGTTATATTTTCACACGATTGACAATTTTGTTAGGCATAGAATTCAACATTCAAAACCATTTCTGTGAGAATTTTGAAACTTGTGTCCCAGTGTCTTACGGGTTCCACTGCAATTGCTGAGAAATCCAAGACCACATTTGTTCCTGCTGTTCTCCTCTCTGAACTGCCCAAGGGCTTTAAATCCTGGGCAGGGTCTTCTCTCGTACCCTGGGCAAGATACCCAAGGGCCCTTTTCATCTGGCAGCCCACATCTTTGGTTCTAGCAAATTTTTCCGAATTATTCTTAGCTAATTTACTCTCCTCCACGTAAAAAGAAATCTCACTATGCTGGACTGTGCTGTGTCAAATCAGCAAGAGCTGGGCACCAGTTTCTCAGGGGCCCCTTCTCAGTGTGAATCCAGGTTAGAGCTAGACCCGAGCAGAACCTGCCTCAGGTTGGACAACAGAATGAAGGAGGACCACTGTCCCAGAAAGTCATGGTGGTCAGGTAGGGGTGACGGGGGTTACACAGGCAAGGTCCCCACCCAGAGGCCAGCATCCATGAAATGTGGGTGGATCTTCATGTTCTTTGGGGACAGAAGCTCTTGTTCTCAGGATGCTTCTGGACCCCACTCTACGCACCTGTTCACCTGTATTCTTCATCATATCCACGACAGTAAACTGTAAACATACGTGAATGTTCCTCTGAGTTCTGTGAATGGCTCAAGCAAATTAATTGACAGAGGAGGGGGTCGTGGGAACCCTGATTTATAGCCAGTCAGGTGGAAGCACAGGTGACGACCTGGACTTGTGATTGGGCTGAAGTGAGGCAGTCTTGTAGGACTGAGCCCTTAATCTGTGGGATCTGACGCTGTCTCCAGGCACGTGGAGTCAGAACTGAGTTTTTTAGGACACCCGGTCAGTGCCCGATCAGAACTGAAGAACTGCTCAGTATTTGAAAAGGCAAAGGAACTAGAATAGCAAAAATAACTTTGAAAAAGAAGAATGAAGTTGGAGGAACCACATTAACTGATTTCAAACTTCCTCCACAGCTACAGTGACCGGGAGAGTGTAGCCACGGAGTGACACACAGATCAATGCAACAGAATGGCCCAGAAACACACCCACACGAGCACGGCTGACTGATTTTTGACAAAGGCCAATAAAGGAAGGTAGTATTCTCACCAAAAATGGTGTGAAAACACTTGGACATTTGTAAGCAAAAGAAAGGAAGAAAGAAAGAAAAAGAGCCTTGATCCAAACCTCACTCCTTATGCAAAAATCAACTTAAAATGAATCATAGCTCTAAATGTAAAACATAAAACTATAAAACTTTAGGAGAAAATCTTTGTGACCTATAGTTACATAAAGCATCCTTAGACATTGATACTCAAAGCACAATCTATTTAAAAAATAGATGAGTTGGACTTCACCAAAATTAAAAACTTTGGTTCTGTGAAAGACTCTTGTTAAGTAGATGAAAGAAAAGCCACAGATAAGGAGAAAAGACTTGCAAACACACCTAACAAGGGACTTCTGTCCAAAAGGAAACTCAAACTCGATAGCAAGAAAACAAACAATCCAATAAGAAAATGGGCAAAAAATCAGAACAGACGCTTAGTGGATGGTGCATAAGCACATAAGAAACTGCCGTTAGGAAAATGCAAGGCAGAGCAGTGATGAGACACCACGGAACGACTGGCATGAAAAATCTGACACCACCAAGTGCCGAGAGGGGAAATGGCGCGGCCACTCCGGGAGCCTGGCGTGGACTTCAACTTGAACACAGATGCACAGTCCCAAACCCGGTGCTCATCCCAGGAAGTGAAGCCTGTCCATCAGGGTCTCAGCGGCCCTACTTGTCACAGCCCCACAATGACGGGCGCGTCCCTGCAACTGGACTCTCTCGGCAACAGGAGGAACAAACTGTCATCTCGAGGGCACAATGCGGAATGAAAAAGGCGTGGTTCCACTGACATAACTGCCTCAAATGACAAAACTCCAGCGAAGGGGACAGAGAAGTTGTTGCCAGGGGCAGGGGCAGGACAAAGTGTGACTAGCAAGCAGTTTCTTTGGGGTGCAGGATAGTCCCAATATCCTGATTGTGGCAGGGGCTGTGCTGATGCAGACGCGTGATGAAATTCCATAAACCCCCCACCCCTCCCCAACAAGAATGTGTGAACTCCGAGCAGGGTTGTACCAGTGTGCATCTTCTGGTTTGAACATCATACTGTGGGTATGTTACGAATGGGGGGCTGGGTGAAGGGCACACAGGAACTCTACTATTTTTGCAACTTCTATGTGAGTCTGGAGTTATTTCAAAATACACAATTTTTAATTGGTTAGGCTTTGTAAAATGACTCTACGATCCGGTGGGGAAGCAGTTTCTCTGTGCAGGTACCAGGAGCCTGGCCTCCAGATTAGAGGCAGGAATAACATTCTCAAAGAGTTTCATCAAAAATATTCAGGCACGTGTTAAAAATGCACATTTCCAGAGCCACTCTATGGGAGTAGATGAGGGATCTCCAGAAACTCTATGGGAGTAGATGAGGGATCTGCATTGTTTTCAAGTTTTTGAGCTATTTTATGATCAAACAAGTTTGGGGAGTGCTGGTTTAGGTAAAGAGTCTGTATTTACAGAGGTAAACTTTAATTATCTAGAAATTTTGCTAGTCTAGAGTCCTTGGATACTGGATAAAGTGAGAGTTTGTGCATTAGTGCTGGCAGGTGGGTTGTACATTTTTCCCATTTACGTTCATGCCAAGCTGTTCAGACGCTGCGGGCAGATGAAAGCTGGGTGACACCCTCCCTGTGGAACGCACGGGGCCACGAAGGAGAGGCTGTACAGGAAGGGGGGCTGTTCTCTTCGCTACAGCCCTGTCCACATACCACTGTGTCCTGTGGGCCCAGGGGCAGGGGACACAGACCAGGGGGGACCACCAGGGGCTGTGGAGGAGCCAAAGAGGGTGTCCAAACGCTATGGGCCGAATTGTGTCCCCCAAAGCCCACTGCAGCCCTAACCCCCCAGGCGACTGCATTTGGAGATGAAGCCTTTAAAGAGGCTTTAAGGTTAAATGAGGTCATGGGTGGAGCCATGATCCACGAGTCACCGGGAGTGAGCCATAGAGGAAAGGCCCTGTGACGACTCGGGGTGGAGACGACCGTCTACTCGCCCAAGAGAGAGGCCTCAGGAGGAACCACCTGCTGGCACCTTGATCTAGAACTTCCAGCCCCCAGACTGCGAGAAATAGCTGTCTATTGCATTTGTTATGGCAGCCTGAGCAGGCTAAGACACCAGGGAAGCACGGATCCTGGAGAGAGGTGCAAGGGCAGCTGGGAGCAGGCGTGGAGGACAAGGACCAGGTGGGGCTGGGCTGAAGGGGGCGCCTCACCCACTCCTGCTGTCTTCCTTCCGCTGTGAACCTGAGCACATACTCCAGGGAGCCAGGGCTGGGCTCATTGGCCTCGGTAAGGACCCAGCTACCCATGCAGGCTGCCAGGGCCCCCAACCCCTCCTTGGAGCTGCCGGGATCCCCCAGGGGCAGCCTCTGAGGTGGGGATGGGGTCTGGCCTTGCCTCCCCTTGCCCCCCATCCCCATCCAAGAGATTCAGGTCCCTTGGGAACAGCCCCTCGCTGAAGGTGTAAAGTGGGCACTGCCTAAAACAGGTGCATTTTCAGGCTGGCACAGGCTCCAGGCCATTTGTCCAGACAACTTTCCACCTCTTGGTTTATTTGGAATTAGCAGAGTGTTAATTTTATAGTACTCTGATTCAACTTTGTGCATGGTGGGTATCTAATCAGACATTCAAGTAGACACACAAATATCAAACCAAATTACGCTGCTCTCCACCTCACAAATGTGACTCAATTTAGACTATGAACAAAGACCCCACAGAGTGCTGGTGATTTCTGTGACTGTAACAGTTGAGAAATGGCTTAAATAAGAGATATCTTCTTTCACTTTATTTTGAGAAACTTTATACTTTAATTTCCCCTGACTTGCTAAAGAAAAATACTGTTTAGGAAGACCCTACCTTAATTATTTCTATGATGCTTAACAGTAAACAGTTAAGTCTGCCCTCGGCTCAGAACCTGTATTTCTGGCTGAGAATGTGCTGCATGTAAATTATACCCTCAGTGTTCAGTCACACAGTTTCTGTGTGACTCACGTTCTCCCAGAAAATCCAGCACATGGCAGAAGCCAGCTCAGCAGTTTCTCTCACGCAGCCACCTCTACACTTACTCACAGACCCTCTAATACTTGGGACTGAGGTGAGCGTTTCCAGAGCCCCCTTGCAGGTGCAGAGCTGTGCATCTGAGGGGGACCCAGGGCTGACCGCAGGCCTGGGGATTCACACTCAGTGGGACATTTTAATTTCCCAGTTAGGATATGAAAGCTCTTACTAGCTCTTCACTGAGGCGGCTGTGATTCTTTGTTCTGAAACCATCAGTGCACGTCCTGGGAGGGCATCTGTAAACAGGTGGTACATCCCAGAGCCGTGACCCGCGGCTTGGACCTGCTCCACAGAGGGAAGGACCAGGAGAGGGATGGCGACAGGAGTCACAGACCCAGTGCTTATTCTCCATTCGCCAATGATGGTTTGCACACTCATATCCAAATGCCAACTGAGATGCAAGGGGTACCCAGAGCTTGTGTACCCAGAGCCCTTGGCCCTCTTCCCAACTCGGGATGCTAAGGTCGAACGCTTCTCCTTCAGGTACCTTCACAACCTGGAGAGAAGACTCCCTTCTGCTCAGAGGCCTGAAGCTGTTGTGGACTCACAGCTCCACCAGCTCGTGTGCCCCGCCGCGCGGAAGGACACCCTCCCGACAGCTCTGCAGCAACCCGACGCTCAGTGGCTGTCGGTGATCCAGGGCCGCTTGGTGCAGACGGGACAGAGCTGCAACCATCCCGCATGACTGTCAGCATCAACTCGTGAGCTCCCGCACCAACAGCAGAGACCCTGCCAGCTCCGAGGAGGCCACGTGGGCCACATACACCGGCCCTTCTCCTTTCCTCACGGCTGGGGGAGCAGCAGTGACTGAGCCTCCCCAGTGCCCTCACTGCCCTCACTCGTTACTAGTGCCCCTATTATTATTACCTGTTATTAGTGCACCACCTGTAGCTATTAGGCCATTACTGGAATATTCATCTCAAAATGGGAAAAGTAAATCCAAATGCAAAAGTGCTTTTTCTGTGTGTGGACCAGCCTGAACGGCATAGAACTTAAAAGCTGGTGAAGTCATTTTGATAACAGAAGCAACTGGCAAACCCAACACTGAAGAGGAAAGGGTAAATAATCTCGGATTACCCAAAGAAGCATGCGAAACAGCCCCACAAAAGGAAACGCTCAGGGTTTCTTCTGAGTCACTTTGAGTTCAGTGAACAGAACACCTGATGCCATAATCACAAGCAGCTCTAATTTCAGAAGCTGATTATCACTATAAATCATTCCCTTATACCAAGATTTCAGTTTTCAAAATTCAGAGTTTAGAAAAAAGCACTTCATTATATGGCAGGATCACAGGAAATCGCAACGTGGGACAGACCCCAGCACCTCACTGGGGGGAGAATATTTCCAGGCCTTCTAGAGCTACTTCCTGGTGGGCTTTGGGGGGCTGCTCCCCACTCCTCCCCCTCTGACTGGGGTCCCCATCCTGAGGAGCACATTTCTCCGGTCTTGGGTGGGTGGGGGGCGGGGTGAGTCCTGGGAGCAGCTCGTCCAGCAGGAGGAAGAGTCTGGAGCATCTGCCGTTGGCGGGGCACCAGGGCTGGGCCAAGAGGCAAATGCAGCAGGCCTGGGCCCACCCCCAAGAGCCGGGGCTGTTTTAAGTCTGTTTGGGGGTGATTTGCTACGGAGCATTAAGCGGCTGCTGGCACGCTGAGGCAGTGGCTGGTTTTCAAAGGTGGATGAAGAGAGGATCTTTGGTTCTTGTCCTCACTCAACACCGCATCAACACACGGTCGTGGACCCACCCGAAGTCCCGTGGATTTCGGGACCCCACAGCTGAGACCGAGAACCTCTTCCTGGCCTCCTTCTCCAGGCCGTGGCCCCGCTCCTGGTGGCTTCTAGTCTGATTTCAGCCCACGCCCTCTTCTAGCTCCGAGGGCTCCTGACGTCTGCTGACCAGCTCCACCCACACAGTGCATCTCAGCTCATTCCCCCAGACCCGGCCCCCCTCCAGCTGCCCTGCTCGGGGACGGCCCCGCCCCGCCAGACACTCAGGCCTTTCCTGGACACCTCACCCCTGCAGCAGCTCAGCGCTGCCCGAGCCCTGGCCTCCTGCCCTCTGGATCCGTCCGCCTCAGCCTACGCGGCTGGCCTGGGGGTGCCCCGCACACCTGCCCTCTGGCTCTGGCTCCGCCCCAGGCCGGGCTCCTCTGAAACGCTGTCCCCCTTCTCTAGGGAGCGCCTACCTGGACTGTGCCTTGCGCCCAGGAGGCAGGCAGACACAGGTGCTAAGGGCATGAAAAGCCCCTCTCGGGGATGCCGGGGCCAACTGCAGGCGGCAGGCGTACCTGGGTGAGCAGCTGGTCGGGCGCCAGATGGTTGATCCACCGCGTGTATCGCTCGGTGGAGTTGGGGGGCTCCCTCCTCACTTGGCAACCGATGATCTGTGAAACAATAACAGATAGGACTTAAAATAAATCCGCTGCAGCCGCTGGAACAGCCCTGTTTCCCAATAACTTTCTCCTTCCAGCCTCTAAATAAACAAGAGTCACAGCCCTAAGAGCTCACTTCCCTGGCCGCCTCCCTCTGTCTAGGCTGCCACAGCAGCCCCCCGCCCCACGACGCCACCAGACGGGCACACCCCATCCCAGGAAGAATCTGCGCTAGCTGCCCTCTAAGTCCTCTTCCGTACCCTGCATCACCACCTCCTTCCGCCCTTGGTCCTGGAACCCGGCCCTGCCTCCTCCTGGCCATGGACACGATCCCCTCTCCGCATACCCAGCTCTGCACGCTGACTCCCAGCAGGCCTGTCCTGCTGTCTGACAGTGCCCCAGCACCCAGGGAAGCCCCCCTGCACGTTCTGCTGGGGTATCTGCTTGCAGCGTGTTTACACATCTCTAAGACTGCTCAGAGGTAAAAAGGTCCGGCCCTTTGGTCGGTGAGGCAGGTTTGGAGAGAGGCTGGTTCCTGCCGCAGATACCAGGGGTCCTGATGCTCAGACACCAGCAGCCCCAGGGCTCAGAGGCAGGGAACGGGCTGGTTTCTGAGGGAGGGACCCCTCGCAGCAGCAGGAGGGGGCCTTTCTCCTCCTTTCTGGCTGGGGGAGGGCAGCCGGGGTGCCCGTGGCAGCAGAGAGCCTGCCCCTTGGTGAGGGTCCTGTAAGGCTCTCAGAGGCTGGCTGGCCTCGGGGAAACGACACTAACCTCTAATCCCCTGGCTGTGCCTTCTCCACCTCCCTGACCGCCGAGGAACACGGTGAGGAAGGTCAGAGTGGTCGGCAAACCTACATCACTGCCCAAGTCACCTTACTGAGAAACTATTAAAAGTCACCCCACAATATTTGAGTTTCTGAAATCTTGCTCTAATATACACAGCACATACACACGATGACTAATTTATATTAATGCAGTTATGCTACTGAAGAGTTTTGAGAAGGTTTTTGCTTGCTTTGCTTGAATTTTGTTGTGTGGTTTTTTTTGTTTGTTTTGTTTTCAGTGATTCAGTTATACATATACATGTATCCATTCTTTTTTAGATTCTTTTCCCATATAGGTTATTACAGAATATTGAGTAGAGTTCCCTGTGCTATACAGTAGGTCCTTTTTTGTTGTGTTTTTTTTAAATTAAGCTTTTTTTTTTTGAGAAATGGTAGATTCCCATGTAGTGTTAACAAACAATACACAGAGATCCCATGTAGCCTTTACACGGTTTCCTCTAATGGTAACATCTTGAAAAGCCAACATGTGGCCTCCACTGGGCTGAGGGACCCTGGGCGTTTCCACGGCCACAGGGACCCCTCGTGGTGCCTTTATAGCTGCGCCTCCCCCCCCCCACCCAGCTCACAGCCGTGAACCTGCTACTGCAGTGCTGTAGTTCTGTCTTTTCAAGAACATTGCATAAATGCAATCACACTGTGTGTTGCCTTTCAAGATTGGCTTTTTTCATTGGTGATTCCCTGGAGATTTGTTCCTTTTTTGGCTGAAAAATACTCCACAGCTCAACCCTCTACAGGACACCTGGGCTGTTTCCAGTTTGAAGCTATTACTACTAGTCTGCTGCACTTCACACAGGGGTTTTTGTGTGAATGTTAAGTCTTCGTTTCTCTGGGATAAACACCCAGGAGCGTGACTGTGGGTCGTATGGTAGTTTCATGTTTAATTTTTAAAGAAATTGCTGTTTTCCCGAGCAGCTGCACCCCTTCCATCCCCACGGCAGCGAGTGTGACCAGTCTCCCTGCGTCCTTGCCATGTGTTTTATTCTGGCTTTTCCGACAGGTGTGTGTGTGGTACCTTGTCGTGGTTGTAATATGCACCCCCGGTGGCTCAAAAGGTTGAATCTCCTTCCAGGGGCTAATTTCTCATCTGCCTGACTTTCCAGGGAAGCGTCTTTCATGTCTTTCATCTACTTCCTGATTGGGATAAAACACACTTGGCCATAGGTCTGTATCTTTTTACATACTGCTGAATTCTATGTGTGAACTTTTCATATATTTCTCCTAAAAACACATACAAAATTCAGCTGTAAATTAGAACAGCCCTTGAATGATCACCTTGCCCAGTTGCGAGGTACCACACCTGATCTGACCAAAGTGTATTTTTTTTAAACTGTCTATTCCATCTGTTTTCTGGCCTTGTTGACACTGTCTTGCATTTGATTGCTGAACAGGAAAGATTTTGAGTCAAAAAACAAAAATGTGGATCAAAGCTGTGAGGTAGAAATCTTGTTTCAGAAGTATTCCCAAACATGAAGAAGAGGCTTAACTTCTATACAGACACCCAGGCCCCGGCCCCATGACATGCTGCGTCATGAACAGATGCTGGGGGCGGCAGACCAGCAGAGTGCAGCCCAGTCCAGCCTGCGCCGAAAGCCACACTTCCAGCCAGACCATGAGGGGCGGCAGACGTGGTCTTTCTGGGACATGAGCTGACTTGTGCTATTTCCACCGTGAGTGCCTGAGCCCCCTCCCCAAACCTCCTCTTCCATTCTCTGCCTCTGATGAAGGGTGAACCACGCTGGGTGGGGTCTCACGTGGAGGAGGAGGATTAGGTGAACACGAAATGAAGCTGGAGCTTTGGGGGCTGGCTGTTCTTTGAGGCTTTAAACACTGTGAGTGCTGGTCTACAAAGAACAAAAGTGAGGATATTTTGTTTGCCTTAACATTTTTTAAAAGAATGCTGGCCTGGACCACAGGGCAGACAAAGGCAAACCATAAAAAGAGGCACCTGCAGTGGGATGCCGAGCTCCTCTCCCGTGCTGTCTGCCCTGCCCTCACGCCAGACCAGTGTGGACACCAGGCCAGCACAGTACCTTGTACACAGTCGGTGCTCAATAGACACAGGCTGAATGAACCCAAAGAGTGGGAGACTGAAAAAATTCTTTAAGAAATAATGGTCAAAACTTTTCCAAATCTGATGTGGGCTATAAAACCACAGATCCCAGAACTTCAACAAAGCCCCCGCAGAGCCAACCTTTAAAAAAAAAACAACTCATGCTTGTACATAATAATCAAATTGCTGAAAACCAGTATTAAACAGAAGATCTTAAAAGGAGTCAGAGAAAAACACCTATTACACACAGAGAACCGGATATAAGGATGACAGCAGACTTCTCCACAGAAGCAATGGAAACCAGACAAGGGAGAGACATCGTTAAAGAAAGAATGACTTCAACCTAGAATTCATTAGCCAAGTACTATAATTTTCAAAAATTAAAGCAAAAGAAATACTTTTTCAGAAAAACGAAAGCCAAAATTATTCATCACAAGAAGACTTAAATTACAAAAAAAGATGAAGGAAGCTCTCTGGGGAGAAGGAAACAACCTGATCTATACCAAGGAATGGCAAGTGGCAATGACAGTAAACAGATGTGTAAAAGCAGAAGACATCTTTCCATGTGCAACTTCTTTATAAGATAACTGACTTTGGTAAAACTAAAAGCAAACGCTGTGGAGTTTACAGCATAAACTGAGGGGCACGATGTGACTCTGTAACCTTCTTACGCTCCCCGTGAGACGGCGCCACTTACTTCAAGTAGCGTGTGAGGGGTAAGAGGCGGACCCTAGGCCAACCACTGAAAAATAATGACGCAAAGAGGGATAGCTGGTAAAGCAATAGTACAGATAAAATGGAATCGTAAAACAAAACAAAACCAAAAGGTAGGAAAGAGGAAACCAGGAGGAAAGAGGCTTGACGCAAAACCCAAGCCGGGAGATGAAAACCAATTACATGCAATGCAGAAGGAACAAAGTAATAAAAAGCAGAAGTCAATAAAATAGAAAAGACAACAGGGAAAACCAGCGGGGCAGGGAAGGGACAAGAGTGTGGCCGTGTTAGGAGGTGTGCCGTTCTGGGGTAGCTTGGCTTGGACGTGACTGAGATCGGCACCCATCTGCAAGAGCTTATTCAGAAACTGAATTTTTTAAACTTCACTAACCTCAGTCCTTAATGGAAATGAGAACCGTTACCGCACACCCACACAGCAAACTCAAGTAGGGAAGTGATAAAATGAACCTGGGACCCGGCAACACAAATTCTGAGAGGAGGGCAGCCCACCCTCCCGACCCACCATCCTCATGGTGTTGCTAGAGGGTTCCTCTAAGCAGGGCTTTCAGAACCATGGTCTGAAGATGAAAAAAAAAAAGGGGGGGGAAAAAGAGAAATGTAAGGCTATAATTTTAGCAATTAGCTATATTTATGAAATTAGTTCCTAATTTATACTTATGCATAATGACTACTAAAATATAAATTGAAATTAGATTTCATTAACAACTCCTATTTGTCTTATGGACCCAATCCTTAAAATACTTCAAGTGGATACATTTAGGAATGGAAGCAATGTTTTAATATTTTAAGTTAGATTAACCATTTTCCTTATTTCATACTCCCAAATGCTTCTTGTCATCAAAAATCTTTTCGAAAAAATGACTTTACTTATTGATCAACTTCTACTTACCTGGACAACAATTGCCACTAGGAAATAGGGCCATTCAAACACCTGCTAGTTCCTGAGAGGCTCACCTGTGCTTACGCGTCTGGAACGGTACATGTCAGATGTGGCTGGGGTGTGTGGAGGCCACACTCCACAAAACCTAAATGCACAGATGTGTGTTTTTCATGTGTGGTGGTCACATCAACGTGGGGCAGATGTGGAGGAACACAAGTTCTGTCGCTGTGATTTTTTTTTTTTTTTTGCGGTACACAGGCCTCTCACTGTTGTGGCCTCTCCCGTTGCGGAGCACAGGCTCCGGACGCGCAGGCTCAGCGGCCATGGCTCACGGGCCTAGCCGCTCCCCGGCACGTGGGATCCTCCCGGACCGGGGCACGAACCTGCATCCCCTGCATGGGCAGGCGGACTCTCAACCACTGCGCCACCAGGGAAGCCCTGTGGTTTTTAACCTGAGAGACTCCTCCAGACGGTAGGACATGAGCTGCCCTCATCGGCTCATATCTCCCAGGCATCCTGCTCCAGCACGTTACTCTGGACCGGGTCGGTCTTCAGCAGGGCCCTTGCAGCCTCCCCGCAGCCCCCGGTCACCCTCTCCTCCTCCTGCCTCACGCCCACCTTCCAAATACCAAGCATTCCCAGAGACCCATGCCTGGCCGGCAGCACGTCCCACCCCCCAGGCTCTATCAGGGTCAACCGTGGACGCAGAACCACCACCTGCAAACCCACCCCTGGGCACCGTGGGCCAGGGGCCTCCCCAGCCGATCTCTTGCGTTATGAGGCAGAGTTGGACCACAGGGCCCAGCACCAGGTTCCGTCCTGAGTGACTGAGCAAGGCCCCCATCTGCGCCCCACTTCTCCCAGCCTCCACTGGGCACACAGACGGTGCTCGCTCCAAGGTGCGGTGAGGACGGAGCTGGAAGTGGCGCAGCGTCCACCGGGCTTTAGATGCTGACAGCAGACCCACCCGCCTCCAAACCTCGTGCCAGCGTGAGCCCCTCATCGGCCCCTCAAACAGCCGTGCCCTCTCTGCAGCGCCTGTGCCACTACCAGGGCACACGCTCAGCCTGACCAATTCAGTGCCGCTCAGTGGACAGAGGCCGCAGCAGCTACACTCAGGGCAGGAAGAGGCTGCGCTGAGCGGAGATGAGGTGATGGCCCTGGCGCCACCTGAAGGCAGAAACGGGTCCACAGCTCCTGCTTCCCGCTTTGCATTCCCACCAGGCATGGTGGGCACGAGCCTGTCGCCGACTCCGAGCCAGGCCAGGTCACTGAGGACCCCTCCCGAGCCCTCTGGAGACTCACATCGGGGACATAAGGAAGTCCTGCCATCGGCCTGTCCTGAGGCCACGGGGAAGGACCCACCCACGTGTGCTGGAAAAGCTCTGGGGTGCCCTGTACCTCCGCAAGGCGCTCCCCGCATCCTCAACACCTCCATACTCCTGAGAATGCAGAGCTTCTCACCTCTGCCCGTGCACAGGTGAACCCCCAGGGAGGGGCCCAGACCAAACACAGCGGCTTCCCTGACCCCACCCAACTCCTGTCCCAGAGCGGATCCTTGCTCCAAAATGCTCAATAAGTGGGTGGAGAAATTCTACACTGGTGACGCCTGACACGTAACATCTCAGAAGTTCTGCAGAGAATATGCAGCGGCACAATTTATGGAAGTTGCCACCCTCATAATTAAATGGCTTTCTTGTAAATGGCCTTAAAGAAGTAATGACCAAGGACAAACATATACTTAGCATTCATTTCATTCTTTCCAAACAATGTGATATAATCAACAAAACCAGCAACTGCAAATCAAGATTTTTGTAGGTCATGACTTTTAAAAAACCCGGCACTACAGCAACAACCCTTCTAAAGCTGATTTTGTTCTGGTGCAACAGGACTGTTCCGAACCCCTGGTCTCGCTGCAAACCTGTGATGCCGGAGGGGGCACAGGTGCTCCAGCGCTGGGAGCAGAGTATCAAGTGCACTTAATACAAGGTTAGCAAGAAAAGCTGTAACCTAGAACTTTATAAAGGCACAAGCCAATGTGTTTTAATTAAGATTAACTGACACTGTCTACATTTTTTCCAAATTCCTTATATATCCCTAGATTTCGAGGTCTTTGAACTTACACATGGAGAACCACCAAAAGTAACTTCACGTGTGAACCAATCACACACAAAAAAGGGGGCGGAGGTGGACAATGTATCTGAAAGTATCTCACTCTCTATAATATATACACTTGTTACAAAATTCTTCAGACAAAATTCTTTTTTCAATGTAGAATATATTCTAAGTGCTTGGAAACTGTGAAAATCACCCCTGACCATTTCCAGATCTGGGCCAGTTCTCAGACTCAGACCCACCAGCTGAAGGAGAGGCCCCACCCACGAGGATGGACCTGTGACGGCAGGGGAGATGCACCGAAGATGCAGGATCTAAGGCCGGGAGGGGACACTGATCATGTGAGGCGGCTGGACACAGGACCCAGGTGACACCAGACCCATCACGCCCACTGGAGTAAGGGTCCACAAGTCAGGTAATAAACTGGGCTCATGGGCACACAGGTCCCACCAGTGACCACTTCCAGGTTCCTGAACGTGTAACCAGAAAGCACAGGCTTAGCACCCAGCTGAACCTCACACAGGTTCCCTGGGGTGTGATTAGGGGCTAGTGTAAGAGAAGGGGCAGGTGGAGGCCATCCCAGCCTCGAGTGTAAATCGAACACAATATCACATCCTGGGGGAAAAGCAGACACTGGGCTACCTTGGAGGCTTGAAGGAAGGGGGTGCTGGTCCCCACACACCCCTGCAGAAGCAGACGTCCCGCGCACATGCTGCATCGGCGAGTCAGCACTGGGACCCTTTCTGCTGTCTTCACATTGCTCAGTGGTCTGCAGGCTGGACATTTTCGTCGTGCTGGCCACCGTGTTGAGGACATCCTGTGGCACCTGATGAGCACGACTTTTGGGTCCAGAGGTCTGGGCACCGCAACACTACCTCTGAGGTGAGGGACCATGAAGAGAGAGGCACAGGACTTGGCCGGTCTCCTTGGGCCACTTGGGGTCCTGTTCACCCTTGACCATAGTTAAGAGCGGGGTCCGAAGAACCACGGGCCTGCCATCTGGCCCTGAGGCTGCAGAGTCCTGGAGGAAGCTGGTGGCAGTCGACGATGTGGAGACCTGCAGCCCCAGCGGGGCCGTCACAGCACAGACCCCAGGACCCTGTGACATGGAGCTGTGGGCCATTCAAGGTGGCGTGGCCAGGGCACCACGTGGCCACACTGCCCACCAGGAGCTGGGTACTGTCAGACCACCAAGGCATGAGCTTGAGTGGCCTCACGGCCATGAAGACCACTCCACGGGTCACTCACCCATGGCTCTGACCTCTCCTTCAGCTGCACCCAGGGCCTCACGGGGCTGGTCCCCAGGACCCAGTGATAGAGCAGGTTCACAGGCAGGCTGGCGTGGTGCTCTGGCACAACGCCAAAAGGGACTGATACTGCAGCCCAGCCCCATTCAGGGCAAGGACACACACAAGCCCCCAGGCCCTGGAGAGTGAGCAGGGGAGTCTGCTGGGAGGAGCAGACCTGTGAGACGCTGTGGGTGGACCTGGGGGCACTGGGGGTGGGTGCTGGGGTAGGCAGTGCTGGCTTGTTGGGCCAGAGAAGAGGCTGTGGGCCCCTCCCCGAAGGCTGGTCTAGTTACTACCACTCCTGACCTTCTGGTCCCTAGGGGACCGGCCCAAGGATTCCAGCAGTCCTGGTGAGTCAGGTGACACCAGCCCCCCGCCATCAGACCCAGGGCGTGCACTGGCCCCCATGATGCTACCTCGGCGAAGGGCCACTTCTCAATAAAGAGGCGGCTGGGCACTTCTGAACCTCCCTCACATCTAGCCTCTGGAAGCTCCAGCCTGAGGAGCAGTGGAGCTGCTCTCAAGAAGCCTCTCAAGAAGTAGCCGAAGGCCATTTTTATCTTCTTACAGGCGTATTTCAAGGACATGTTAACATTAACAACGGTTAAATTTAAGCAATATAAGGGCAATTACAATTCTGAGCATAAGAATCCTCAGCATCAAACTTAAGGTTGTAAAACATCACCTATTCCATGAAAAGACGACAACAGCCCTCAGGCAGAGTGCGTAGGTTTGTTTACATGACAGCCAAGTCCCCAGTCACGTCAGGTGTGCAGGGGCTGGGCAGCTGGAGACAGAGCATGAGGGGCTACATTTCCTAGAAGGAGAAAATCAGCGGCCTAAATTCAGAGCTCCAAAATAAGGGGCTATTGGAAGAGAAAGAATTCATCTTGGGTGAACAAACGTCCTTCAAACTCCTTGAGAAATTGTATCTGAAGGAAGTGTATATTTGAGCCTTTGTCTTAACTCAGTACGCGTTTCATAGGGTCCACTCTCTGAGCCCTGAGCCCTGTGCCATGAACAGGCTCTTTCCTTCGTGAAGGCCCAGTGGCCAGGCAGTCAGACCCCAAACACAGTGCCCAGGAGCCCACGAGAAATGCAGAGTCTCAGGTCCCACCAACACCTGGGATCAGATCCCAGGGGCTCATGTGCACTGGAGATGCTTTAGTGTGTGGACATGGCTGGACACGGCACTGCAGCAGAAGAGAGCAAACCCGGAGGCTGTTCCCAGGCAATCAGACACCATGTATCTTAAGACAGTTCCAGAACTTTCTCCTTCCCACTTTCAAAACCAGTGATCACCACAGTAATTCAAAGATGTTTTTACTAAAATTTCAGCATAGAGATCTGAGCAGTGGGCTCTGTGGTCAGACACCAGCTCTGGGGTTCAACTGCCTGGGCCACCCCCGACCCTGAGTCACACGGGAGCGAGGAATCCACGGGCCCGAGATGCTCCCCCAGGTCCAAGTGGCTGGGAGACGCTCCCTGAAATGGGGCTCCTGTGGGGGGAAGTGAGCTCTCACCCAGCGAATGCCAAGGAGGACGGGTCCTGGAGAGCCTGGCTCATGGGGGCCAAAGGGGAAGCCATTCGAAAGATGAGAACGTAGTCTGAGGTTATGTAGCTAATGGAATTTTTTTTTTTTAACTGATATATCCTACAGCTCTCAACCTGTGTTTTCATGTCCCAGGTACACAGCTTCTCAAATGCTGATAAAACCAAACTAAACTAAACCAAACCAAAAAAATACTTTGGACCCATTTGAAAGTAACCAGTGCTACCCAAAACAAGAAGCACATTTTCCTTCAAAGGAAAACACCCTTGAGTGCGCAGACACACCAGGCACACATCATTCTCCAAGGGGGCAGTCTGATTACAAACTGACTCTTCCTATCCTAAGGAAGAATCTTAATCTAAAAAGCTGTAATGGCAGTTCTACCAAAAGGCATAACAACGCAGCAGAAACATCCGTACTCACACTTGTTGGGTGGCGCACAGCAGCTGCGTGTTGCAGCCTCACCCTCTGAGGCATCATCACGTCGTCCTGCAGGAGAGAACACATTTTAAACTCCCTGGAAGCAACTCTGACAAACAAGCAAGAAGACAGACAGCCCGACAGCAAAGTAGGCAAGAGACCAGAACAGGCAGTTCAGATGCTTCCCAGCAGTCCATGACCCTGTCAGTCGGCCAGGAAACGTGAGTACCCAGGCTGCAGTGTAGGACACGCGGGAAATTGGACAATTCCGGCCAGAAATCACACGGCTGGCAGGGATGAGGACCTGGGGAAGAGAGTGGGGCACGTCCAGAAAGGTGGAGACTCAGATCCCTAAGACCTAATAACTTCACCACATGGGCAGAAAAAGTCTTACACGTATGTACCAGAAGAGATGTACAGAACATTCACCACAGCGTCATTCAAATTGGGGAACAGCCCGATGTTCACAGATACCAGCACAGATAAATACATTGTGCGCATTTCTACAGTCAAATACCATTCAAGTGCGAAATTAAACAACAGCTACACACAACATAAATGAGTTGCACAGACATAATGCTCAGTGAAAGAGGCAAGACAAAAGAATATACATAGTATTATTCCGTTTATTTAAAACTCAAAATCAAGCAAAACTAACCTGATTGTTTACGAAATATACACTTAATACGAACTATCATAAAGAAAAGCAAGAAAATTATAATCCCAAAGTCAGAATAGTGATGACTTTGTGGGGAGGGAGTCAGGGTGTACCTCTAAGGTATTAGCAATGCAGTACTTCCTGACTGAGTCGTAGTTACACATGTATTTACCTCCTAATTAATCTTTAAAGTGTACATGTATGTTCTGTGTATTTTTCTATAGGTACGTTCCATCTCACAACTTAAAAAAGTGCTTTAAATTGATAAAAAATCAAAAAGATTTCAGTGTTTTATTTGTACAAATATGCCCACTATGTCATTGGGAGGATATTTATCTTTAAACTGAGCAATAAGATAAACTAAAAGAGCTGTATTTGTATCTCTTATTTCTGCAAAATGGCTTCATGAGCATTGTGCTAATCAAACGAGCTGTGGATGAAGTAAGCTGAGGAGGGGGGGAGGAGCGGGAGGAGGAGGAGGGGATGGGGAGGAGGGGAGGGGAGGAGGGAGAAGGGAGGAGGGGTAGGGGGAGAAGGAGGGGGCAAGGGGGGGAGAAGGAGGGGCATAGGCAGGGCAGGGGCCCCTCCAGGCACAGCAGCACCCCCAGCAGGCAGGAAGCAGGTGTGAAGGTGGGAACAGAAATGCAGGGAGGAAGCTGTCAGAACAGGAGCAGAGAAGCCGGCTATTCCAGGCCTGAATCCTTCCCTGGCTCCCATCAGGAACATGCTTGCAGGCATGTGCCTGGTCAGCCACAGCTGGGAATCTTAAAAAGGAAAACAAGGAAAATTGAAGCAGAAAAGGGTGGGTGATGTGAGGAGGATAAAAAGAAGTTATGCTAGAGTTTAGCCTATTTCTCTCCCACAAAGGGTATAGCAAGGCAGCAGGGCAGAGACAAAAGCAGGAAAATTTCCCTGAAAGGGAAGGTCTATTGATCAAACTCTTGAAAAATGGCCCTGTGTCTGGTGGCCTCACGCAGAATCCTACAAAGTTCTGAGGTTTCCTAAACCAGTCCCGACTCCTGGTTACGTGTGGGAAGGTGCACAAGTCTGCACAGGACCAGGCCAGTATTTCAAAGAGAAAGTGGGGAGAGTAGAGGAAGCCACAGTCGGGGTCAGGGTTAGGGTTAGTCTCTGCTCACAGCGTGACCTCCTCCGGGACGCTGTGCAGTGGCACCACCACACATGCAAGCCCCACTTCCTCCAAACCCAGGCAAGCACCCCAGGAACCACACCACAAGCCTTCTGGCCTCTAATTCCCACGCTTACTCCGTGGCACCAAGATGTCCACTGGGATGGGGCATCTTGTGTGGACCAGCTCAGCTCCTGTATTTGGCTGGACTTAAAAAATATTTGTAGAACAAATGAAGCGTCTTCTCAGGACTGAATTGTATTTTCAATCCACCTCACCACTTACAAAACACAACACTCTTTTTTTGATATTTATCACAATCTTCTGTAGTTGGGAGACAGAGCAGCTAATATTATCCCCATTTTGTAGCCAAGGAAACCAAGGTTTGGAATCGCTACGGAACTCATCCAAAATCTCATAGCAATTACATGTCAGGGTTAAAATTTGAACACAGGATCAACGGAGGGTCCAGTATTACAGTTCAAGGATCTACGTACGCAAAAAGCAAAACTGTCCAGAAAGTCTTAGCTCTGAAGAACATTCTAATATAGTCTTCCATCACCTCGTTTACCGGAATCACCTCTGCTGCTGGGTGTCTGAATAAAGTGAACATCTGCAAGTATGAGGAGAATACAGAAGACATTTAACACACCCCTGACCATCAGCTGAGAAGGTCAAGGACGAACACACTGCAAAGTGATAGCGTAACAGAGTAACAGACTGTCTCAGCTGCACAGTGACTCTGCAGATTATAGATAAGCTCCTTGTTCTCCCAAGACCATTTTGAAAGAGGAAAAAGTTGCTGAAAGATGGAAGCATGAAAAGATCTTTATTATACATGAAAAGTGATGTGATATTTTAATAACAAGCCCAGATGTGTTTCTGCTCGTGGGCTGTGATCCCACCACCTTTCACCGGAGGCCATGCCTATCAGCGCCCGTCCCAGGGAGGGGCCTGCCCTGGTCAAGGTCACTGTGCTCACAGCTGGTACCCCATACCAGGAGCTGGTTTTAATAAAAGTCAGCTGGTATCTGAAATGCAAATAGGAGGGGGGCCTAAAGGATGGATACAAAGGGTCATCAAGCATGAACTGCAAAAGCCCAGAGTCTGCATGTCCTGATCCCAAGGTGTATCTGCAGATGGACTATCCTTACTACAGGAGGGAGGGTTCAAAACCTCCATATTTATTTGCCTAAAGTGTGCAGGATTCCACCATGATAACCAGGTAAGAAATGTTCTTGGCAGCCAAGGGAAAAGAATTTTAATGTATTATAAAAAATAACACTAATTCAAGATGAAACACTGTTTCCTTTCTGACCATAAAAATATTGGGTAGAGAAAAACTAATCTAGGCAAAGAATTTCAGAGTTAAAAGAAACCTGCATCTTTGAGTTCTGCAGCTTCTGAGTGGAGGGTGGTCCTGAGGGAGCGAGTCTGTGGACTCCCAGGGATGACCAACGCCCAGGATGGGTGAGGGGCAGGACGGACCACTTGCAAATGAAGGAAATAATAGTCTACAGCCAAGAAGATCTTCTGTGGAAGAAAGCAAAGTTGATTTTTTTGTTTTTGTTAAGCCTTCTTATGCTTGACATTTAGACAAATAGTATTTGAAGACAAAGATAGAAATTCCCTGGTCAAACCTCAGCCGCAGGACCCACACTCCAAACGGAGGATCCTGAAGCACAGGGAAGAGAACGGAGCAAACCCAGCCCCACACTGAGAGCCTATTTCCAAAGCACGGTGTCAAGGGACTCACATACGTGACCTGCCTACGTTTTCCCAAACTCTGAGATACGTAGGGGAAGTAAGTAAGCTCGAGAGAAGTCGTCTGCCGTGATTTTGCTACTTGGCTTGTACAGGGCAGGGCAGGACCCACAGGCAGGTCAAAATGCCTCCAAATCCACTTGCAGAAATGACAGGCTAATGGCACACAAATAATCCTTCTCTGTTCAACTAAGAAAGTTGTAAAAGATATTGAAAGAGTCTTAAACACAGAGTTAACAAGATTGTGGGGAACTACTGGGCCCAAGTCTCTGAGAAGCATTAGTCGAGAGAGGAAACAAGCCACTTGTACCCTCAAGTCCTCACTGATCTACAAGAAACAGCTGAAATTCCGACCGATGGTTCTGGTAACCCTGCGAGGCTGCAGGGAATGGAAATCAGAGCCAAGTGTCTGCTCAAGACTCGGCGGGGTAGGGGTGGGACTGCTATTCAACGACAGCACTTCCTAGCTCAGGCCATGGCAGGTTACCTCCTCAAGGTAAGAGGTGTGTGAGACACGTAGCCTAACAGGGCCTGGGAGCCTCAAAACTGGGTAACAAGGGTCCCAGGATGGTGGTTCTCCCAGGCACCTGGAAGAAGCAAAGGAAAACCTCTGAGGGAAAGAATTTCCATTCAAGGCCTCAAATTAACTCCACAGAGAAGTATTCAAATACAACGACCAGTACACAAAGATAACTGGGCACATAAGTAAAAACACATGAAAGAACAGATAATAAAAGACTTCCCAGAGAACCATTAAGAAAATAATTCAAAAAGAGTTAAAAATCAATAATTTATTAGAAATAGAAAATATCTATTTAATTTTTTAAAAAGGGAAGCAGTAAACAAAGAACAGAGGAACAAAAATAATATGTCATAGAAAATAAATAGCAAAATGGCAGGCATAAATCCAATCATAAAAACTTAAATATGTGAATAAATTCAAAATTCTAATCAAAGATAAAACTTGTCAAACTGCAATTTAAAAAAAAAAACACAAAAACAAAACAAGTTCTACTTATACGCTATTTATAAGAGGCAAAATTCAGGTTCAAAGACACAAATACACTGAAAAGTGAAAGGATGTAAAAAGATACACCAAGCAAACTATAACCATAAGGGAGATGAAGTAGTTACACTAATACAGGGCAAAACAGACTTTTATTTTATTTTTTAACATCTTTATTAGAGTATAATTGCTTTACAATGTTGTGTTAGTTTCTGCTATATAACAAAGTGAATCAGCTATATGTATACATATCCCCATATCCCCTCCCTCTTGCGCCTCCCTCCCACCCTCTCTCTCTATCCCACCCTTCTAGGTGGTCACAAAGCACCGAGCTGGTCTCCCTGTGCTATGTGGCTGCTTCCCACTAGCTATCTATTTTCCATTTGGTAGTGTATATATGTCAATGCCACTCTCTCACTTCACCCCAGCTTACCCTTCCCCCCCACCATGTCCTCAAGTCCATTCCCTACATCTGCGTCTTTATTCCTGTCCCTAGGTTCATCAGAACCTTTTTTTTTTTTAGGTTCCATACATATGTGTTAGCATACGGTATTTGTTTTTCTCTTTCTGACTTACTTTACTCTGTATGACAGACTCTAAGTCCATCCACCTCACTACAAATAACTCAATTTCACAAAACAGACTTTAAAACAAAGAACTTTAATAGAAACAAAGAGGGACATTAAACATCGACAGAATGGTCAATCCATCAGAAAGATATAACGATTATAAATATTCATGTACCTAACAGCAGTGAAAAAACGGAAACAAAAATGAACAGAATTGAAGAGAGAAATACACAATTCAACAATCAGAGTTGGAGACTTCAATACCCCACCATCAAGAATGGACAGAATAACTTGACAAAATACTGCACCATCAACCAACAATACCAACCTGCTGACTTCTCTCTGTGGACACCCACCCAACAACATCAACCTGCTGACATCTAACTATGGAACGCCCACCCAGTAACGACCGACTACATACTGGACCACAAAACAGGGATCAGAAAATGTTAAAGATCTAAAAGCATATAAAGTGTGTTCTCTCACCACAACAAAATTGTTAGAATTCAAAAATAGCAGGATTAGGGGAAATCTACTACCAATATGTGGCTATAAACAACGTACTTCTACATGGCCAATGGGTTAAAGAAGAAATCACAAGGAAAATTAGAAAAGACAATGAGATGAATGAAAATGAAAACATGACATGACGCAAAATAGCTATAGCAATTCTTGGAGAAAATGTTACAGCTGTTAATGCCTATATTAACAAAGAAAGATCTTAGGAGCCAACCACCAAAAAAGAAGCAAACTCAACCAAAAGTAAGCAAAGGAAAATAAAGATTAGAGCAGAAATCAACGAAGTAGAAAAAAAGAAAATCAATTAAAATAATGGCTGTTTTTTTTTTTTTAAACACCAAGAAATTTAACAAATCTTTAGCTAGACTGGAGATGAATAAACTTTTTCTATAAAGGGCCAGATAGTAAATATTTTAGCTTTTGCTGCCACATACGGTTTCTGTCAATATTCTTTGTATTTTTTGGTTTTGTTTTGTTTTTACAACACTTTAAAAATAAAAAGACCATTTTTAGCTTAGAGGCTATACAAAAACAGTGGCTGGCAGTGGGTTTGGCCTGTGAGCTGTCATCTGTGGACTCCTGAGCTAGACAGACCAAGAAAAAGAGAAGACACAAATAACTAATTCAGGAGTGAAAAAGGAGACAGCAGTTCTTACCTCATAAAAGTTAAAAGGACTATAAGTAACTGCATGCCAACAATTTAGATGAAATGAACGAATTCCTAGAAAGACATGAATTACTAAAATTGACTGAAAAAATATAAAATCTAAATAGATCTATAAAAAGCCAAAAAAAAAAAAAAAAGAACTAGTAATTTAAAATCTCGAAACAAAAAAGTCCAAGCTCAGATGGTGAATTCTACCAAACATTCAAAGAATAAAGAACATCCCACCTTTACAAAGTCTCCCAGAAAAAGGAAGAGGCAGCCAACTCATTCTCTGAGGCTCATATTACCCGATACCAAAGCCAGAAAATGACATCACAAGGAAAGAAAACTAAAGAACAATATCCCACATGGATATAGATGAAAAAGTCTTTGACAAAATAAGCAAACCAAATCCAGCAATGTATAAGAAGGATTATATACTATAACCAGGTGGGATCTATCCCAGAAATACAAGGTTGCTTTACCATCTGAAAGCCAATTAATGTCATAGATCATACCGAAAGAAAGAAGAACAATCACTACATGATGATCTCAGTAAGCTCAGAAAAAGCATTTCACAAAATCTAATGGTCATTCACGACAAAAATTCTCAACAAAGTAGGAACGGAAAGGAACTTCCCCAACCCAATAAAAAGCATCTACAAAACCCCTACAGCTACATCTTAATGGTGGGTGATGGAATGCTTTCCCTGAGGTTGGAAACAGGGACAATATCTGCTCTTGTGACTTCTGTAGAGCACTGCAGTTCTGGTCAGTGCAATCAGGCAAGAAAGGGAAATAAAAGGAACCAGATCAGAAAGGAAGAAACTGCCTCAGTCTGCAGACAACATGAGCTCGTATTTAGAAAACCCTAAGGAATCCACCAAAAAACTACTGGAATTAGTTTCAGCAAGGTCACATAATATAAGATCAAGATACAAAAATCAATGGTATTTCTATATACTGGCATTGAAGAATCTGAAATAAAATTCAGAATATTTTACATTCACAATAGCATCAAAAGAACGAAATATTGAGGTATAAATTTAACAAAGGAAGTACAAGACTTGTATGGTGAAAATTACAAAACATTGCTGAAAGAAGTTAAAGACCTAAATGAACAGATAGACATCCCATGTTGATGGACTGGAAGACTCAATTCTTCAGCAAAGCTATTTTCCCCAAATTTCTGCGGAGCGGCTGGGCCCGTGAGCCATGGCCGCTGAGCCTGCGCGTCTGGAGCCTGTGCTCCGCAACAGAAGAGGCCACAACAGTGAGAGGCCCGCGTACCGCAAACAAACAAACAACAAAAAAAGATAAATATAGAGATCAGTAGAACATAACTGACAATAGAGAAATAACCTTTGCAATTATGGTTGATTCAAGGCAGTTCAATGGGAAAAGGATAGTCTTTTCAACAAACTGCTAGGACAAGTGGATCACCACAGGGAAAAGGTAAATGCAGACCCTCATCGCACACAAAAATTAACTCAAAATAGATCACAGACCTAAATATAAGAGCTAAAATTTAAAAATCTTAGGTAAAAAAACTTGGAGCAAATATTGGTTACTTTGAATTAAGCAAAGAATTCTTAGATATGAAAACAAAGGCACAAATGATGAAAAGAAAAATTTGACAAATTGGGCTTCTTCAAAAGTTAAAAATTTTGTGTTTTAATTTAGGTATAAATTTATCAAGAAAGTAAAAAGGCCACCACAAACTGGGAGAAAATATTTACAAGTTCTATATCTAGCAGTAACCAGTGCCACCCTGAAGACACAATATCCTTCCTGACACTGAAGATCTTTCATTCTATTGCAGAGGTGAGTGTTACTGGCATTCAATCAAAGGAGAGATCCTAAATGGAAGTCCTGTGAGTGACAACTGCAGAGGGATGGAGCTCACAGCGGGGGGAGAGCCGTTAAAATGGAGGAGAACAGAAATGACACTTTTCTGAAGCATTTCCACCCAATCCCAGTACCCTTTCTCTGTCTCAGGGCATCCTATATTTCTTCAGCTTTTGGAGAGAACTTATTAAGGCTATATACGAAAAAAATCTACAGTAAACAACATATTGTACTTAATTAACAGTGAAAGGTTTCAGCGCTCTCTTTGCGACTGCGAAGGAAACAAGAATGCCCATTATCATGATTTCTATTTAAGAAGTCACTGGAGACTTGAGTCCAAAAAAAAAAAAGAATAAAAGATACAAGGCTTACTAGAAAGAGAAAAAATCATTGCTTACATAAAGAACCCAAAATAATCAACAGAGAAATATTAGAATTAAAAATGAATTTAATAAGGTTTCTGGGGGCTTCCCTGGTGGCACAGTGGTTAAGAATCCGCCTGCCAATGCAGGGGACACGGGTTCGAGCCCTGTTCTGGGAAGATCCCACATGCTGCTGAGCAACTAAGCCCGTGCGCCACAGCTACTGAAGCCCGCGCACCTAGAGCCCGTGCTCTGCAGCAAGAGAAGCCACCACAGTGAGAAGCCCGTGCACCACAACGAAGAGGAGCTCCCGCTTGCCGCAACTAGAGAAAGCCCGTGCGCAGCAACAAAGACCCAACGCACCAAAAAAAAAAAGATTAATAAAGAGAATAGATGGTATTTATAAAAAATAATAATAAGCTTTCTGGATACAAGATCAATAAATAATTTCTTTATATGTACAAAATTTTTTAAAATGATGCCTCTTACAATAGTATCAAAAAAGATCAAATAACTCTTTGGTGAGAATGTAAAATGGTATAGTCACTCTGGACAACATTTTGGCAGTTCCTCAAAATGTTAAAATCAGAGTTACCATGTGATCCAGCAATTCCACTCCTAGGTGGAACTGAAAACATCTATCCACACAAAAACTTGTACAGGAATGTTTATAGCAGCATTATTTATAATAGTCAAAAAGTGGAAATAACCCAAATGTTCATCAACTAGTAAATACACCAAAAAAAGTATATTCATAAGATGGACTATTACGCAACAGTAAAGAGAAATGAAGTCCTGACACACGCTATAACATGATGAACTTTGAAAACATCATGCCAAGTAAAAGAAGCCAGTCACAGAGATCACACAGTGTAGACTCCATTTATATGAAAAGTCCAGACAGGCAAATCCATAGAGACAGAAAAGAGCTTAGTGGTCGCCCATGGCTAGGAGCTGGGGGAATAAGGGGGTGATTACTAATAGGTATGGGGTTTAATTTTGTGGTGATGGAAAAGGTCTAAAATTAGACTGTGGTGATGGTTGCACAACATTATGAATATACTGAAAACCACTGGATTGTACACTTTAAATGGGTGGATTTTTATGTGAATTACATCTCAGTAGAGCTGATAAAAATGTTTTTTAAAAAATCAAATACCAAGGTATTAATTTAACAAAGAACTTGTAAGCCCTGTGCTATGAAAACTACTCATGCCTATTGAGGTAAATTAAAGAAGACCTAAATAAATCAACGAACATATTTTCATTGTTAGGAAGACTCAATATCGTAAAGAAGTTAGTTCTCACCTAATTGATCTATAGATTCAATATAATTCCAGTCAAAATCCTCAGAGGGGATTTTGTGAAAATTAACAAAATTACTCTGACATTTATATAAAAATGCAAAAAGATTTTTAAAAAACAGCCCAAAATATTAGGTAGATGAACAAGAAAACATATAACATCAAATTACAGTATGTTCTCTAAAGCTACACTGTGGTATCGGCAGACAAGAGGACAGATCAATAACCCAACTGGACAGAACACACAGGCCAGAAGCAGGCCATACGCACATTCACGCTGGGCTAAAGACAGCATGCAGAGGGCTTCCCTGGTGGCGCAGTGGTTGAGAATCCGCCTGCCGATACAGGGGACATGGGTTCGTGTCCTGGTGTGGGAAGATCCCACATGCTGCGGAGCGGCTGGGCCCGTAAGCCATGGCCGCTGAGGCTGCGCACCCGGAGCCTGTGCTCTGCAACGGGAGAGGCCACAACAGTGAGAGGCCCGTGTACCGAAAAAAAAAAAAAAAAAAAAAGACAGCATGCAGATCTGTGAGGAAGGATACAAATCAGCCAGGATGCCTGTACACTGGAGGGAGCACAAACTGACCAGCCACTGTGGGAACCCGGCAGCATCCACTGAACACGGGTACACAGAGACATCCCAGTTCCACCCCTACATGTGCATTTGTGTGTGTGCACCAAGATATATGCACAAGGATTTCTTGGCAGCATTGCTCAAATGCCCAAATGTCCAAACGGCAGAATGGATAAACTGGGCATATTCATATCGTGGAATATTAAACAGCAATGAAAAGGAGCGACTTCTGCTCCACACAATTTAATTTACTGTAAATTTTACAGTAAACTTAATGTACTGTAAATGATGAAACAAATAAAAATCTGAACATGACAAGGACTGTCACCAGAACCACTTCTATTCAGTGTTGCATGGGGGGTGGGGGGGTGGGGCAGTTGTCTCAGCCAGGATAATGGGCCAAGAATAAGGAATAAAGGCACACGGACCAGAGAGAAAGAGGCAGTCTTTACTCACAGGTGCCGCGGTCACTTCATAGTGAGTTCTTACCCCAAAAAACAAAAACAAGACAAAACAAAACTAGAACTAATAAGGTAATTTAGTATATTTATAGCAATACAACTATAAAACTGGGAGACGACTTGTTAATACCATTTTCAATAACACCAAAACTCATAAACTACTTGGGAAGTATTTTGTTAAATTTATGTAAGACCTGTATACTAAAAACTACAAAACATTTCCAAGAGAAATTTAAGAAGGCCCAAATAAATTGAGAGATACATCATGTTTATGTATTAGAAGATTCAATATTAAGATTCCCAAACAGAACTATAAATTCAATTCAATTCCAATAAAAATCCAAGCAGGCTTGACAAGCTGATTCTAAACTTTTGCAGAAATCCAAAAGACCTAAACAGATGTGAAAACAATTTTGAAAAGGAAGAACAAAGTTGGAGGACTTATAATACCTGATTTTTTCAATAAAACGACATTGTAGCTTTATCACTACAGCTGCTACAGTAATCAAGACAGTATGGATTTGGTATAAAGATAGATAAAAAGAACAATGGAACAGAACAGAGTCCAGAAATGAAATGGATCTATATTTCTTTCAGTCATTGATTTTCGACAAAAGTGCCAAGGTAATTCAATAGGGAAAGGATAGTAACAACCAGTTATCATAGGGGAAAAAATGATCCTCAATCCTTACTTTACATCATACCCTCAAATTAACTTAAAAATAGATAACAGATCTAAATGTGTAAGATAAAACTATAAAACTTCTAGGAGAAAACAGATAAGAAAGTCTTGGGGTAGAAAACAATTTCGTAGGTTCTTAGATGGGACACAGAAAGCCTAATTCTTAAAAGGAAAAACTGGAAAATGGACTTTATAACAATTAACAACTTCTGTTCATCAAAAGGTAGTTTTAGGAAATTAAGAAGATAAACAGGCAAACTAAACTGGGAGAAAGAACTTACATACAGAATTTAGTTTTTATATCTAAAAACTCAACACTAAGACAAAGAACTTAATAAAAACAATAGTCAAAAGATTTGAACGGACACTTCACACAGGAAGATATATGCATGATCACTGAGCACCTGAATAAATGTTCGACATATTTAGTCATCAGGGAAATGCAAGCTAAAACAATGAGATAGAACTACATGCACACTACAAAGGCTCAAATTTAAAAGACGATTCCAAGTGTTGTAACAATACAAAACTACTGGAACTCTCGCAAATTGCTGGGGGGGAGTGTAAAATGGCTCAGTCTCTTTGCAAGACAGTTTTGAAGTTTCTCACAAAGTCAAATGTACATGTATTATAGCACCCAGCAGTTCTATCTCTAGATATTTACCCATGAGAAACTAACACAAATGTCCGTGGTGAGACTTGTACACAAATTTTCACAGCCATCTTTACTCATAATAGCCAAATCCTGGAAAGCAATCCAAATGTCCATCAATGGATGGCTATATAAATAAACAATTTTGGTTTATCCATGCATTTGAATACACTACTCAGCAATAAAAAAACTGAATTATTGGTATAAGCAACAACACGGATAAATCTCAAAAACATATGATGAGCAAAAGAAGCCAACCACAAGAATATATACTGTATGATTCCATTTATATGAGGTTCTAGAACGGGGGAAAATCTAATCTGTCGAAAGAACAGATAATTAGATTACTAACCTAAAGAAATTACATGTGTAGTTGCTTCAGGGAGTGGGGGAATGATTGTAAAGAGGCATGTGGAAACTGTTTGGGGCAATGGAAACGTTCTAAACTTGACTGAAATGGTTTTTATACATTTCTCAAACTCATTGAATGTACACTTAAATGAGTGTACTTTATTAGATGTAAGTAATATCCCAGTCAAGTGGATTTTTAAAGTATAATGTCTCTAATAAAGTAAACTCAGTATTTAGAAAAAACTTAATCTGACTTCACTCCATGATGCTTTTTGAAAATATTATAATTCTGGGTTTACTGGACAAGCTCCATAGCAGAAATACCAGAAATGCTCAGTATTATACATTACGCAACATCACCATCCTCAGAACGTACTATTTTCACCGTTCTAAGTTCCCTTCCAGTCCCTATCTATACACATATATAATTTTTCTACAGCTATAATTATAGCATAAGAAGAATACAAAAATAACTTAGAATCAAACGTGCAATTTTACCATATATGCACAAATTCAAGTCGTGCATTTTCCTCTGCTGACGGCACTTCCAACAGAACCCAGAACCCAAGTGCTGCCGACGCCCCACCACTGCTTCTTGCTCTGCCCCAGCTCCACCCCTTTCTTCCTGGAGCCCCGCCCCTGCCACTTGCTCTGTCCTGGGGGAGTGGAGGAAGGAATTACCTTCAGTTAGGAGAGAAGACAAGAATTCCCTCCCACCAGCAAGAGATTGGCAGGAAGGGGGGCGGAGGGAGTCTCGGTGGGAGGACACGCCCGGCACTGGCCCTGGTCCTGGTTCTGGTCCTGAGCCGGACTGGGGTCCACCCGGAGCACATGCATGCAGAGTGAACCGCGCCCTCTCCGGGGTGGAATCCACACCATCTTTCCTTACAATTCTGCCTCCTCTTCTCTGCAAGCCCACCCTGGCTGCAGGGCAGGCAGCTCCGACATAGTGGACATAGTGCCCACCGGGGCCCAGGACACCCTGTGCAGGAGACAGAGACCTCTGCTCTCACAGCCCTCGCAGTTTGGTAAGACAGAGAGGGACAGCAAAACGAGCAGTAAGAGTCAGATTCTGCAATGGACAAGATGACCGCTCGGACCTCAGGAACACCATGGATGGAGTACCTGGGACAACACGGTCCAGCACTGACCTACCTGAGAACCAGAACGTGGGAAAATGCAAGTTCTTAGGTGGACGCCACCCAAGGCCCACACAGCCCACGCTGGCCGCCAAAGAACCACTTTGGAGCTCATTAAAGCTGAGTCTGTCGGGGAGCCCGGGAGTGTGAGTGCCTGCAGCAGCGGGCCCCCAATCTCCATCTCCAGCAAGCTCTCTCCCTGGCCAGCAGTTTCGGAACCAGTGCTGGGAAGGAGCAGCTGAGCAAACACCCGGGTCATCCCCCTTTCCTAAGCCTTAAAATGAAAGCACTCTGTACAAATAAAAAATATCTCAAAAGCTCACTACTGTCTGAGGCATCATTTTTTTTAAAAAAAATCAAGTTTAGTGGCACTTAGCAAGAGCAGAGCTTTCCAGGCACAACAGGTTATGGTGCTGACAAAAACAAGAGTGTGTGGCGTGCCGAGGGACTGGCCTCGAGGGAGTGTGAGTAGCTACGGTGCCGAGACGTCTCAGATCTGTCTTCAACTATTTTCTATCTTTCCTCTGTTCAAGGAAAATCTTTCTGAACATGAGTGCTAACAATAAGGACTATTTCTTCTTTCAAAGAACCGGAGTAGGGCTTCCCTGGTGGCGCAGTGGTTGAGAGTCCGCCTGCCGATGCAGGGGACACGGGTTTGTGCCCCGGTCCGGGAAGATCCCACATGCCACGGAGCAGCTGGGCCCGTGAGCCATGGCCGCTGAGCCTGCGCGTCCAGAGCCTGTGCTCCGCAACGGGAGGGGCCACACAGTGAGAGGCCTGCATACCGCAAAAAAAAAAAAAAAAAGAACAGGAGTAGAAGAGTCTACACACATGGATATTTACCGATCGGCAGCTGCCATCAAGTAAGGGGTCGCCCATTCCTCCACCTCATTAAATTAAGGTCGTCACCTGTTTCTTGAGCCTCCTTGGGAAGAGCCACCACTAAAATCACACGGCCCTGTTCCTGAGCCAGCTGATACCCTCCAGGCCTTGGGTCTGAAACACAAGCCCGTAATTTTTTTCTCGGGAAAGAAAAGGTGGGGGAGAGCAGAAAGGAAAGACTGGTGTGTTCGGAGAAGGAGAGGCAGGCAGGGCTGGCCATCCTGACTGCTGCTCCCAGCGTGGCCCCTGCAGGCAACAAACCTCCGGGCTTTCAGGACCGGAAGTCTGCAACACAGCGTCTTAGTGAATCCAGCTAAGAGCACCCTGCCACCTACCAACCCCCCGTACCACACAGCGGCATCAACACACTCAAATTAGTCGATAAAGTCTGTAAAAGAATTTCTACAGAAAACTTTGAATTTCCTGTCAATTATTTATTTTAAGGGAGGGGGAGTGTTTGTTTACCATGTTACACTGTTGAAGACAGAAGGAAAAGTATAACTTTAAAACGTGGCAAAATTGCCTTTGATTTTAAAACAACTGAAGTTCAGCTCAATTCACATATTCACATGAAAACGCACAACCTCCTGCCCACCAGCAGCTATAAGACAGGGGTGAGGACTCAGGGACAATGAGGCTGGCAGGGAGAAGGGACCTGGAGGGTCCCCAGTGCCCCATGCTCTGGTTCCTCCTGGCCTGGTTGCACCTCTCCTGGGGCTTCCAAGCAACTTGTCTCCTGCTTTGGGGGGCAACAGTACTTATCCACGGAGCTGAAATTTCTAGGTGACACGCCTGGAAAAGCAGCAGCCTCGACCTGTTCCAGACCTGAACGCACAACATCTCTCAACTGTTTTCTAAAGTTGTAGCAGATTATCTCTAGCTGATCCCAATATTCTTTTCTGAATGATCCCATGCTAAAATTGACAAGTCAAACATAAACATCAGGTGGCCACAGGGAACGATATTCAATGCGCTGTGATAAACCATACTGGAAAAGAAAAGAATACAAATATGTATAACTGACTCACTTTGCTGTTCAGCAGAAATGAACACAACATTGTAAGTCAACTGTACTTTAGAAAAGTTTTAAAAAATTAGGTGGCATGCGATGCAGAGACAGGAGAAACAAACTTCCTCACTCGGCTGGCAACATCTGCATTTAATAAGTTACTGGCCAGTACACCATTCCAAATATAGTGAAAATAACACTATTCAGTAGCCTCGTGGTAACCACCATGCCCTGTGGTCAAATGCTTTGCTCTCAAAACCCTCAAAGTAAAGTGCGTGGTCTCGTGTTCCACTCCCAGGAGGGACGTGGCGGGAGGCACTCAATCCTCTTCCTGCTGTCTCAACATTCCACCCCCTCCCCACACGCGCAGGGAAGAATTGGAGGGGAAATAGAAATACAAACCGCTAATATCTACATCAGTCAATGCTTCAACTTACCAGCAGTTTGGAAAAAATGTTTAATGGCAAAAGAGGCCAAAATCACTTTTTCAGTCACCTGCAAATCAGTTACTTAAAAGATCCCCCCTTCCCCCTCCCCGGCCCACCACCCAGATTCTGTGCTGGTTCCTTCTCTGATCTCACAGAGAAAAAAAGCCAGACTGCGGTGGGCACGGCATGGGGAGGACTCAGGCCTGACCCAGGCAGGACCCTGCTCTGTCCCACGCTTCCTTTTAGACCCGAAGGTGAACGGGGTCAGGGCAGGGTGTACAAGAGCCAGGAACACGAAGGTCCAGGACAGTCCCTCCTGAGAGCGAGACCTCCCCCCGCGTGTCCAGGTGGCCGAGCAGCTCTCCCAGTTGTCAGGAAGGAGACTCCCCTGGGGCCTGGGCAGGCAGCCTCCTCCATTCCCCCAGCACCGCGTCCTCCACTAGCCCCGACAGCTGGAAGCTGGGAAACTCAAGAGAAAAGCCCAGTGGATTCAACAGATCCCTGCTAGCATGTAGCACCGTACCTTAGAGAGATCACCCTTCACGTGGATCTTCCTGCAGCCAGCTTAGGAACTGCTGCCGTGCCAGGCTATCTTCCAGGCGGGCACCCCCGTTTCTAACTTAAACACAGACGCCATCGGAGGTGCTGTGCTGCTTCTCTGCACTGTAGCAGAACACTGTTCCAGGACCCAAGACGGACGGCAGGCGTGGGTGGGTGGGACGGCGGGCTCACAGCCTCCATGGCCTCAGTGGAGCACACTTCACGGGATGACAAAACCTACTGGGTATAAATGCCTGCTTGGAGGGAAAAGTGGGGACAGTCCAGGAAGCTGACCCCACCATGAAACGAAGATGACTTTGGCAAATCTAAGTGTGTTGATAACACTCCTGGAACACGGAAGACCCGGGCTGAGCCTCATGGAAGCCTCCTGTCCTGGATGTGGTGAGGGAGGCCCCCGCTGCCCTCTGACAGTCAGCATGGCCTAAGCCACCTTCTGCAGCCAGGCAAGCAGATGCTGTGCTGCTGAGAGAGGGAGTGGGGAGGTGACCACAGTGCTGCAAACACGGGGCCGAGACCTCGTGCTTGATACCCTCCAACACTGAACACATCGGCCAGCCCAGAGGGCAGCAAAAGGCCACAACTGCACAGGAGCTTGAGGGGCGAGCAGCCAGCAGCCCCAAGACCGAATGCATGCTCCAGGAGCCTACAGGTCCGCAGACACCCTGGGGAGGGCTGGGGCGCCCAGGCGCACAAGGAAGGTCAGCAGATCTGCCGGGAGGACTGGGGAAGGGGGTAGCCAGGCGATTAATTTCTCTTCACCCCTGAGGCTGGGAAAGAATTGGGTTTTGAACAGGTCAGAAACCCAGGACACCTGGAAGCAGGTCTCTCCCAGACCCAGCAGAGGCCACCCACCCGTGGATAAAAGGGCTCAGTCCCAGGAGTGGAGACCCCACACCTCCTGGCACGCCTGCTGCCACAGCCCCTGGACGGTGTGGCCTGGCCTCCAAGGGTGCAGAGTCATAAACAAACAAAATCAACCATTAATGCGCTTACGAGGACCCAGGACACAGAGCGAAGTGGCAGCTCTCTAGAGCTGCCGGAGGAGAGGACAGAAAAGAGGAGCTCTCAAAGGTGTCCTAGAACACGGAGGAATGGAAAGCATAACATCTAACTTCTAACAGCAATGGCGAAGATGAAAGAGGTGGTCACAGCCCACAGCTGAGTAAATGAACTGGAAGGTCGAACTATAATATTCAAAGTTACAGAGAAACAGAAATCAAAAGGGAAGTGAGCAAACTGTAAGACCCAACATTCAAACACGAGAAGCCAAAAGAAGAAAACAAGCTAAGAGAAGGAAATTAAGAGCCAATATAGAAAAATTCATCTCATCTGAAAAAACCTTGAGTCTGTACTTTGGAAGAGCTCGCCACGTTCCAGAAATGATTCCTGACACACACAGAAAAATTCCCAAATTCCAAGAAGATGGAAAAAATCTTAGAAATCTTTGGTAAAAAAACATATTTTAAAAACCAGTAAGTTCCAACTGACACAGAAAAAGCATGCAACAAAATCCAACACCTGTCCATGATAAAAATTCTGAGCAAGTTAGGAACAGAGGATGACACACAACGTGAAAAGCTACTGCTTCCTCCCAGGTCAGGAGGAAGTGAAGATGTCTGCTCCACGTGCATGGAAGTTCCAGCCAGAGCAATAAGGCAAGAAAGGCAAATAAAAGGCCTCCAGATGAGAGAAGAAGAAATAAAACTGCTCCCATTTGCAGATGATGTGATTGTCCACCTAGAAAATCCTCAGGAATCTAATCTAAAAACCTAGAACCAGTGAGTTCTACAAGATCAACACATAAAATAATCACATATCTATATACTAACAACGAACATAGAAATTAGAGATATTATGTCCACAAACAACTGCTCCAAAGAAAATGAAGTATGTTGGTGCAAACTTAACAAAATATGTACGTGATCTGTATCCAAAAACCACAAAATGCTGATGAAAGAAATCAAAGACGACATAAGCAAATGCAAAACACATTTTTAGGAAAGGCCACAGACACCCCCTTCTAAGTAGAATTTATTTCCTGATGATGGTGCCCAGATCACACAGCGTGGGTCCTCTGTCTGAAGGCCATAGGCCAGAGCCCCGCAGGCCCTCGTGGGAGGCACCAGCCCCACTCTGCATGGGTTTCTTCTGGGGCAAATCCCTGTGTCCCTGAGCTTTGTGCTTTGCCTCCTGGGCTTGGAGGGACTGTCTCCGCGGACTTCAACTTCCCACAAGGGGATGGGTGTCGACCTCCTGCTCACCCGAAACACTGCTGACAGACACCTTCTGAGATAATCGGGGTCTTTGTGTGACTTGCTTTCTCTCCAAAACAAATATCCTTGGACACATCTGGGACTAGGAGTGACACTGAGGTCACCCCGGGAGGCCCTTCCAACACTCTGGAAAGGCACTATTGGCCCCCAGGCAGCAGCCTGCAGGACAGCTACTAAGAGCACACTCTCTGAAGGGCTGCACTACAGTGATGGGCTCTGAAAGTCAATCTGTAAACAGACTGAGAAACTCAGAACATCGCTCTCCATGGAAATGACAGCCAACAGGATGGCTGGGTTCCAAGATAAGTATACAGAAGTATCTAATTCAGTCTAACGGAACCATTTAAATTGAACACATAAACCCGAACTCCACTCATTCATTTAACAAGTATCTATTAATACCTACTATTTGCCAAGTTCCAGGTGCTTCAGAAACATCAGTGATAAAACAGGGCCTATTCCCTCCTGTGTGCAGCTGGCATTCTATCAGGGAAGGCAGACAATGACGATAATAAAGAACGCAGTATTGAAGGTGATAAATGCCGTGTGCAGATCTGAAGTGCTGGGGGTGGGAAATCCCAGGCGCAGGCAGGCCCCACCACTGCACAGAGGGGTGAAAGCATCACTGAGAAGCCGGAGGGGATGGTGTGTTGGGTAAGGCAGGTGCATGAGAGAGAGAAAGGGCAGGGCCCGAGGGCGTGGGCTGCAGGAGGTGAAGCGGCCGCTCTCAGGGGAGGCTAAGGAGGCAGCAGAGGCACAGGGCCTGAAGTCACCTGAGCTCTGGCTTTCGCTGTCTCCATCTGTCTGTTCGCTGCTGTATCCCTTGCACCCGCTGCTGAACCTGGCACATCCAGGTACCGATTTGCTGAATGAATGAACTCCAGTCCCAGGAGCAGCATGGGAGCTGGTCTCCCCTGATGTTGTCACTCCTAGTGAAATGTGTTCTGAATCCAAACACGGGCACCAGACTGCATCCCAGGTGGCTAACAAGTCAAAATGCAACCTCGATGCCCCAGCAAAGGGGCCTCATGAACCCATTCTTCATGCAGAAATGGTCCATTCTGATGCACCATCTGTGGTTGTGCAGCGCTGGCATCACTCCCGTGCTGAGACGGAACACAGCGGGCACACTCGCACCCAGCCTTCACTGGAGACCACAGCCATCTTCTTCCCACAAGTACACACTCAGGGGCCAAGGCCTGTTCCCCGCAGACCCTGCCACCATCCTCACACTCCGTTCCCAGACAGGGAACGCCTCCTTCATCAAGTGACCAGAGGGCATCGTCAGGGTTGGGGCAAATCAAAATCACAGGCACCCAAGGAGACAGTGAGGAGAAGGCAGCACCCCTTCTGAGATTTCTGGACAGAGACACTTGGCCCAACACCGTTACTCAGTTTTAAGGGCATTCTACAAAAGTGCCTGGGAATCTTCGAAAACATCAAGATGAAGAAAGTCAGGGAGGTGCTGTGGAATGCTCCAGAGGAGGAGATGAAAGACTCCCAGGTAAAGGCAACATGGGTTCTGGGGCCCTTGGATGAAACGTGAATGAGGTGGGCACTAGTATCAGCCACCTGTCGGCGAGACGTTCCTGCTCTGGGTCGGAGGAGACGTTCTTCTTTACAGGAAACACACACGGAAGTACTCCGGGCTGATGGGTGCAATGCTGGCCTTCAAAACAGAGTTTTTGGTACTATCCCTGCCACTCTTCTCAAAGTTGGAAAAAGGAAAATGGGCAAAAAGATGTAAACACGTGTCACGAAAAGAGGAAACTCACATGGCCAACTGACGTGGAGTGAGGCTGACCACAGCTCGAGATCAGGGGGCACAAATCAAAGCACAGAGGGGCTCCACTCTGCTCCCACCTGCTGGACAAGATTTAAGAGCCTGAGGACACCCAGTGCTGGGGAGGCTCGGGACCCACAATGACCTGCCAGAAGGGATGGACGTCTCCAGCCACATGACAGCAGCACAGCTCCTCTCTCACAGACGAACCCGCTCATCCCCTGAGTCCTGGACGCTCACTTCTGGGTGTGAATACAAGAGGAACTCTCATACGTGTACAACAGGGGGTGCGTGCAAGAACGTCCACAGCAGCTATTCACAAGGGCAAGAGCGTGGAAGCAGTCCGGGTGCCCTTCAGTAGGAGCATATGGGTGAATACACGCAGTGTGTTTGCCCAGTGGAATGTTGTACAGCAGACGAATGAATGAGCTGCAGACAATAGAGAAACAGAATGGAACAGAAAGTCTGGAAATAAACCTACACTGACATGGCCAATTGATTCTCAACAAAGCACGGAGGGAATTCAATTGAGGAAAGAAAGTCTCGTCAACATTGGTGCAACTTAATATTCATATGAAAAAATTAACGCCTGCTTCCTACCACATGAGACACAGAAATGAACACAAGGTGGATAATGGGTCTAAACATAAAAGTAAGAAAACAAGAGAATAACTCTTTTAGGGCAAGCAGAAACTTCTCAGGAAAAAAAAATTTAACTATAAAAGAGAAAAATCAATAATTGGAACTTCATCAAGACTTAAACTTCTGCTCATCAAAAGACACCATTAAAAAATGAAAAGGCAAGCCACAGACAGGGAGAAAATACTCAAAACACACATCTGACAAAGGACTTGTATCCAGAATACACAACAAACATTCACAACTCACGAATAAGACAAACAACTCATTTTTTAAAAAACAGGCAAAGATTTGGACATCTCACAAAAGAGGATTTATGAATTGCCCATAAACCGATGAGAAGGTGCTCAACGTCACTAGCCATCAGGGAATGTAAATGAAAACAAAGGAGACGCACTTCACATCTGCTAGAATGGTTGAAACCAAGGCTGACCCATCAATGTTGGGAGAAGGTGGAGGGACACAGAGCGGCCATACTGCACCCGCCAGGTCCCTTCACCTGCAATTCCTCAACTCCGCCCCTCGGTATCTTCCCAAGAGAAAGGGAAACACACACCCACAGAAAGACTTACATCAGGATGTTTATGGCACTTTTATTGAAATAACAGGGGACTTCCCTGGTGGTCTAGTGATTAAGAATCCGCCTTCCAATGCAGGGGAAGCAGGTGCAATCCCTGGTCAGGGAACTAAGATCCCACATGCCGTGGGGCAACCCAAGCCTGCGCGCTCTAGAGCCTGTGTGCCACAACTAGAGAGCCTGCGTGCCACAACTACTGAGCCCGCATGCTCTGGAGCCTGTGCGCCACAGCTAGAGAGAGAAGCCCGTGTACCGCAACTAGAGAGCCCGCATGCCTCAACTAAGACCCGATGCAGCCAAATAAATTAACTAATTAAAAATAAAATAAAATAACCCAAACTGGCAACTGCTCGAATGTCGACCAGCAGTAGCACAGAAACTAACTGTGGTAGCTTCACACCACGGGTTAAAGCACAGAGCGACCCACCACCCCTCACAGTCACGGGGGACCACGACGTGGCGTGGAAGCTAAACGCAGGTGCTCACACCATGTGGCTTCACTCACGCTGTCTGGAAGCAGCTCTGGATGACGGAAACATCTTCCGCCCTGACTGGGCTGTTAGTTATAGGGGTGTATAAAAGTGTCAAAACCCTCACATTGCTCACTTTGTACACAGTTTTCACGCTGAAATCTTGCATTTCACTGTATATAAATTTTACCTCAATTTAAAACAACAGGATGAACTATAATGACGTGCAACGACATGGATGGACCTTAACAATTTAAGTTTAAAAAGTTCAAAATTATTATATACAGCCTGGTACTCTTTTTATAAAGTTAAACACAACTGAGAACTTTTAATTGATTTTTCTCAGATTTGCATAGATACCAAAACGCTCAGCAGTGGGTGAGGACAGGGCACCATGTGGCGGTTGCCAGGAGCAGAAGTCAGCATAACGAGGTCGGAGCCGGGAGCTCACGTTAGCCTCGGACAGCAGGCTCACAGGTGCCGAGCATTATCAAAATAAACATGCAGGCACAGTCACGGACACAGAAGCAAACAACAAGACGGATGCATGGACCAGTGACGAGGAGGCATCCTGAACCCAGGTTCAGGGTTCATCCAGTTTTGTGCCCCTGAGACCCTGGGACCTAAATTCACAAAGAGGAAAAGAAATCACCATGGAAACTGGAAAACAACGATGATAACTAAAATTTCTGCTCAGAACTTATGGGATACCCCACAGCTGTCATGAGAAGAAAACAATTGCCTTACATTGCACTTCAGAGAAGGGAGGGGCTGCAAGCAAGGAGCTCGGGGTCCAATTTAAGGTCAGAGGTCGAGCACCAGGATGAGCCTGAACACAGCAGAAGAAACAAAACCACAAAGATGGAAAATCAAAGGAACAAAACAAATAAACGTAGAGGAAAATGAGCCCAAAGGGCAGTGGTCAGACAAAAGGAGTGTAGCCCCACCCTGGAGGAGCCCTGCACCCCCAGACCTGGAGCAGCGCCTCACCCCCAGACCTGGAGGAGCCCAAGGGAAGACTGCATACAGATAAATGTTCTCAGAGTGCCTTAAAGTCACTAAAAAGAAGATCTATAGTTGAGTATACACTACACATACAATTATGTGTTTTTTCTCACCCATCATAATCATCTGTCATGTTATTAAAAATTCTTTATGAGCATTACAGTAATTCTCTCATACAGATTGACCACAATTCACTTCACTGTTAATCTACTATCCAGTATTAACTTGTTTCCATTAACTAATTTTCCGTCATTATAAATAACACTAATGCCTCTTTGTACATAAATCATTTTCAGAATTTCAAGGATACCTAGAAGTGAAATTCAGGGTCAAGGACACAAGCATTTTTTTTTTTTTTTTTTTTTTTTTTGCGGTACGCGCGCCTCTCACTGTTGTGGCCTCTCCTGTTGCGGAGCACAGGCTCTGGACGCGCAGGCTCAGCGGCCATGGCTCACGGGCCCAGCCGCTACGCGGCATGTGGGATCTTCCCGGACCGGGGCACAAACCCGTGTCCCCTGCATCGGCAGGCAGACTCTCAACCACTGCGCCACCGGGGAAGCCCGGGCACAAGCATTTTTAAAGTTCTTAATACAAAATGCAAAATTATGCTGTCAATGCTACCAGTTCACGTTGCATTTCCAAACACTGAGTATCTACATTTGTAGAGAACTTTGTTAATTTGATTTTTAAAAGTAGTATCTCAGTTAATTTAATTTGTGTTTGATCACAAACGATGTAACATTTTTTAAAGGTCATTGTTTGCATGTCTACCTCTGAGAGTATCAACTCCTGTCCTTTCCTATTTATCTACCACTCATTTTTCTTTGTGTTTTCTCACCAACTTGCATGAGTTACTTCTATTTAAGGTTATTAATCTTTTAAGCATTGTATTTGTCAAGACCTTCCTAGCTTATCTTCACTTCGTTTATATGTTTCTCTGCTGTGCAATTTTGTGTCTATATGTAACCCTATTTATCAAAAATCAGTTCCCTCATTAGGTGCTACAGCAATTAAACAGCAACGACTTATCAACCTTAAAGGCCGATTGTAACGTATTAGAACAATGATTTTCAAGAACCACACTAAAATGTAATACCTCTTAATTATTCAAAACATATAGTCACACGTTTTAAATAAAACAAAGAGTTACTTACCGAATCCAAAAAGCAAAGGTAAGATCCTGAGCTCTGTGCTATGGCTTGATTTTTAGAATATCCGACTGTTTAAAGAAGAAAAGGAAAAGCTCTTTTAGAATTCAATTTTCAATGAATTCTCTTTCATAAAATTCAGTGTGATGCACACAGTAGGAAAGCTAGGAACATTCTGCACCACCAACTAAAAAATCAGGCCTCTTTAGAAGAAACTGATGGAGTAAGTATAATGATAAGAGACAACAGTCCACCCAGTACCAGTGTTAAAGCAGGATGTGCTCACAGGAGGAAAATAAAGTCAGCAAACATTTATCCAGTACAGCACTAAGCTAAACCCTGGGGAATACTTTTAAAAAACAAAATTACAATGTCCCTGAATGGAAGGACTTGAGAAGAACTGGCAGGAACACTTTCTATAAAGTCTCTGTTGATAAAAGTCACGATACGGTTACCCGGCAGTTGGGGCCACATACACACGTGCGATCAGCTGGTAGAAGCTCACTGGACTGGACACTTCGTGGGCAGTTACCTGAACACGTATTTCAGTGATGAGGTACAGGCCCTGTCAGTGTCCACTGTTCCTGCACATACTGGGACCCCCAGCTCTTCCGGGAGGTACAGACCCTACTTCACCAAGACATGATCGGCACAAGAACCCCTCTTGGGATGGAAAATACACCACGCGTATGAAAATACACAAGGAGGATGGACAATCGTGGCCGCACGCGGCGTGGGTGCCCCTTGCACCGCTGAGCACAGGGAGCAGGCACCATGTGGGGACGGCACACGGAGCACAAAGGCAGCAGATTCACCTGCGCACCTGGAAATCAGGGAAGCGGTTTCCCTTGGGGAGGGGGGCTTCTGGGCCGGTGATGTCGCTCTTCATCAGGGTGCTGGCTGCACGGTGTGCTCAGTTTGTGAAAATTAATTGAGCTGTACAAAGATGATAGGTGTACTTTTCTGTATGGATATTATATCTTAAGAAATGTTTTAGAATCCTTGCCTTCAGAGATTAGACCTGAGTTGGAAGGAGAGGTAACCGACAACCTATATTAAATGCCAAATGAACGGTGGGAAGCTCTAGGGAGGCTTATGGAGAGAAGACGAGACCACGGCAGAGGGGGCCAGAGAGATGACGCGAGTTTACATCGAGAGAATGGGGTTCTGAGTGATGAACTGGGCAGTGAGCAGCATGGGGAGGACCGGCAGCTTTCAAGGGAGGGCAGCCAGGATAAGGCTTCCGAATAAGGAACAGAGCGCAGAAATGAACACACAGCAAGCTCGGTCTACATGCTGAGGGCGGGGCAGGTTAGAGGAGGCACTTAGTCCAAAAGAGGGGACCAAGGGGCCTTCGAGGGGCACAATTCCCACCTTCCCTAGAAAGGAAATTCTGGTGCCTGAATCGTATTACAGAGACACTTAGATTTGGTGCCACCGAGGAAAGTCGCACAAAGCAGAACAGGTGTGGGCAGAGTTAAAACAATAAATCCCTCTTACTCAGAGCTGAGACAACCCGAAAAATGTTGGTCCCAGGGGATACCAGCAAAGTGTCTGCCCCAGGCCTCACCCCAGGTGCTCCCCAGTTTTCCGCTGTAAGGGGAACAGGGAGAGAAGGCAGGTCCCTCCTGTTACTCAGCCACTTTCTGGAACAAACCACACTGCAACCAGAAGTAAGGACCTTGGCCCTCATGCAGGGCGTCAAAGGGTGTGACCTAGAGCAGTGCCTTTGGCTGTTTTCACATGAGGTAGCACCTTAATTTCCAGCATTAATCCTAGAGCTTAGCCAACCCAAACCAGTTAGCAGGACAGTCACAGATTTCAAAGAACCACAGGTATAACAAGCAAGAGAAGGAAATGCACACAAGGGGAGACAGGGGCCTGGCTCCTGACCTATAGCAACTATAGGTAAATCTCCATCATCACCACAAAGCAAGGCAGGCCCAGAGAAAGAGCTCATGGAATCAAAACGAAAAATGGGAAAAGACACGCTGAAATTAACAGGGGCTGTGTTTAAAAAGTGGTTTTATTAGCGTTGGGTTTTAGAAGGGGAAATATCAAACCCAAGAATTTGGGTAATGAAGGAAAATGCATCTACTAAGGAAGCTGAAAGTTTCTCACGATGAATCTTGTGTTTGGCAAAGATAAGGAATTTGCTTTAATATTATTGCCTTGAAAAGTCAAATGTTTGTGCCAGGGCCTGATGTTTGGGGAGGTCTGTCCCTTTGTGAGGGGAGTCGGTTGTCATGGCCACAGCAGGAAAAACTCCCGCCTCGGTGCGATATTAACATTCCTTACTCTTGGAGAGAAGAGGGTGGGATTGTGTTTTATTTCAATTTTAGCAAGTGACCACATTATTAAGAAATGTTTTGCTCTATTATGATATGAAATAATAGTAAATGAATCTTAACCCAATTTAAATACCCAACACTCCTGAAAATAGACACTTTGGATCTACATTATCCAATAGTCGATATAACATTTCCTATTTAAGAAAATATTGTTCTAGGAAAATATGTCCTTTCTGACATAATCCAAATTAACTGTTTTATTATGTGTAACACAGGATTCCCATGAATTCGCTTGCTTTATCCAACTTCAGTGAGACAGCAGAATCATTTCTTCACAATGTTACAACTTACTTTTTTATTATTTATAGAATACATACAAATACGATACGGCTCAAGTTATATCTACTCTTTAAAAAGTGTTTTATGAATGATAAAACTTGCTTTTAAAGTGGAGATTAGACAAGCAATCGCAAGTCATCAAAATGCCTTTAAATTACTTCTGTTCAACTATGGAAGATGCGAAACATCTTAATTAAAGAATATTTTGAAAGGTTGCTCACAGTAGTTTCAAAAACCACCATTTGTTTACACACATTTCAGAAGCAGGTTGAAATGGATGTCGCACAATAACTGACGTATAAAAAATTTTCTATTTCAAACAGACTAAAGATAATGAAAACAAGAAATAATTCGGGGGAAGATACTAAAAATATGCATGAGATGGAGGAGGAGGAAGACAATAACAGAACAGCTGCTAAGACTTCTCAAGGGCCCACCGTGTGTGGCCTCCTCTGGAACCCGGCACACATCAGCTTGTCTTACGCCCTCCTGACACCCACACGGGCACCTACTGCTACAGCCTGTTCACAAAGAAGGAAACGGAGGCGCGGGGTGGGTGCAGTGGACCCAACCCCGCAGCGGCTCCAGAGCCCCCTCGCTCGAGCACCTGCCCCATCGCCCATCCTCGGCACCTCAGAGGCTGCACCAGAAGGCAGGACCGTGTGCTGCCCTCACCTACCACAAGACACCTCTGCGTGGGGTCACTGTGCGATGTCAGAGAACACGGTCTTTCCACAGGAACCTTCTAAAATAGCAGGGAAAAGGCTTTCTTCTTTTAAAAGACCAAGATTTTAAAATTATTTCTGATTTAACAATTTTTTCTAAACTATTTTAGACAATTTTCTGCTTTCCTAAGTAGAGTGCACTGGCTGCTGTTGTGAGGAACGCAAGGCAGGGCAGGGGAGCACTTTCTGGGAGAGAAGTCTCTGCTTCGTTCTCTGAAGCCCAGCTATTTCTTAGCCCATTTTCACCAACATCCACCCTCTACTTGCCCCCCTTCCAAAAAAAAAAAAAAATGCTGGCAGGAAGCTGCAAAAGGTAAAGTGAAGGGCACCTGCCCTGGCTGCCCTCAGTGGAAGGAGATGCACTTAAGCCCCTCGTGGAGAAGCACACTATCTTACTTGAGAGCCAGTGTTCAGAGGTGCTTAAATCTGTTTGAGGGCGGGCCCCAGAGAGCTCGATCCCAGCTGTGCCATCGAGGGGGGCAGTGTGAACTCTGAGTAAATCAGGACTCAGGCGAGACCCACGTGAGCTTGCAAGGTGCACAAGCAAGAATCAGCAAGTGAGATCCACTGAGTCCCCCGACCACCCAACACCAGCAGAAAAGAGCAGAGAGAAAGCAGGAAGATGAGAAGGGGTCTTGGAGGACAAGAGGCATCTAGAAAGAGTAGAACTGCCTCTCCCGCTCACACCTCTCCCCTGAGAGCTACCTTGAATGCTTCAATCCTATGCCACACCCTACTGACCCACCCACCCACCTGGAAAGGATCTGAGTAGCTGCGAGCCTTTGTTTTGGCAAGTCACCCGCTGGGTTCGAACAGGATCTCATAGCCGAGCTAACACCCCCCTGGATCTCATCTGAGGGGTATTCCAGAGGGATCCCAAACCTTCAGCTGTGTCGGGAGCTACAAGTTTCCCTTAAGACCAAGCTCACTACGGAGGTGAAGCTACACCATTCCTGAGGATTTTAAAGGAGTGGTTCTCAACCCTGGATGCGCTTCAGTATGTTTTGGGAAGCTTTTACAACACGCATGCCATGGTTGCACCCCAGACCGATTACACGAGAACATCTTAGGGTAGGACTCAGGCATCAGGACTCTTAAAGCCTCTCCAGGCAATTCTAACATGCTACCAAAGTTGAGGACTACTTTTTAAAGAAAGACATGACTCCTAAAGCCTATAGGAACCTGTCCACCAGCCTATCATCTGCCCTACCTCTACCTTCAACCCCACCAGCCACAGTCTCAGCATCTGTCCTGCCTCCACTTTCAGCTCTAGCAATGTGTGCAGGCATATTGTTTTCAAGTCTTATATGAAAACTGTAAAGTCAAACTACTGGAAGCACACTAGATTACAATTAAAGCTAAAAATGCAAAGCGAACCATTTTTACAGAAACAGAGGATGAATGAAGAAACAACCACAACTTGGCCCAGCATCATGAAATTTCAAAACTCAAAACATAAAGAGAAAAATCTTAGACACTTTCAGAAAAGATGCCTTTAAAATAACAAGAATCAGACTTACATAAGATTTCTTACTAGAATCAGGGGATACCAGAAGATAATGAAGCAACTCCTCCAAAATTCTAAGGAAAATTATTTTGCACCTAGAATTCTATACCCAGACAAACTGCCAATTGAGTATAAGTACAAAATAAAGACATTTTTAGACATGTAAATACCCTAAGTATTTTACCATCCACATACTGGATATGAAAAAATTATTTGAAGAAGTACTTAAGAGAAATTAAAAAGGAACACAATTAAAAAGAAAATTAGGGGCTTCCCTGGTGGCGCAGTGGTTGAAAGTCCGCCTGCCGATGCAGGGGACACAGGTTCGTGCCCCGGTCCGGGAAGATCCCACATGCCACGGAGCCGCTAGGCCCGTGAGCCATGAGCCGCTGAGCCTGCGCGTCCAGAGCCTGTGCTCCGCAACGGGAGAGGCCACAACAGTGAGAGGCCTGAGTATTGCAAAAAAAAAAAAAGAAAAGAAAAGAAAATTAAATAAAATAAAAAGAGAAGTTAAAAAAAAAAAAAAAACCAAACAATGGTGCATGTGTATACAGTAGAAGGGAATAAAGCAGAAGATTTTTTAAAGGCTCCACAGATTCTAACACCTGGGAATCCCCTCAGTGTGCAGCACGGGGTTAGCAGCAGATTTATTTCAGTTCCTCCTCCAAGTCTAATCCACTAGGTGGTCTGCAGTGAATAACAGTTACTTAAAAAACCATTAGTGCTGTTTTTGCAAGGTTTAAGCTGTTGGAATCACCTAAGTCAAGTACATAAAACAACAAGAGTTACAGAACAGAATGTAAAGATTATAAGCCCTGACAATATAGATATATTATGACAAACCAAAACTCTGAGGGGGGAAAAAAGAGAAAGGGAAGTGTGAAGAACCTACAGTGGGCTAAATGTTTCCTCTTTCATAGCAAGTATCAACTGACACTGTGAGTTAAATAAATCCAGTAGGAACTAAAAAACACGGGTTGCTCCTAGGGCGTGGAGCTGTTACATTTCATTGCAGACCTTTCTGTGTGCCTGAATTTTCTTTTTTTTTTTTTTAACCACAAACTGGTATTAAAAAAAAAATCTGTAATTAGTCAAAGTAGACATTTATTCGTGAAAATAAGTAAACGGTTTTCCTGCTATCTAAATGCAGGCTGTGAGGCTAGTTTACACGGGAGCTTGAGGCAAAAGTGGGCTGAATTGCTCTACACAGTTATTGCTCTCATGAAGCTACATCAGCAAGTCCAAGACCTTCTGTTCTCACCCCTGAGCCAGACATGTAACCCACACAAAAAACTACAGACCAACGTTCCATATGTATATAGATGTCAAAATCCTTAAGAAAACCGAATAATTGCATTGTATGAAAATACTATAGTGTTATGGCTGGTTAGTTCTGGCACTGCAAGAGTGGTTCACTGTTAAGAAAAATACTAATGTAATTTACTACAATAAAAATGTTAGGAGAAAAACATAGGCAATCACCTTAACAGACAACTAAAAGACGTCTAATAAATTCTACACTGACGCCTCTTTTTTTTTTCCTGGCTACACCATGCAGCACATGGGATCTTAGATCTCCATCAGGGATCAAACCCACGTCCCCAGCATTGGAAGTGCAGAGTCTTAACCGCTGGACCAACAGGGAAGTCCCTGATGCCTCATTTTATGAAGGCTTACTAAATTAGAAATATCAAGTTACCTTGATAAAGGTATCTATCAGAAAGCAATAGTAAATGTCATACTTTTAGCACTGAAACATTACAAACATTCCCACTAAGCCAGCATAATAAAAGGATTCATTAATGTGATTCCACATTGTTCTTCTACCCCCCAAAAAATATATGAAAAATAAAGAATAAATTAGAAATAAAGAAACAAAATTATAATATTTATTCAGGATTAGATTACCTAAATAGAAAATCTGAGATAATGTGAAAAACCATCAGCGTTGGACAAGACAGGGAACCAGTGAAACTGGTAGTCTACCCTCTCTACCCAAGTCCAACACTAGAAACAAAAGGAGATCATAGACTCTGAACTTCCGATTTAAAAACTGCAAGAACCTCGAGAGGAGACAGAAGGAGGTTGTACCCTGACGTGGAAGGAAACCCAAATACCACAGTCCAGAGGCTCGCTTGGCAAGAACTTCTGGATTGTGTTCTTTCCTCCACCCGCCACTGTGTGGGGAGCTGACTGCCCGCCCCTCCCTCCATCGCTGTGAAGCAAAAGAACAGCAGGTTCAGGAGGCAGCACCAGGACTGGGAGAAGCTATTCCCACAAACACAGAAGACGGCCATTTCAGGCCTCCTCCTTCTCTTCTCCCTGTCCACTCCAAAAAGGAAAGGAATTGCACGGAACAGAGGAAGGTGGAAGGATGAACAGAAGGAAGGGAAGCGGGGGGTGGGGGGTGGGCAAAAGCAGTACAGGCAGGTTACCTAAGGGGCACGCTCACCTGTATGGGGAGGTGCTCTGGGGGCAGCAAGCAGGGACTAAAGGAAGGATAATAAAGCTTGTGATGAAATTTCTTCATCACAGGATCCACCAGCCAACACTCAAACATGCCAGATAAGGACATACAAAAGGTAAAAGAATTCATCGTCAGTAGACCATCACTGCAAGAAATGTTTTAAAAAGTCCAGGCAGAAGGAAAATCATAGAAGACGGAAATCTGGCTTTACACAAATAAAGAGCACTAAAAACTAACTATATGAGTAAATGAGTAATTTTCTTTCTTATTATTTAAATCTCTTAAAAAGATGATTGACTGTTTAAACTAAGTTAATACCAACGTTTGTGGGGTTTATGGTACATGTAAAAGTAGAATGCATGACAACAACAGCAAAAAAGGTAAGAGGGGAGAAAAGGACATGTACTGTCATGAGGTTCTCACACTATATGTGAAGTTGTACACACATTTGAGGGGCGGAACTTGGTAAGTTGACAGTATATTCTGTAAACTCCAAATCAACCACTAACAAGGCAAAAAAGGAATTATAGCTAATAAGCCAACAAAGGAGATAAAATAGAACCAAAAGAAATTTTGATTGGAGCTGGCCTGACAGCACAAGTTCCACAGACTGCTTGCCAGCAAAACTGGTAAAAATTATTTTTTAATAATTCAATTTTTAAAAATTATTTTAAAAATAATTTTTAAAAAACCCAACCATTTACAGTCTCTGGAAATGGCCCTAACACACAGCAAATGAAAAAAATATTTATTCAAGAAAATCTACTAAAACTTAGTAATAGTGAGGGTCTAGGTATGTGAGCCAAGACCTGCTCCTTCCCTCCCCCAAGAAGGAAACTCCACCCCAGACAGGTACAGCCAAAAATACAGGGTTCCCTCTTCTGCTAGGCCCGACAGAAAGCTATTTTTCTGGGAGACATAGGGCATCAGCATTTCTCATCCTGGCTCCAGGTACCTGTTGCTGAGGCTGCGTCCCAGGCAAGTGCAGTTGAAAAGTGGGGCTCCCTTCTCCCACTCAGCCCCCATGCTGGGATGGACTCTCTGTCTACACTGGGAATGGTATCACCAAGGATACTGGGGACCCAAATGCCCTTGCCCTAGTTTATGGGGTGGGGGTTCCATACTGAGAGAGACATGGGGTAACTGCCCACCCCCTGCTTCATCTGCAACAGGGTGTGAAGGTCAAGCCCTAGGGTACACCCAAAACAGTGGTGAGAGGCAGCTGGTAAAGGAGATTGGTAGATTCATTGGCAATATAGGCTAAACTGTGGGACGACCAGTTTGCTAGACATAAACGGGTAAGAGACAGCTGAGAAGAGCCCTCCTGGTGTCAGAACAAACTTTAAACACTGACCTCAAGAACTATTCCTTTGAAGGAATATGAATTCACTTGAATTATTCTTATATAGCAATTTATGCTCTTAGGTATTGTTGAAAACAGTAAAGCAGTCAGCAATAAGTGGAGCTTGACAGCTGGGTGTGGTCAGGGAGAGAGAGGCCAGCCCACACCACTGCCACCTCAGGGTGACTGTGGGTACACCCAGCACTGTATTCCTGAGAGAGATCATTAGAGGTTTCACACTGCAAGGGCAGGGGAGCAGACTTTACTAAAATTATCCAACCAGTCAATATACAAGCAAACAAGTCAATAATAATAACAAGCCTAGTCGGGGTGGGGGGGACCAGTACCCAGAGTTACTATAATATATTATCTAATATGTCCAGTTTCCAACGAAAATTAGGAGACATGCAAAGAAACAAGAAAGCATTACCCAGACACCGAATAAAAAGAAGGCCCAGAAACTTCTAGTGAGAACATCACGGTGTCTGATTTAACAAAGACCTCAAAGTAACCATTATAAATATGTTCAAAGACTTAAAGGAAACCGTAATTAAAGAAGCAAAGAAAGGTATGAAGACAATGTCATATCAAATCAAGAGTATCAATAAAGAGACAGAAATTATTAAAAAGGATCAACTGGAAATTCTAGAGCTGAAAAGTATAACACCCTAACTAAAAAATACCCTGGAGGAACTCAACAGTATATTTGAATCGGCAGAAAAATTAGCAAACTTGATGGATAAAAATAATGCAATCTGAAGAACAGGGAGAAAAAAGAATGAAGAAAAATAAACACGACCTCAGAGAAATCTGAAATACTATTAAACACACTAACATATGCATAATAGTAGTACCAAAAGAAAAGGAGAGAGCAATAAGCACAAAAAATATTCAAAGATATAACGGCTAAAATCTTTCCAAATGCAGTGAAAAACATTAATCTACACATTCAAGAAGCTCAACAAACTCCAAGTAGGATAAACTCAATAGATTCACAACTAGATACATCATAGTAAAAACACTGAAAGCCAAAAACAGGGAGAAACTCTTAAAAGAGACAAGGGAAAAAAAAGGAAATCTCAATAAGATTAACAGTTGACTTTTCAGCGCCAACAATGGAGGCCAGAAGGCAGTGGGATAACATATTCAAAGAACTCAAAGAAAAAACTGTTAACCAAGAATCCTATATCCAACAAACTATCTTTCAAAAATAAAGGAGAAATTAAGACATTCCAAATAAACAAACACTGAGAGAAATTGTTGTTGATTCACCTTACAAGAGATACTAAAGGAAGTTCTTTAGATTAAAAAGATTGACCCCAAGTGATTCCAGGGAGTATTTCAAATCCATGAAAGAAAAAAAGAGAGCACCAGTAAAGTAACTGTTAATTATAAAAGACAACATAAATGCATATTTCTTCTCCTTTCTTCTGCTAACTGAAGTAGCAGTAGTAAAAAAAAAAAAAATTGTATAAAACAATATGTAACAACCCAATCAAAAAATGGGTGGGGGCTTCCCTAGTGGCACAGCGGTTGAGAGTCCACCGGCCGATGCAGGGGACACGGGTTTGTGCCCCGGTCCGGGAAGATCCCACATGCCACGGGGCGGCTGGGCCCATGAGCCATGGCCGCTGAGCCTGCACGTCCAGAGCCTGTGCTCCGCAACAGGAGAGGCCACAAGAGTGAGAGGCCTGTGTACTGCAAAAAAAAAAAAAAAAAAAAAATCTACGAACAATAAATGCTGGAGAGGGTGTGGAAAAAAGGGATCCCTCCTACACCGTTGGTGGGAATGTAAATTGATGCAGCCACTACGGAGAACAGTATGGCAATTTCTTTAAAAACTAAACATAGAGCTACCATATGATCCAGCAATCCCACTCCTGGGCATATATCTGGAGAAAACCATAATTCGAAAGGATACACGCACCCCAGTGTTCACTGCAGCACTATTTACAATAGCCAGGACATGGAAATAACCTATATGTCCATCGACAGAGGAATGGATAAAGAAGATATGGTACATATATACCATGGAATATTACTCAGTCATAAAAAAGAATGAAATAATGCCATTTGCAGCAACATGGATGGACCTAGAGACTGTCACACAGAGTGAAGTAAGTCAGAAAGAGAAAAACCAATATTAATGCATATATGTGGAATCTAGAAAAATGGTACAGGTGAACCAGTCTGCAAGGCAGAAATAGAGACACAGATGTAGAGAACAAATGTATGGACACCAAGGAGAGAAAGCAGGGGATGGGGGGTGGGATGAATTGGGAGACTGGGATTGACATATATACAATAATATGTATAAAATAGATAACTAATAAGAAGCTACTGTATAGCACAGGGAACTCCACTTCACTGTACAGCAGAAACTAACACAACATTGTAAAACAACTATACCCCAATTTAAAAAAAATGGTACAAATGAACCTATTTACAAAACTGAAATTGAGTCACAGATGTAGAAAACAAACTTATGGAAGGGGGAGTATACATTGGGAGATTGGGACTGACATACACATACTACTATATATAAAAGATAACTAATAAGAACCTACTGTATAGCACAGGGAACTCTATTCAGTGCCCTGTAATTACCTACATGGGAATGGAGTCTAGAAGAGAGTGGATATATGTATATGTACGGCTGATTCAGTTTGCTGTACAGCAGAAACTAATACAACATTGTAAATCAACTATACTCCCAATAAGAAATTAATTTAAAAAACAATATGTAAGTAATGTATTATTGGGTCTATAACATACAGAAACTCTGAATCTGGCAAAACTATCCTTCAAAAATGGAGAAATAAACACATTTGCAGATAAACAAAAGCTGAGGGAGATATTCCCTAACAGATCTGCCCTACAAGAAATGCTAACAGGAGTCCTTCCTGCTCTAATGAGAACACTAGACAGTAACTTGAAATCATACAAACAAATGAAAAACATTGATGAAGATTACTATGTAGCTAAATATAAAAGCCAGTATTATTTTACTTTCAGTTTGTATTTTTCCCATATGATTTAAAAAACACATTAAACAATGATTATAAACCTATGTTAATGGGCAAATAATAAAGATGTAATTTGTGACAAAAATGATATAAAGTGGGAGGTACACAGCTGTACAGGAGCAGAGCTTTATACACTATTAAAGTTAAGTTGATGTTAATTCAAATTAGATTGTTATAAATTTAAGATGTTAATTGTAATCCCCACAGTGATGACTAAGAAAATAACTTACAAATACACAGAATAGGAAATGAGAAGGGAATAAAAATGGCACACTAGTAATAACCAATTACACACAAAGGAAAGCACTGATGGAGGATTGAAGAATAAAACAGATAGACAGCATATAGAAAACAACAGCAAAATGGCAAAAGTCCTTCCTCGAAAGTAATTACTTTAAATATAAATGCTCCAATTAAAAGGCAATGATTGGCAGAATGGATTAAAAAAACACACAGACGGAGACATCAGAAAAAAGGAAAACTACCTACCAATATCCCTTATGAATATCTATGTAGAAATCCTCAACAAAATACTGGCAAACTAAATCCAGCAGCGTATTAGAAAGATTATACACCATGACCAAGTCGGATGTATCCCAGTAATGCAAGGGTGGTTCAACATATGAAATCAATCAGTACAATATACCACCTTAATAGAACTGAAGGAAAAAAACCTACATGATTATCTCAGTTGATGCAGAGAAAAGATTGGACAAAATCCTCTTTCATGATAAAGAAAAACACAGTCAACAAACTAGGAATTGAAGGGAACTTCCTCAGCATGATAAAGGGTATTTACAAAAATCCACAGCTAACATCATACTCAATGGTGAAACACCATACGCTTTCCCCCTAAGATCAGGATCAAGACAAGGGTGTCTCCTTTCTCCACTCCTACTAAACACTGGAAGTTCTAGCTGAAGCAATTAGGCAAGAAAAAGAAATAAGGCATCCAGTTAAAAAGGGATAAGTAAAACTATCTGTTGCAGATGACATGATCTTAAATATAGGAAATCCTAAAAACTCACAAAAAAACTACTAGAGCTAATAAACAAGTTCAACAAAGTTGCAGGATACAAGATCAATACACAGGAAAATCAGTTTTCCTATACAATAACAATGAACAATCTGAGAAGGAAATTAAGAAAACAATTCCATTCACACTACCATAAAAAATAATAAAGTGCTGAGGAGTTAATTTAACCAAAGAGGCAAAAGTCTTGTACCTTGAAAGTTGTAAAACATTGATAAAAGAAACTGAAGAAGACCTAAGACCTACGGAAAGATATTCTGTGTTCATGAATTGGAAGACTTAATACTATTAAAGTGACAACACAACCCAGATATACAGATTCAATGCCATCCCCATCAAAATCCCAATGGTCTTTATTGCAGAAATGAAAAAACTGATCCTAAAATTCATATGAAATTGCAAAACAATTTTGAAAATGGAAAACGAAGTTGGAAGACTCATACTTCCCGATATCAAAACCTACCACAAAGCTATGGTAATCAAAGCAGTGTAGTACTGGCATAAGAATAGAGTCCAGAAATGAACCCATTCATTTACGGTCAACTGATTTTCACAAAGGTACCGAAACTCTCAATGGAGAAAGAATAGTCTTAAACAAATGGTGTTGGAACAACTCAATATCCACATGCAAAAGAATGAAGTTATATTCTTACTTCACACCATATACAAAAATGAACTCAAAATGGAACAAAGACCTACATAAAAGAGCTCAAATTATAAAACTCTTTGAAGAAAACAAAGGAGTAAATGTTCATGACCTTGATTAAGCAATGATTTCTTAGATAGGACACCAAAAGCACATAAAATGACAACAAAAATAAATTGGATTTTATCAAAATTACAATTTTTGTGCATCAAAGATTATTCTCAGGAGAGTGAAAAGACAATCCAAAGTATGGGAGAAAATATTTGCAAATCATATATCTGATAAGGCGCTAGTATCCAGAATATATAAAGAACTCTTACAGCTCAACAACAAAAAGGCAAACAATCCAATTTTAAAATGGTCAAAGGACTTGGATAGACATTTCTCCAAAGAATATATACAAATGGACAACAAGCACACAAAAAGAGGCTCAATATCATTAGTCACTAGAGAAATGCAAATGAAAACCACAATGAAGGGCTTCCCTGGTGGTGCAGTGGTTGAGAGTCCGCCTGACGATACAGGGGACACGGGTTCGTGCCCCGGTCCGGGAAGATCCCACATGCCGCGGAGCGGCTAGGCCCGTGAGCCATGGCCGTTGAGCCTGTGCGTCCGGAGCCTGTGCTCAGCAACAGGAGAGGCCACAACGGTGAGAGGCCCGTGTACCACAAAAAAACAAACAAACAAAAAAAACCACAATGAAAAACCATTTCACACTCACTAGGATGGCTATAATTAAAAAGAACACAGAAAATAAGAAGTGTTGGTAAGGATGTGGAGAAACTGGAGTCCTCATACATGGTTGGTGGCAATGTAAAATGGTGCAACTGATGTGGAAAATAGTTTGGCAGTTCCTCAGTATGCTGAACATAGAATTACAATATGACCCAGCAATTCAACTACGAGGTATATACCCAAAGGAACTGAAAACCTATGTTGAAACAAAAATTTGTACACAAATGTTTATACTAGCACTCTTCACAACAGCCAAAAGGTAGAACAACCCAAATGTCCCTCAGCTGATGAATGGATAAACAAAATATGGTACATCTATACAATTAAATATTGGGTTGGCCAAAAAGTTCGTTTGGTTAATGAATACATTGTTCAATAAAGTTCTCAGTGCAAATGAAAAATGTCTTTCATTTTTACTTAAAACCAAATGAACTTTTTGGCCAACCCAATATTATTCTCTCGTAAAAAGGAATGAAGTACTAATATATGCCTCAACATGAACCTTAAAAACATCTTGCTACATGAAAGAAGCCAGTCACAAAAGAACACATATTATATGATTCCATTTATACAAAATGGCTAAAACAGGCAAATCTACAGACAGAAAGTAAATCAGGGGTTGCGTAGGGCTGGGGGGGATGGGGGATGGAGGGTGATAACTAAAGGATACAGGGTTCCTTTCTGAGGTGATGAAAATGTTCTAAAATTGACTGTGGTGGTGGCTGCACACATCTGTGATCATACTACAAAACACTTGATTGTATACTTTGATGGGTGGATTGTATGGTATATAAATTGTATTTTAATAAAGCTGTTATAAAAGATATTTAATTAATCCAAAAGAAGGCAGAGAAAGAGGAAAATGGAACGAAGAATAGATGCGACTAATATAAGATAATAGCAAGAAGAGAGACTCAAACCTAACCACATCAATAATCATATTACATGTATCTAATGTAAACATCCCAGTTAAAAGGCAGAGATTGTCAGATTGGATTTAAAAAGCACCATCATATGTTGTCTACAAGAATCTATAAGGGAGGGGGCATCCTTTAAATATAAAGACAGGAATGGGTTAAAAGACAAAATGATGGAGAAGATACACTATGCTAACACTAGTCAAAATAAAGCCAGAGCAGTTATATTAATATCAAACAATGTATATTACCAGAGGTCAGGAGGGTTATTCGTAATGATGAAGGGGTCAATTCTTCACAACAATCTCAAATATTAACAGAGTTTCAAAATACACAAAGCCAAAAATGATAGAACTATAAGGAAGAATAATAAATCTACAGTTAGAGTTGGAGATTTCAATACCCCGCCTCAGTAACTGAGAACAAGCAGACCTTGTATCAGCAAGGATGCAGTAGATTTAAACAAGATTGTGCCCAACTGGACTTAATTTACGTTTACAGAAAACTCCACCAACACCAGCAGATACACAACCTTCTCAAGTGCACACGGAACATTTGCCAAGATAGGCCTTATCCTGGGCTATAAAGTAAATCTTACTAAATTTAAAAGATTCAAGTCAGGGCTTCCCTGGTGGCGCAGTAGTTGAGAGTCCGCCTGCCGATGCAGGGGACGCGGGTTCGTGCCCCGGTCCGGGAAGATCCCGCATGCCGCGGAGCAGCTTGGCCCATGAGCCATGGCGGCTGAGCCTGCACGTCCGGAGCCTGTGCTCCGCAGCGAGAGAGGCCACAACAGTGAGAGGCCCGCATACCGCAGAAAAAAAAAAAAAAAAAAAGATTCAAGTCAAAAAGGTATGTTCTCTTACTTCAGAGGAATTAAATCAGAAATGAATAATAGAAAGATATCTGGGAAATCCCTCAAATATTTGGAAACTAAATACTAAATACTTCAAATAATCCATAAATCAAATAAGAAATCAACGGGGAAATTAGAAGGTATTTTGAAGCTGAATGAAAATTAAAACATAACATAACAGAATTCGTGGGATGTTGCTAATGCAATAGTTAGAGGGGAATTTATATCACTAAATGCCTATGCTAGAAAATGAGAAAGGTCTCAAACCAATGACTTCAGCTTTCACCTTAAGAATTACAAAAAGAGGGGCTTCCCTGGTGGCGCAGTGGTTAAGAATCTGTCTGCCAATGCAGGGGACATGGGTTTGAGCCCTAGTACAGGAAGATCCCACAGGCCACGGAGCAACTAAGCCCGTGCGCCACAACTACTGAGCCTGCGCTCTAGAGCCTGCGAGCCACAGCTACTGAGCCCGCATGCCTAGAGCCCGTGCTCGCCAACAAGAGATGCCACTGCAATGAGAAGCCTGTGTACCACAATGAAGAGTAGCCCCCACTCGCTGCAACTAGAAAAAGCCCGTGCGCAGCAACAAAGACCCAACACAGCCAAAAATAAATAAATTAATTAAAAAAATAAGAATTACAGTAAGAACCAATTAAACCCAAAGTGAGCAGAAAGAAAATAATACAATTCAGAGTCAAAATAGAAAACAGACAAAATAGGAAAAAGAAAAACAATATAGAAAATCAATGAAACCAAAAGCTGCTTCTTTAAGAAGATTTTTTTTTAATGGACAAAAACAAATCTAATGTCACAAGAAAAGAATTTTAAAAATTAGGGGTGACCAATAATGACCAATCACACCAGGAATGAAAACACCCAATGGCTTTCTGTTGGGCTGAGTAAGTAAAGAATGAGCAGTGGATGTACACAAATCCTTACTGAAGCATAAGAAAGCCAGGCTTACCGTGTCCTTAGTAAGTGGTATACTCAAGTATTACTCAGGATAATTTTCACCAGGATTTGAACAACAGGAAATTATTTAAGTACATAAGTCGATAAGAATAATAAACTAAACACGGTTACTGACCTCCTCGGGGAGAAGGAGAATCGTGCCCTCCAATGACCACAAGGATGCCGGAACCTTCCAGCTTCTCTTTCCATTTTTCAATGATAGTCATAGACTTGTCCTGAAAGCACGAGGACGTTGGCAGGTCAGGAAACTTTCCTCCAAACAGTCAGAGGTGACTTACACTAGGGCTAAATCACCAACAGGAAGTTCATAAATACCTTACTGGCATCATTAAAAATGGAAAGCTCCATGGAGCCTTCGAAATCCTGCTGCAAAACAGACCCCAAGCACTCGTCCAGCCACGGTTCAGCGTCATGGACCGGGAGGATAACAGACTGGAATTCAAAACAAAACGATTGAGAAACAAGTGTGGAAACTGAATACTCTTTCCATGGCTCTAATTTACTTCCCCATTACCATCCACACAATGCTTATTTCCAAAGGGCAAGACCTGACTTACACAGTAACCCAGAATAAGGCTTCCAGGGAAAGAATATGTCCTGAGAAAAAAAAAAAGGTGTCTATGCCTCCTCTCAAGATTTATTGTCTTAGATTTCTCAGAATTGGTCTTTTGGATGCTTTTGAAAAGGAAACAAAAATCTGAAAGGCATCAAAAATGTTCCCAATTCAACGGCAAATTCATGTGTTTCCCAATCAGTGGTCAGAAACATCATCATTTTGGTTGAAACAAGCATCTGTGTATCTTGAACCCACTCATGAAATAAGCATTTTCAGTAAACCATGATGTTAGAGAAACTGCAACAAAGAAACCCTTTAAAGTACCCCTTACACTTGCTTTAACAAAGTATGGGGCCGGGGCTGGGAAGAGGGGAGGTGACCTCCCTCCAGCTCTCTCTTCCTTTGCTCTACTCCATTTAGGATAGTTTGGCACTGTCCTCTTCTCATAGGGCCCACATAAAACAAAAATTTATGAAGTGTACGGAGTAAAACCAGTAAATCTTGACTGCCAACAAAACAACTGATTACAGGATTTGTCTTAATTCTGTATATTACCACATTAAGCAATACAGAATACCCAAAGATAGAAGTTACAGTCGGTCCTCACCCTTGAGTTTATACCCTAATGAAGAGTGGACACATTCCCAAGTAAGAAGACAGAAACACAGGTCATCCAGGTGTGAGCATGTGTCTACACATGCATACACGTGCAAACATACATACATGCATATATGTACGAATTATATATCTATACAGAATATAGATATTTTAAATGCTAAATCTGAATATGGTTATGAAAAGCTCACAGATATAAGCACTGAAAATACACTTCTGTCAAGTTCTTTACTCTGAGGATCTGATTCAACAGTGGTATCCCTTCCTGCATTTATGTTATCCACATAAATAGATCCCTAATTTACTTACATATTTACTTTACTTTGGAATTATTTTTTAAAGGAAAGAATATTTTTACTGTTTTCAAGATCTACAATACGAAACATAATGTGAATTTCTGCCAAAGATGAGCCTTGATTAATCTCTGTTCGCACTCTTGCTGGTGCTTTAACGTTGATTTGGGCAGAGACCCTCATAGGCTGCCCAAGAGAAGAGGCGGTGGTGGTGTGGGAAATGGAGACCCAGGATGGGGAGAGGAGGGAGGGAGGGATGGAGGGGAGAGGAGCGGGGAGGAGGAGGACGGAGGAGAGAGGGACGGAGTTGAAAGGAGAGGAGAGGAGGGGACAGGAGACGACCGCAGAGTCGGGGAGACAGTCAGGGAGCGGTACTAGAGCTGAGGGGCGGGGAGGGGCGAGGAGGGACGGGGCGCCACCCCCATCCCCACCTCCCACCCCCGCCAGCCCAGCACCTACCACTTGGACGGGGGCGCGGGCCTGGCCGAGGGCGGCAGCCGTGTACCCGCTGGCCTGCATGGCGCGCGCTCCTCGGGCCGCCCCGCCCACTTCGGCCTACGGCGCGTGCGCGGGCGGCTCGCCGGGAGGCGGGGCCGAGGCCGGGCGCCTCCGATTGGCGCAGAGGGACGTCGATCCAGCGGGGACCTGCAGGCAGTGGAGAGGCGCGGCCTAGAGCGGCGGAAGGACAGTCCAGCCACAGCCACAGGCACAGCCCCGCCCACCCTTCACCCCGCCACAGCCACAAGCACACGCACACGCACACGCCCTCCCCCCACCCCCGCCCCGAGGGAGCTCATCTGATCTGCTCAGAGGTCCGCAGTGAAGCAAGTGTTACAGGAGTTCTTGGGCTGTGCAGAAGGTGGGGTTTGTGGGAAGATGCTGCGCTGTCCCGGTGGCTACGCCTTCCCACGTGTGTCCCTTCTCTGACCAGGAAAGGTTCTGTGTGAAGAGCAGGTGATGGTCCCCTGCACTGGCGACGGGACGCCTGAGCGGCCCCCTGTGGAGCACCGGGCCCCGGGGCCCGCGCCGCCCGGGGGCCGAGGGGACCACCTGTCACGCGGGTGCCCCGACCCATCTGGGTCAGTGAGCACGTCATAGCCTTTACCGCCCCAAACTAATGTTAAATGCAAATCATTCTACAAAGTAGCAATTATGATAAAGCCGAACTTCTGTTTCATGTCTTGTAAGCATCACTTCAAATGTCATTTTTCCTTAAACTGCATCAATATTTTCAAAGCCTGTTGCACAGATTGAAACGCTTAGGTCAGATGAGTAAAAATGCAACCTATCTACAAAGGATAAGGCACAAAAACAATCTGAGAATTTGTTTCCAAGGACTTGATGTGCTCCAGGGGTTGATGTATTAGGAATAGTTTCATTTTAAGGGACTAGGTAAAAAGTCGCTTGATAGCTTCCAGAATGTGCTGTGGGCTTTGGAGCTGGACTGCCTCAGTAATCAGTGGGAGGAAGAGATAAGGGGTCCCCACGGCGTCTGGCACCTCCACAGCACATGCTATCGGAATTGGGCTTGGCTACTCCTGTCTTGCTTCCTGTACATCTCCTGCTGCCAGAAGTTTGCTTTTCACTGCCTTCCCCCTAATAAAAATTTGGCTGGAGTCTGCTTTTTGCAAACATTCAGAGTGCCAAGAGGCACTTCAGAAGTGCAGGGTTTGCTGAGATTCTTCTCTTCATGGTAGGAACATTCTCAACAGAGGGACCAGACTATGGGGCCTGACACCACCACTCCAGAGGGACACGGACATAGGGAGGATGTGGGGTAGGATGAGGAGGTGACAAAGTCATGGGCCCCTGGAGAGGAAGTGATGCAGGTCTCCCACAGCTCTTGGCTCACCCAGTGACTGACATTTTTCTTTATTTTTAAATGTTGTTTCTGCAGACTGTTGGAGAATCCTGGTTGTATTCAGAAAACTCAGTGCCAACTGCCAGGGCCTCCAAATTTTAAAATGCCAACAGCCCTCTTACAATGTGGGTATAGGAAGCAAAGATGGGCATAGGTCTGGACTCGGCCACACTGGGCCCAAAGTCAGAATGAGTCTGTCCTGGGTGTACCCGTGAAGGGTGAGGTCAAGCTTGAATGCCAGCAGCTGGACGTTCCCCTACAGCCCACACTGCAAGACCTCCAAGCAAGTGTCCTGTCCAAGTTTCCTGATGGGATGAACCCCAAAAGATGCAGCTGGACCTCCACTGGGCAGTGATGCTGCTGGGAGGTAAGGAGTCACCCAGCACCATGGACAACAGTGCACTTGGACTGTCGGAGATGGGCTGCCTTGGTGGCCACAGTGCCCTGATAGTAAATCCATTCACGGGGGAGCAACCATCTGTGTGACTGTGTGATGTGCACCAGTGTCCTGTTTTCTACGTTCTCATTTTTGTAAAGGCTAGTTGAGACTCACTGTGTTGAGAAGAAGCTGGAGCTGGACTTCTTACCAGCCTTGGGAAATAATGAGGTTTCCATCACAGGAAGCATTCAGTTAACAGCTGGGCAAACGTTTGGTGTGGATTTGATGGGACCATTCAAGTATCACATAGAATGTGTGTCCTGGCCTGGGTGCCCAACCCCTTAGACCAGAAAGCAGAGACTGAGTCGGGGTCTTTGCAGTGAGGGTTTTTGTTCCCAGGAAGCTGGGGCAGGGGAGTGAGGCAGGGGAGGAGCGAGTCCAGGACCAGCATGATGCCTTGTGGGGGCCTCTATCATGGGCAATTGGAGCTGAACCCTTGGACCTTCCCAGAGCCCTGGAGAGTTGTCCACCTGAGTGTGAGGGACAGAAGCCTTACCTCCCCTGCACTTCAGGATCCCACAGGTGGCCCCCAGCACGGGGGTGCACAGCACATTGCAGGCCAGGTGTGCAGCGGCCCTGGCTCGACTCAGAGTCAGGACCAAGAGGGTGGGAAGGGCTGATCAAAAGGCCAGAGGAGCCTGATGTGTGATCAGGAAGGCAAATGGAAACTCAAAATAGCATCACCTCCAACCACCACATTGTACAGTTAGCACACGTGGATCATTCTGAAGTGATTTAAGCAACTGCTCTTCAAATTCGGGATGACTCACAGGTGGGTGCCAGGTGCCTGTGGGAGCTGCGTGCACAGCACAGGGTGTTAGCGCCTGAACCCCTGTCCGTGAGTTGGATGGTGTCTGGTGAAAGGCCAGGAGAGGCCAGTCAGACATCTTCCTCTGAGATATTAACAGGAAGATGTCATCTGTGGGAGAAAGGGCTTGGATAAATTCACATCTGATAGAACTTGGAGGAGGAGTGGGGACACCAGAGGTTTTAGGGGCCACCAGCCAGTGCTGCTGGTGTCACTGTCAAAGCCGGGGCTGCTGGGGCCTGGCCAGATGGTTAGTGAGGAAGCGGGGTACGTCGTGGGGCAGGGTCCAGCACCGGCTTTCCCCTTTTATGGGGCACAGTGAGAGTCTGGAAGATGCAAGGAGGGAAACGCCAGCCATCCCTCCCTGTGAGGAGCCATCCATTCCCTCAGCCCATGCCGGGCCTTCCGCCTCCTAGGACTGGCCCACACGGAGATGCTGCCCACTCACAGGTCACCAGGCCCAGGAGGCAGACTGGATCCTGACCCACTGATGAGGGAACAGCATCCAGCAGCCACCAAGGAATCAGTGGCCTGGATGTGAATTGGGGACAGCCACTGCCTGGCCCTCAGCACTGCCTCCCTGACCCTGAGTCCTGAGGCTGGATCTCAAAGCTTCCTTAACTGGACTTTGTCGCGAGACACTCCTGCATGGGTCTCCCATGCTCCTCCACACTCAGCTGGGCACCCTGTTACCTGGGCTGTTTTGTGAGCAGCCTTGAGGAATGAGGTCATGGTGCCCTCCAGGAGGAAGGGCGGACGTGCAGCATCTGTCTGGGCCCTGTCGTGTCACCCCCGGGGAATGGGGACTCTGGGAACCCATGCACACACGCTGATCCTGACCCTTTGGCCACTGCTTTTACTGTGAGTTATAAACTGCTTCACTCTACCCCAGGAGACTGTGTTTTCGGTCAGCACCTGGAGAATGTGGCCGGCCAGCCATCCTGTTAGCTTGAAATGAGGGGAAACCTCTGACCCCTTCATGGTTCTGGGCAGCGTCCTGCCCTCACAACCCCCTCTCCCCTCCAAGGACCTGGCCCTGGACCCACCAGCTTGAGGAGTCGCAGGCTATGAAAGGCAGTGAGGAAAATCAATGCATAAAGCCCCAGCATGAGGGGGCGAGTACAAACACTGACACACTTTTATCTTTTCACATTCTACGGCCTTCCCCACGGCTCACTTCCTCAGAGACCCCACTGCCTCGCTGGCCCCATCTGCACGGGATCCTCCCGCTAAGTGCTCACGGCACTGTCTCCCCCTAAGTTGTCGCCTCAGTGGGGGCAGGGACAGTCTTTTTGTCCACTGCCAACTCCCTGCGGCTGGCAGAGTCCAGAGGCCACGTGAGCCGGCTGCCGATGCAGGGCCAGGACGCGGAGGCTGAGAAGTGAGGGAGCTGGTTCCCAAGAGGGCCCAAGTGGGGCCTGAGGGAGGCCCCGGCTGGCTCTGCACACCTGCATCCAGGGCACGTCGGCCCTCAGCCCAGTGGGGAAGCAGAGTGCCCATCCCGGGCGGAGTGCACAGCCCTGCGCCCCTGTCACCAGAATCCCTGAAATCCCCGTGTTGCTTCACTCACTCTGGGAAGGTAGGTCCGTGAAGACACTGCTCAGCTGTTCACAGGAGCCTCTGACCCAGAATAGCACAGAGGAGGGTACATGCTCAGGAAAGAAGGAAGGAAGGAAAGAATGAGTGAATGCGTGCGGGACAGTCTACCCGTAATGAAATCTAGAACAGGAGACGGTGTCTACACTGGATCTAGTTAGAGTCCTAATAATGTTATCAAATAACTCAAAATTTCACGTGGTCAGTGTAGAAATTGCCGAACACCAGGTGTATTCTGTCTGGATAAACGGCTGGTTATTTTGATCAGGATGGACAGTAAAGTCAGGTGATAATTCAGGCTCTCCCGGAATTCACGTGGTGCAGTTCCAAGTCTGTGGACGCGGCTGCAACCACCCCCCACCACCCAGCCACATCCAGCTTCTCAGGAGTCCCACAGAGTCTGGATTCCAGCTCCTCTTAGAACTGGACTATAGGACAACTCTGGGGTCATGCGGTCCCCTCCTGGGACCCACGTTGGCAGCTGGGTAGGGACTCTTCTCTCACATCCCTGCCCTGGTTCCACTGCCCAGGACAAGTGAGCGGAACATCATCAAAGCCACAGTTTGTGTGGACCCCCTCCCCGAGCTGAGCCCTCTCGCTGGTCACCGATGTCCGTGACTCTTTCGTCTTTCCCGAGCGGGGAGATCTCTCTGTAAGGGGACTTGGCATCGCTTTGGTACATACTGCAAAGTTTTAAAAATCTGTTAAAATGGACGGAGCCCTAAGCAAATAGGAGCGGGTTTAATTTTTTTTAAACAAACACTCAAATGCAAGAGTATTTTAGGGCAAATCTTGTCTTTTGAGGACACGTCTGGCGTTTTTACACTGCCCATTGTGCTTGCTGGCATGACTGTTGAGCTTCCTGAACTAACGATACAGAAAAACAAGAAATAATAACCAGCAACACTGAGTATTGCCAGACTTGGGAGGAAAGGAGAATTGGCCCCGAAACACTGGCTCTGGCCAGTCTGTCCCAGTCTAACAATTGGTGCTCCAACCAGTGATTCAACAAATTGCAAGTTTGCAACCAGCCCACTGAGGGAGCTCCGTGTGTCCTCTGCTTGCCCACCGCAGATTGGCTGAAAGACAGTTTCTCCCGAGAAGACCCACGAATGTGCGGAGATCTGTTAAATGGGGTTAGAGGCACTGCTGATAAACTCTGTGCTGGTGGCAAGAAACCTGAGTTTCAGGTTTCCTGGCACTGGGGTCCGGCTGTAGGCTATTGGCTGGGCTGGTGAGACTCAGTGATTTGCAGAGGGCCAAGTGAAGGAAGTTGCATGGGGTCTTTATGGAGCTGTACAGGGCCCAAACCACAAAGCCTTGAACAGGTGAAGGGTTTTTGGCCTCACCTCTCAGCCAGTGGGCCCTTCACTCCCCCGGAGCCCAGGGAGGCACCGGCAGCCACTGCAGTGCCTCTGAGATGCCTTTGGCTGCCCCCTGGTGAGCTGGGAGCTGCCCGGCTTCTGCATGGCCTTCTAGGTCCTGCCTCAGACCTACCACCCTGGAGTAGCCTGGAGTAGCCTGGCTGTGGAGAAAGGCCTTCTCTGACCGCTGGGCACCCGTGTATCATCTTGCTCCAGGGCAGCGGCAGCCAGTTCCTGGCCCACATGGAGTACTGTGGGGACACCAGGGTGTAATGCAGATCCCAGGGCATCACAGCCTCCCTTCAGCTTCATGTCCTCAACTTCAAAACAGACTAATAATGGCTGCATGCTTGAGTGGTGTGAAGACCCTGAGGGAGGGGCTGGGGTGGGGAGACTGTGAGGGAGCTGCTAGGGCAGCTGGGGAGGAAAGCTGCCTGCGTGGAGTCCACGTGGGGCCCTTGCTGGAGCCATCACAGGGAAGGGTCAGCTGGATGGAGCGGGTCTGAGCCGGGACAGACAAAGTGACGAGGGGAAAGGTCCAGATGGGATCTGGTCCACGAAGCCTCGAGGAACATTTCCACAAAGCCCAAATCTGGCTTTCAGATTTGGTGCTGACCTCGCTCTGTGCCATTGCCCAACACGTGCATTTGGAGAGCGTGTGAACCAGTACTCCTGGCTGAACTGGTTTAAACTGGCTTTGAAAACATGGGGTTGGCTGGTTGTCAGTGTCCTGGTGAGACCAGTGTCAGGTGCAGCTGAGTCCAGGCCCTGCCAGTACTGTCAGTGGATGTAGCCCCTCTCTGCTCGTGGGTCCCACTGTCCCCGGACGCCTGAGTGGCTAGGAGTGGCAGAGCTTCCTGCCAGCGTGGCACCCACGTCAGAGGCTTCCTCCCTCCAGAGTCAGCAGAACCGACCTTGACCAACTCATTCCAGTTTGCCTGCAACCTTTCTGGTTTTAGCTCTGAGAATCCCACATCCCAGAAACCCGTCAGTCCCAGAAAATCAGGACTGTTGGTCACCAAGCACCAGCAAGAACCAGTGGCCGACAGGGCCTGGGCACGGCCAGGGCTCAGGGGACGTGAAGCTGTTTGATGGCGTCACGGAGAGGTAGGGGCACCTAGTCCCAGGCAGACAGGACTAAGCCTGCCCAACCCCCCAGCAGGTGGGGACAAAGATGCTCTCATGCCCCAGGCTGTGGGGCCTGGTCACCCCTCCCCAGTCGGCTCACCCTGGGAAAGTTTCCTGGCCCAGAATGTTTCAGGGTGACTCTGGGACGTAACAAGGCTCAGACTCCTGACTTTCTGTGGCCATCACCCCCCGCAGGGCCAGCCCTGCCTGTCGACGCCCCAAATGGTCTGCATTACCAGCCACACCATCAGGGACAGATGCGATGTCCATCCTGAGGGACCACAGCCTGGGCTCCGTGGGCCATGTCCAGCATGAGGAACCCCCGAGCCCAGGCTCAGGGACTCCCCCATGGCCCCTCCATCTCCACTCTGGTGAGGACACCCCGAAATGTCACCAGGTTGCCATTTCCTGTGGGATTCCTCCTCTGCATTACCTCTGTTTCTGCCAGGAAAGTGCAAGAACATCTTCAACAGCAGTGGTGGTTGTTTCCCAGACTCAGCTCTGCCCTCCTCTCTGTCTGGTCACTGCCTGGCCCAGGTCCTGCCCCATGACCGTGCACACATGTCCTGGCTGTCAGGGTCCGGGCCACATGTGACCACGAGGTGAGGCCAGTGGTTGGGTCTGGAGGACCCCTTGGAGCTACCTGGGGAACCAGCTTCCCCATGACTAGCCTGTGGGATGCAGAGCCTGCTTCCTGACTGGAAAGGGAGGGGATGGTGAAGGCATAAACCCGTGGGCTGCCTGGTGAGAAGGGTGACACCGAGTTACCTGTCACCCTTACTGGATTATCCCTTGGCTTCTTGTCCGCCCTAATTTGGAGAAACGTTACTAAAAGCAGCAGAGTGCCGTGTCGGCCAGGGTAGGGTCACCATGAGGCCCCAGGCCAGGCCTCTCTCAGATTCTCCACCTCTCCCAGTGATGGCTGTTTCACCCCGTGGACACTCTGAGCCCAGGCATTGCATCCGGTTGACCACACTGGCCACTCCTGGTCCCAGGTCTGGAGGGCATGGGGGACATGGAGAGCCCGCACTGACCAGGCCTGACCCACCCCACTCACCTCGTTCCCTCTGCTCACGTATCTGAGGTCGTGTTTTGTCTTGGTGCCCTGCAGGGACTTACGGGGACCTCATTGAGACAGGCCATAGATAAAGGCCTCTGAGCCAGTGAAGAAAAGCAAATTTTAGTCTTTTTGGGAATGAGGTGGGGTTAGGTTAGGTTGGCTCAGCTCAGATTTAAAATGACAAGAAATGGTAACC